>NC_072384.2:33343071-33646101 GCF_028885625.2 Pongo pygmaeus | reverse complement strand
TGACATCTAGTCAGCAAGAGAAGGTAAAATTTCATTCTGGGCCTAAGATTGAAAAAATCAGTAAAATACAAAACTGAGTTTAAAACAGTTCCATTTTTAAAAAGCTATTTTTTCTTTAAAAAGTTTGATGCTTAAATAATTAAGGTTTAATTATGTGGAAAATAGATCTGCATGAAAGACTTCACCCCTCATTAGTGACAAAGTGTACCCTAAATAGCATCCATGTGACATAAAATGTGTTTAGTGCCTGCCAATCTAAAGTAACTGCAAAGTCCTTTCCCAAATAGTTTCTAATGATACTTTGTATTGAACATTTTTTCTCCAGAACATTTTCAAGGCTTTTCAAAAAATGTTCATGTGGCCTTTTGATTTCAATTAAAAAACAAAAACAAAAACAAAAAAACAAATTCAGTAATTCCCAAGGAAAAGGTTCAACAGCACACACTTCTACAGCTAATGGTCCTGAGAATCATAACCCAAAATAGATGGCGGCTAATTTTCCCATCTATCTTTGGTGGCATTCTGGAAAGCATACATGAAACAGGAATACTCACGGAACATGGTATAAAACTGCTGAGGGTTCAGATTCCATTTTCCCCAAGGGGTCTTGTGGCCTTTCGATTGGGCATAATTTGCATGATTAAATTCGGGTTCAGTACCAAATGAATCAAGGACTCGGAGCATGCATCTGAAAGAAAAAAGCAATGTGTTTAACACTACATACCTGCCCCCAAAGTTGAAAAGGTAAAAGCTCTAACCCTTCCTTCAAGACTACTAAAAATAGGTAAATCCTTTTAAATAGAAGCAGGACCAGACAAGAATTGTGATGTTTTAGAACAGCTTGTGTACCAAACATCTACTTGTGTCACTTTAGAGTCTGAGACATCACAACAGCAGATACGATTTGCTTCAGATCGGGTAACTAATTACAGAGGATCATTCAACTACCAGCAAAATAAAAAGTTCTATGAAAGCTTGAACTGGGGACTGCCATGTTCAATGCTGTACCCCCAGCACCTAGCCAGAGCTGAGCACACAGTAGGTGTCTAATCAACTGATGCCGAAGAAACAGAGCTACCATCTATAGAGGTCTTATTCTGCTTAAAGCATATGACACTTGTTATCTCTAGGAGCAATCATTCAACGTTTTCATCAATTGGAGTATTTGACTTTACATTAAGCTTAGAATCTCATTCAATGGTTATTGAATGAGTATTTTTTTTATATATCTGATAGTAATAGAACTTTATTTGCTTTCTCCTAGAACTTGAAGAAATACAAGTGAAAATGTTTTGTTTACTATTCCACCAAAGCCATAAACCAGGGCCAAATCTGGTCTACCGCCTATTTTTGTATGGTCTGTGAGCTTAGAATAATCTTTACATTCTTAAATGGTTTTTAAAAAATATTTTGTGACATGTACAAATTATATAAAATTCCAATTCCCATGTTCAAAAATAAAAATTGTATTTGAACGCGGCCATACCCTGTTGTTGACCTATTGTCTATGGCTGCTTTCATCCTGTAACAGCACAGCTAAGTAGCTGCAGCGACGCATATATGGCTCAAAAAGCTTACAATGTTTACTAGCTGGCTCTTTTCAGAAAGTTTTCTGACCACTGCTCTAGAGTGCACGAAGAACAACCAACTGGAAGAAAGGAATCAATCCCAAAACAAAATTTATTGATTTTGGTAATATTTCATCACTGACTTTCAAAATATTTGATGTAAATTAAACTTGAGGATGGCCAATAAAAGCAGCTCTATTTTCTATTATGTATCAATAATAACTTCTGAATAACTTTTAGAAGACTAAGGAGCATAAAAGTTAAGATTGAAACCCACATTTTAGAATCAGATGATGGCAATGACTTTTAAAAATCTGGCTCAGTGTTTTCCTACTATCAGAAAAGCATTCTTTCAACTTTTATTTTCACTTCAATGTATGATTCAGGGGAAAAAAATCCAAACACGAGAATGGACGTTTTAGGAAGTACACTCATAAATTTTCATTTCTGTGTGCTAGTTTTCTCATTAGAGATCACTACCGTTTGTCAAGGCCAGGAAGTGAAGAAAAGAAAGGCAGGCAGGCCACCACCACAAGTCAAATACAAGCTAACCACAGGAGGAATTTCCCTGTCTGAGATTCTTGTGTGGCTCTCACGGAATATGCTCTCATCATAGCGGCAGTTCTCACAGTATCATCAAAGATATGTCACTGGCCTGGTGGCCAATAGGTGGGCAGAAATAAAGCCCACAGTCCCAAAAAAAGAAAGCTAGGGACCCAAGGAACTGATCAGTGTTTGTTTTCTTTGCTCTCTGAATAGCTCAGAGCATCCCTTTCCACTTCTTGATAAAACATACCCATTTCTTAACTTATATTTTTCCGCTTAAAAAAAGATGTACAAGGAACTGGTTTGAGCCAGTACATACTCTTCTGCAAAAGCTGGCAGTGTTAATGGTGGCAGCTCTGCAGGTCACTGCAAAAAGCGGGAGGAGAAGATAGGACCCATGCTGATTTGTGGGGCTGGGGAATGCTCCACTCCTACCAGAGAACCAGAGCTGGGATTTGCCAGCACTACTTTGTGAGTCAAAGATTATAGCATTCTGTGCAGGCAAAGCAGGGAGAAATGGGCCACTGTGGTCATGTGGAGCCTTGGCTTGAAGGCTCAGCTTCTTCCATTTATTGGTAATTGACTCCAACAGTCTACAGCCATCCTTGGTATCTGGTGGATTGGTTCCAGGACCCCTGTGGACACCAAAATCCAAGGATACTCAAAAGTCCCTATATAAAGTGGTATAGTACTTTCACATAACCTATGCACATCCTCTCATATTTAAATCATCTCTAGATTACTTATAATGCCTAATATCATATTTGTATTTTTATTATTGTATTATTATCTTTTTCCTTCAGATATTTTTGGTCTGCGGTTGATCCGTGGATGTGGAACTCATGGATATAAAATGCTAACGATATACTCTTCTCTAGCTTTGGCTGGTGACCATATTTTTAACTTGAAGTTTTATTATTGTTATTTTTGATTTGGGCAATTAAAACAAATCCTGATGAGTAAAGTTGTCTGCTAAGGGCCTAACTCCTGAAAGCCTGGACTTTGCACAGTGCCTAGATGTAAGCTATGTGGCACTGGGCTCTTCCTGAAAGAGGAATGGAATGATCGGATGTCTCTCAGAAATTTATAATTCGACATCCTTTTACTTGAGGCTTTGGCTTGGGAATTACTTTTCTAGCTTATCTAGGTTTAATTTATAAAGCACAGACAGGACACTGGACTTGGTCTATGACATGGAAGGTTTGACACTATAGTTTTCCTTCTTCAATCACATCCTGCATCTGTGTGTTTTGCAACTATTTTTATAATGTGTTGCTAATATTTATGTCTTCCCTCTAATGTCTCTGTGTCTGGAGTATCATAGGCAGACTAATGACTTAAAAAGATGTTTGTTTTGATCCCCAAGGCAGCTTGTCTTCCTGTAACAGGGATCGCAGCAGCCATGCCAAATAACTCCTGGAAACTTCTCTTTGCTCTCAGCCACACTACTATGAAATGGATGTTCAGGAGCTCCTTGCCATGCCCTAATTTCTAATCTGGTGTTTGACATAAAACATGGCATATCTTGGACTACTTGCAGTTTACTTTCTTGTATGTCCTTCAACAAAGGCCTTGTAGGAAGTAAAATGCGTATGAGTTTTGCAGTACCTAGCAGAATACTAGTTGTGTAGGCATTTAATATATGTTTAATTGAATTTCCTAGGTCCCTACGTAAATTGGACAAAATTTACAATTATTTTTCCAAGACCAACTGGCCTCAAGGGTTTGCTCCTAATTGAAAGATCAGATAACAGCAATACATTTAATGGAATACATTCCATTAAATTTCTGATTTTTAAAAGGGAAAATTTTAAATTTTCCCTGACAATTTCTAATTTTTAAAAGGGAAAGAAATCAGCCAGAAACTTCCAAGAGGATCTGAGTAGGCTTTTAATGGAATCTTTGCTTCATCATACCACAAAGACTGCAGAGCTAAAGCACTAACAGACCTCCTGCCAGGTAATAATCATTAACATAGATGATTTATTAAAGAAAGGCAGATAAACATTACACTCATCCATAAAACCCCCTCTGAGATGGTGCCTTTTCATCCAACAAGAATCAAATACCAATCAACGGTGACCATTTTAATAACAAAATTATCCTTTTTTAATTCACCTAAACACTACCACTGAGAATATTTTTCCATCCAAAGAACTCTTCTTAACAGCGAGGATATGTGAGTCAAGGGAAGCCTGTACCGTGTAGATTCCTTTGCACATTTATCAGATGTCTGCCATTTACAAAATGGTAGAAAACAACAGCTCTACTTCGGTCAAGATTTCAAGAAACAAGCCAAAAACCAGAAAAACACCTCACGCAAAAGGTAGAGCACTATCTTGGCCCGCAGCAAGTTTTTAGTTTTGCTTTTTTTATATTTACGTGCCATTTACATTGTTAAATATATTTAAGTTTATTCACCTTTTAAAACTGATTTTTTAAAGGAAACTTTTAAAGACCATAAATAAAACCCAGTATTGACTGCCATAAATGCAAGATAACAACCAAAAAAAAGCATATAACCTTTAGGAAGTATTTTACAATTCAGAATAGACACTTTTGCCTGCTGAATGCTGAGACTCACAGCTACTCTCACATTGCTAAAAATGCATGTGTTAAAAGTAGTGTCGGAGATAGAGTAGCATCAAACTACACCTTTTCTCAAAAAGACTGAAAGAAAATTGAAAAATTAATAAATTTCATTATATAATTCATTGTGATTTAGTGCCATGTTTGTATATACCAGGTAAAAGCATTTCAAATACTAAATCGTGGTCCCAAACCCACACTCAGGCAAACAGTGAGCTACTCTACTAAATAACAAAGACTGCACAGAGTACACATGTACCACAGTCATACTAATCTTAATGGGCTTATCTTAAAAAGTGCAAGACCCCAGCATTCAGATAACGTATTCCCAGATTTCCCTTCCAGGAATGACAAGAATACTGATGAGGTAAAGGGTAAGAAAAGCGAATCATGATCTAAAACCCATGGAACACAAGAAATGACACTACATATTTTATCAAAATTGTTATTTGATTAAATAGATGACACCGGCATACGCATACTGAGAGGAAGGCTAAGTATTAATATTAGTCAAGGTAGAAAGGAGGTTGACACTTGTTTTCTAAGAAACCCATGAAAATAATGAATAGCCATAGAAAGTACAAAGTCACTGAGAATCTGAATTTCAATTATGAATGAGCAACACTCCATACAGCTGAAAAGATACTATTTGATAAGCTTTTTCTACCCACAACCATGCAACCTTTGTTAAGGAGGGGGAAAAAAAGCCTTAAGTCAGAACACCATGTAGCACTTACTGGTAATGAACCCAGGATGGTCCAAGAGTTTTCTTGAATTGAGCAAGTCCTACAATATCAATATAAATGAGCTCAACAATTCTGTCTCCTACAGTTGGGCAGCCAGATCGGTTTCCTACAACCTTCTTCATGATTCTAGAGAAACGGCAAAAGAGAGGGGAGAAAAAAGAGAAAAATCATTTACTTAAAAGGTAATAAACTTGGCAACTTTAATGGGCAAATAGCACCCCAAGAATCCTTATTAGAGATGACAGCATGGCCCTTTCAAATCTGCTACCTATATAAATTATTTCCATCCATTAAGGCCAACCCAGTACCCTGATTCTGACTCTTGCAAAAGCAAATGGTGGCATATAAACACAGTCTTTGAAATCAAGGAAGATATGGGTCTGACTCCATCACCACTATGTAGCAGCTGTGAGACCTTAAACAAGTTACCTACCCTCTCTCAGTCTCTTTGCTCATCTTCCAGAAAACAAGGACTGGATACAAAGAGCATTGGATACCAATCTCTCAGGGGTTCTTCACAATGAGATAGTGAAAAGAAAGTGCCTAATGAATACCAGATACTCAATAACTTAGTTTTCTCCCCCAGAGCCTGTTCTTACCGCTTAGCACCCTTACTAACCTTCCCCTCCCCTTTTTCTAAATGTCTTCAATTTCTAGCCTCTATAGTATTAACTTCTTTCTACCTGCCTCATACTGTTCCTTAACTTTTTCTCTTATGTCAAATTTTTCCTCCTCGCTTGACCATATTACAGAACTGGCACTATGGTTTATAGTTTTTTTTATCACCCTTTCCCCCACCCATGCATCCATCCACACAAAACCATACTTGCACTCAGAGCATGACGATGTACTTGATTGGTAGGCCAACTTCATGTGTAGGAACGAGTCAGTGCTAACCCTACTGCCATCCACTCACTAATCAGTCACCACTGTTGCTTATCCCTGCCCACACCCCACGATAATCCTTCACCAAATTATGGATATCCTGCTTCAAAGGAAAAGAGTCACAAACAGGACTCTGCTTAACAGCTCTGTACTACCACCACATCAGCCACCCTTCTTCCTCTCCCCTGTTTATGAAAGAGCTAGGTTCTGCAGAACCAGTTTCCTCCCAAGTGTCAGAAAACCCTTTCTGTTAAGGGCCAGACAGTGATTATCTTCATCTTTGCAGGCCATACATTCTCAGTCACAACTGGCCCATTCTCCCGTTGTGAAATGAAGACAGCTATATATGATACGTAAACAATAGGCATGGCTGTGTTCCCATGAAACTGTATTTACGAAAAAAGACAGAGGGCTGATTTGGCCTGCTGAGCCATAGTTTGCTGATCTCTGGTCCACTCCATGTTCAGTGTTTCCCAAACTTGTCTGTATAATGAAATTACCTGGAGGCATCACAAAATACTTATGGCTGTGTCCTACCCCCAAGGGTTGTGATTTAATCAGCCTATGGCATGGTCTGTGGGATTTTTAAAAGATCCCCCAAAGTTAAAAAATAAATACAAAGATCTCCAGGTGGTTCTAAAGTACAGATATATTTAAAGACCACTGCTCTACACTGCTTCCACAATTATCTTCTTAAATAAAACACATCTAGCCCTGACCCCAGTGTGCATAAAGACTACTAGAGTTAAGTCCTCACTTAACATCATCAACAGGTTCCTGAAAACTGGAACTTTAAACAAAACAACAGATAGCAGGCCCTCCAATAAAGTCATTTCCTTCAAATCACTGGTTATAATGTTGATGAAAAAAATTGCTTTCATTTTACATAATTTCATTTATAGTCCTAGTTTCCAAGAACCTATCAACGATGTTAAGTGAGGACATACTGAACAAATTTTCCCTTGACCATCAAATTCAGTCTCTGACTGATAAATCCCTAACATGCCTTTCCTGACCTCCCCAGGCAGTAATTTTCCCTGGTACTACCACAGCACTCCATTTATTTACCTACCCACTCATTCATTCACCTATTTATTCCTTCACTCATTCATTTTATAAATAGTTATGTGAGTACTCATTACTTGCTAGGCACTATCTAGGTGCCCACTACACAGTGACAAACGACAGTCAGTTTTCTGCAATCCCAGTGCTTACATTCTAGCATCCACGTACACCTCAATTAGCACTAATAGAACCGGAATTAGTGTAATTATTTTTAATATGTTAGTTGTAATTATCAAAAGATTGGCAGCAAGGTCCTTGACCACAAGTTGGCCATCTCTGTATGTCCCACACCAAAACTAGCCTACAGAAGACACCAGATGAGTGACTGCTAACTATATAAATGCAGCCACTTTGTAGGTTGTGTATCCAATTTTTTTTTTTTTTTTTTTTTTTTTTTTTTGAGACAGAGACTTGCTCTGTCACCCAGGCTGGAGTGCAGTGGCATGATCTCGGCTCACTGCAGCCTCTGCCTCTTGAGTAGATGGGACTACAAGCATGGGCCACCACACCCGGTTAATTCTTGTATTTTTAGTAGAGACAGGGTTTCACCATGTTGGCCAGGTTGTTCTTGAACCCCTGGCCTCAAGTGATCTACCTACCTTGGCCTCCCAAAGTGCTGGGAGCCACCATATATTGTTTTAACATGTCTCTCATCTCAATGAGCTCTAGAATGTTCATTCAAGGTATTCCTTCTGGAAATATATGACATATAGCAACATGGCAACTTGACTGTTGGGTGGGAAGTCTCCATGGGCAGTAATCCTAAGCGACTGCAGGGGATGGAAGCATCCCTGCTCAGCCAGCTATGCCAATATAGAAGGGATTACAGGAGGGCTGGAGCTAGAAGCAAATTTCAGTGAAATGAAAAACCCAAGTAGAGTTAACAGACTCAGCTGAAAGTTGGCTAATTGAAAAAGGATTGGCTCAGGGCTTTCAGGAAATTTATTCTATCCAAATTGAATTACAAACAGGAACCTGCCCTGTTTTAAGATTTAGCAAGATTGATGTTGAGTAGGCAGTGGTATGAATTTCAGCAAGAGACAGGGAATTAGGAAAGTCAATAATGTTTTGTGCTACAGATGTTGGAAGCACCTGTAATAGCAAAGAATAAGCTCCTTAGTTTGAATTTTCTGGCATTCATTTATGAAGCCTCTGGAGCTTTCAGCGACAATAAAAACATATTATCCTTTTCACAGTGTATGTATTTAGCTCCTGAAAATAATCTTCTTATCTCCTGTTTAGTGAATTATCACTTTCATTTTCCTTGACAAAAAATTATACACTAATAGAGGTAATACTTTAAGAGTTTACAATTTCTTTTTTGTATTCTGATTTTAAAATTGAAAAGTAATCTCCTTACTCCTTGAGCTCAGCCAGTGAAGCTGAAATCCTAATGTCATGGCCCAGTAAGTACAGAGATGTAATTAAATCACTCCACTGAACTAATTCACCAAGAGGGCCACCACTGAAAGCTGTCTCTGCAATCTTAAATCCAGATTCCTTGGTCAGGAGTCCCAGGTGAACGAGGACCTGGAAAACAAAGAGGCATATACTGATTCACACTGAACCACATACAAAATGCACAGTAATGCGCCAAGAAATGATTGACCAATCCCAAAGTCATGTTTACATCCTAACAAAATCAAAGGGTGGGGAATGCTGTTTTTCTAGAAGGTACAAAGGAAGGAAATCATTTTTCATTGTGGTTTTAGAGAAACAAAATCACTGCAGCCCTTGGTATGGCTATGAGTACAAGGTATGGACAGATAATCCCACCTTTTAAAAGCACAATATATTTGTAAAATCGGGATTAAAGGAAGGTAAGACAGGACAGTATTTTCTAACACTATTGGTCTTTTATCTACAGCTAAAATACTTCTAACCTCTTACCATGGAAAATTTCAAACACATAGAAAGGCAAACATGACAATATAGTCAATGCCAAAGTAATTACTGTGTAGCTTCAACAATTATTAATGCATATTTAATCAATACCCCCATTTTCTCCCAACCCCTCTAGATTATCTCAAAGCAAATTCTAGACATATCCTTTCATCTGTAAATATTTCAGTATGTATCCCTAAAAGGAACAAACCTTCACTTGAAAAATATAACTTGAACATCACTATTATCCCTAAAAAACCTAGTAATTCCTTAACATCATCTGATATCCAGTTAATATTCATACTTCTTCAACTGCCCTTTATTTTTTCTAAGTGCACCTGTGTGATTCAAGAGTCAGAGAGCATACGTAACAATTGCCTCATGTGTCTCTTAGCCTCATAGAAAACAATGTACAGGTGTCTCTGTCTTGGGATGTTAGCAGTCCTGGATGGTCACTAGCTAGATCCATTAATCCATTATGGACTGCAAAATGATGATATTTTATAATTCCTTCTTTGTTTATTAGCTGGAATAACACCTCTCTATAAAGAGAAACTACTCCTCATCAACCATTTGGTCACCCTGAGGTAACTCTAAGGTTTGTATAGAAGGAGCCTGGTAAATATTTGATTCTTTCTCTTCATCTGCCAGTTTTTCAGAATAATAAACTTGTTCTTTAGCCTACTCTAATGATGATCTATAAGGATTTTTAATTAAAAAAATCATTATGACATCAAAGCATATTTGATATGCTTCAAAATATTGTGGATATTCCTCTCACTGACTATCCAATTGTCCCATCTAGGCCTGTGGTAGGCTATCCAAGCTGGCTCCTAAGTTCTTTTGACATGATCCTAGTCTTCTTTGATAGCTTCTCTGCACATGGGTAGACAGATGTGCCTGACAAGACTCTTCTAGGCTCAACAGGTACAACTTCTGTCTCGGACCTTAATAAGCCATTTTTCCAAGAACCTCTTATACCGCTTAGTAGAAATAGCATTTAGAGACTAAAGTGTGGGGCTTAAGGGACTCAATTTTATTACTGTTTATAGGCCTGATAGTGGCCCTAGCTAGGAAATTTGTTTTTCCTCAAAGATAAAACAAATCATGAGTTTGGACTGGTGCTTCCAATTCAAACTCAGTGTTATAGTGTTTTTACATAACATCACCAATCCTACCATCCATTAATTCTTCTCTTCCACACTGCAAATCTCACTTCTCAAAGACACTAACATAATTACTCATCTGCTTTACTCCAATGTTCACAATGGATTCAGAATGAGAATATCAATGCTACCACATATTACATGATTAATAAAAATGGTTTTAAAATGTTTTTACAGTTTTTTATCCTTTGTGATATCCCATCAGAAGTGTACAGTTTACTGTGTTCTAAAGTCACTAAGAATAGTCTTTTTCTGTGTGTTTCCATCAAAACTGGATGGATATATAGTCAGTTCATTTGTTTTACATTCCTTCTAATTTTTAGTTTTTGGTAATAACATTTCGTCTAACACATAAAATGATTCCAGCGTCAAATCTACAAAGTCAGATATATTCAGAAGTCTAGTTTCTATGGTAGTTTCTGTTGCCTCCATGCTAATCCCAACTCCCCTTAATAATTGGACCATTTTTTTTCTTATTGTAGTAAAATTCACCTAACATAAAGTTTACCATTTTAATGTATACGGTTCGGTAGCATGAAGCACATTCACATTATTGTGCAACCATCATCACCATCTCCTTTATTTTTAATTTTAGTTTATCAAAATAAGAAAAATATGTTTTCAAACTAAGAGCAAGAAGTAAATATATGTATCTGTGTATATCTTTATGTATACATAGATATAAATTCCCTCTCTTTCTTAAAAATAATGTAAACTATTCTCTACTTTTCTTCACCTAACAATATATCCTCAAGGTTACTCCACAGGAATATACAGAAAAATTCTTGATTTCTTTTTACAGCCCACCTGCACATCTGAACACATGCTCTTCCATACACAACCATTTGGTGACAGAATGTGCGGTCCTGTTGTCTCACAAATTCAAGAGATCTAGGCAAAACTGACCTATCAAACTGTGACTTGGGATCCTGCAAATGTATCTTTATTTTCTTTTTCAAACATATCAGATTAGTTGGATTAGGAATACCAAACTCATTTTTAAGTTTTTTAGATGTGGGAGCAAATTATTCACTTTGCTCAGTTCTGAAATCAGAACAGTTAATCTAAAGCCAGACCACCAAATCTATAGCTAACAGGGCATAAAGTCTTCTAAGCCCAGGGGTATTCGAGAGGTTTTCCAAGCCTTTCCTCATAAACTAGAAAGAAATGGCTCAAATTTAATCAAATTTCTCTCTCTCTCTCTCCTAGGGGCATAAGCAGAAGCACCAACCAGACAGAGTAACAATGAAACTCACTGGCTATCCAAAAGCCAGGGATGAAAAACAACAAAAATACAAAATTTTCATGATGATATAATAGGAAGCTCTCAAAGGTTGGATTCAGGTAAGGAAATGGGGGAAAGTTTCCTGATACTCCGACAAAGACAGGGTCAAAGGAAAAGTCTTACAGGCAGATATTCTGCTTGGCTTCACCCAAGAAACTTATGCCAGACCCTGCTAAGTGGGAGCATTGTAAGTGGGGAAAGGACAACCCAAAAACAGCTGTACAAGAGACTGAGCAGATTCACCCTGAGGGAATATCATTGGAGATATGACATTTCTCTTAGTCTTGTTTCCAAGCAAAATCAAATTTTAAAAGAAAACTGGCATCTAACTGCACTGAATTAATAAGAAACTCACTTTCTTCCGCTTTCTCTTTTCAAGGTTCTGCTTGTCTGCCAGGGACTTGATTGCTTGGATCCATGCGTCAGCCATTCGCCGGATCCGTAGTCTCATCCACCGGAATTCTTCATGCTTTTTCATCATACTGTAGAGAATATTAAAATCCGTACGAATTTCCGCCTAGCAACAGAAATTTAATAAAATGAATAGAAGATAAAAAGTCAGAAAGCACAATAGTTTTCATGATGTGACATTTGAAAACTTAAAAGGGTTAGTCAATTAAATTGAGAGCTTCAAAAGTAAGCCTTGTCTGCTGCAGCTTTGACTTTAAGGTCCCAGGATTGCAAATTGAAGCAAAGGCTGCTGACTGCTGATCTGCCGGAAGGGACGTCATTAAAAAATTAGAAATTGAGAAAAGCAGCACAGGCATTACAAAGCTCTGAGCTATGTTAAAATGCAGTTTTTATAATGAGTATGGTTGATGTACCTTGAAATTCTCAGCACTCAAATTTACTGTGCCACTTGGATCTACCACAGGACAGCAGACTTCTAAGAAAACTGAAGTCAATTCTTAGCAGGCTGTTTGACAACGTGGAAATTGCCAAAAAGCCTCTTTCTGTCCACAGAGTTAAATAGGGAAATAAATGCTCATCTTCTGGTTTTGTCCCAGTCCAAACAAAAATTCATTGTTTTCTAAGGAATTTAAAGAGCCAGGAATACTACTTTTCTGCTATGAGTGAGAACAATTTAAAATTCCAAACAGAATAACTTAAAAGCCAGGAAGAATATTTTCCCTAATGCTCTGGATAATATAGCTGGATACAACCAGTGATTGGAATAATAGAGAAACATAATAACCAGTATTTATTTCACAGAACATCTCAAACATGCTGAATCCACCTTTTCAGTCACCACGATAGCTCATTCTGAACACTCATCTCTTTTCTTTCTTTATCCCTCTTTGAGATAGGGTCTCACACTCCCACCCAGACTGGAATGCAGTGGCATGATCACAGCTCACTGGAGCCTTGAACTTGGGCTCAAGCAGTCCTCTTGTCACCTCAGCCTTCCAAGGAGCTGAAACTATAGGCACACACCACCACGCTCAGCTAGTTTTTAAATTTTTTGTAGTGATGGGGTCTTGCTGTATTGCCCAGGCTGGTCTCAAATGGCTGGCCTCAAGCAATCCTCCTGCCTCAGCCTCCTAAAGTGCTGAAATTACAGGCATGAGCCACCACATCCAGTTTCATTTCCCTTCTTGACTAAACAATATCCTACGACTCCTGTGGTTTACAGCATGGATCAGCAAACTACAGCCCTTGGGCTAAATCCTCACTGCTTGTTTTTGTGCATAAAATTTTACTGGAACTCAGCCATGCCCCTTCATTTACATATCATATACGGCTGCTCTCTGTGCTACAATGGCAGAACTGAGGAGCTGCAATGAGACCAATATGGCCTGCAAAGATGAAACTATTTACTATCTGGGTATTTTGTAGAAGTTTGCTGATCTATGGTCTAAAGAGTAAAGACTTAAGCTTTTAATGGGGCAACAAGTACTTTCACAGTCCCCTTCCTACCTTCCCAATTTCATCTTCAGCCTAGCTCATCCAATCACCTATGGCCTTAGCCAACTGAACCATGCATGCATGCTCTACTCCCCGAAACTGCCATGCTCTCATTTTCCCACACGAGAGTTACCCTTTTCTCCTTGACCTTATATAAACTCACTCATCATTTTAAATTCAGCTCCAATGTCATCTTCACTATTCAATCTACCCTGAACCTTGCAGACTAAAATGACCTCTTCCTCATTAATTCCCACAGGCCTATATTACAGCATTTGTGACAGAGATGGTCATTATTTGCCATCACCCTTATTAGATCACTAAGGGCCTCCACAGCTGGTACCAGGTCTTACTCATATCAGTAGCCCATCATTCAGGAACCCTCAGAGAATTGCTCAGTAAACAAACATATGCTAATGGTTGACTGATTTGGTCACCTAGACTTCCACAGAGACGAATACAGAAGCTTTTCAGTGTAACACTATTTCAGGTTATAGTTGGCATTTCTAGAAGATTCCACATGTATCACTTGGCATCTGACCTAAATGTACAAGTCTAGAAAGAGTTTTCCAAAATCACTTACCAATGAATTATGATCAGCTTCTTCATAGGGATTTTTTGCTCTCCAAGGTAAATGAGGACACCAATTTTCAACCTAAAAAGCATCAGTGACACTAAATATGCAGCTTCATCTATAATGAATTAATATACATACAAAGCACCGAGAACAGCTCCTGGACACAACGAGCACTATATTAATATGTGCTATTTTTATTATTAGCCAAATTCCCATGCTTTTAGCTAGTATTCCAGATAAAAGTGCCCTCTCAGATGAAACAATCAGCAGCAAAGGTCAGAAGGAAGAGATTATACTTTACATCTGTCCTTCAAAGTACTTTACAGCAATTAATTCCTTAGTCATTTAAGCCTCACATCTCTGTACCAGAAGGAAAGGGAGTCTAATGGCAGAAAGTTAAAAGACTGAAACATTGCCACTGGGGAATGAGAATGTAAGGTGTCTCTGTGACCATTTAGCAAATGGACAGGAAAGATCCTTATCTGCTGTGGCATATCTGGAAAGGAAATTGAATGGCATTGGAGCCACAGAACTCAATCCTTTACCTGAGTTAGGAATGCCACTGATAGTTTAGGGCTAATTGGTCAAGGTTTCCCTCATTTTCTAGCTATTCACTTCATACTATCTCAAGAAATAAGGTGGTAAAACCTATCTGAGAAAGAAATGAAAGGAGGAGAGAAAAAAAAACCTTGATGATCTTGTGAGAGCCATTCTGGAAGACGGATTGTTCTGTCAATGCATAAGGTTTAGAAATTGAGGGGACAAGGAAAGAGAAAGGAAAAAAGAACTTGATTCTATAGAAATTATTTCAGCAAAGGTTATCAAAGACTATTAGGCAACTTAATTTCTAGCAAAAAAAAAATGAGAAATGTATTAAAGTTATATTGATGTCTCTTCTCTGTCAAAACTAGCCATAAAATTTGAAGACAGCATTATCATCCGTTTACTAATAAATAATGAGATTATGAAATATGGCTAACAGGCATTGAAAATAATTTTTCTATGGCCAGGTAGATCTATAAAATTTAATGAGCAGTAGAGTGAGGGAATGTCCTTAAAGGGGTCACTAAGATGGCAGAGACATGTGTGGAACTATAGCCTCATGGGTCAGCACAAGACAGTGTGCCCTCTCAGTCTGGGTAAGTTTTCAAAGAATCATGTCAGTTTTACTAATCTGGAAGTTACTCATAATGCAAGGTGATCTTTACTATAACCAAAGTAATTGGCCTGATTTGCATAAAGCCATCTGCCACTGCAGATGATCCCAAAGCAATAAGCAGAGAGAAGCAAAGCTTGGGGAGAGGGCGGAATCTCTGAATAGGAAAAGTGAAATATTCTCTTTTCTTCTTACGGGATAAAATTAGACCTTACCATATTTGTGAATGATTCAGAGACTCAAAAGGATTCCCCACAAGGAAAGCTAAAATGGTTTTTACTCATAAAAAAGAAAAGACCAACTTGCCTTGGAGGCCTACAGTCTAATTACTGGGATCTGACAACAACATGACCATGAAAGGCAATATCTGCAGCTCCACAAATGAGAAAAATGAGGAAAAACAGCAGAGAAAAAGCCTGCAAGTGGATGAAGCCTAAGCTGGTCTCAGTAGCATTATGCGCATCTGTACCTTGTATTCTTAGGCCAGATTGAATTATTTAGCTCCAATTAGATTTGTGCAAATTGACTCAATAAAGCATATTTATAACATGAAGGCTTCAAATGGATTGTAGACTTGATTGTGAGATCTTCAACCTCAACCCATCCCCGCCAAAAAAAAAAAAAAAAAAAAAAAAGGATGAGCAAGGAAGGTACAGATTTGAAATAAACCTTACACCAAGTAAATAACCAAATTTACCAGCCACCCACCAGGATGAAAAGTTTTCCCAGGAATAGCATGATGGGGAAAGATGAAACAAGACTAAAGAAAATCAACTAAGAGGAGAGACATGAGCGAGACCAGATATTCATAAAATTCTCTCCTCACTCTGCCACTGCAAGAAGAATCTTTCAAGATTCACTGTGATGAAAATACAGTCCCAGGTGATTTTTAAAAAGATGACTTCCCTACAGAAGCCTGAAGACTGTAATGCCTCTTTGAAACTGATCATTTATCTTAGTTCTTCTTATTCTAAATCACTGGGTATTACTTCCTAAGGCTCCAAGGGCACTCCTGAAAATATAAAATATAGAGTCAGTCCAATTTAGCTTTTAGCAAGAAATTTCGCTGTTATACATGCACTCGTAATGGTGGGAAAATCAATTATGAACATCTTAGCACAGAGCGAGAGGGTGGGTTCTTAAGGTTGTTTTTGTATGTTGTGATAGGATAACTGGTTAACAAAATAATTAAATTATACATAAACCAATTATCCCATGGGGAGAAGGGAAAAACAAAACAAAGCGTTTCTTTCTTTGGGAAATCTCGGAGGATTACCAGGATTGGAAGAAAGCCAGCATTGGCAATAACTCCAAGTACTGAAACAAACAGCTCTCAAATGAGCAACATTTTCCTAAATAAGAACACCATTAATAACATTCAGGGAAAATCTTGCTGAAGGCTAGTAACAACCTCCTAATCCTTAACTTTGTTTTCTTTTGATCTGTCCAGGGTCCTTTAACAAGCTTAACCCACCAGCAGAGGATGTTACCAATAAAGCTGGACCCCAAGGTGAGCCCCACCACCTTCTTGACCTGAAAATGGTTCTATTTCAAGTCATTCTCAGTAGCTCTTCCACTCTTGGCTCTCAGAGCCCTAGCGTCCTACAGCTGTCTATGACCACCTTCCTTCACACTTTCTCAACTGTGACTCCTGGTACGCTCTTCCTGGGACATGATTTTATATTTCCCCTCAGTATGGAGACACACTGGGTACCCTGCCTCCCCCCCACCACCTCCTGCCGTCAACCCCACCTCTACCCAGCTTTTACGGCCTGGGAAAGACCTCCCTCAAGCCCTCTGCCAGGGAAGGGACTGGACAGTCCTAAAAGTAGCCTACAATTTACTACCATAAATCTAAGAAATTAAAAGCGTCTGAGCTCACGGCAACACGCACACAACAATCGATTGAGGAGAAGCATTCCTCCCCAGTAACCTTCAACTGGAAAGCAAACTCTGACATGAACTAATCTTTCTCACTAGCCTCAGGCCACAAAATGAAGAGGCAACAAAAACAAAGACCAGCCAGGCTAAAACTTTAGAACATCAATGCACATTCCATGGAAAGGACCCTATAAAATCACTTTTCTTGAACAAGGAGATATAAAATACAACAATTTTTTTTTTTTGACATTCCTCCTCACAGTGATCTAAACTTCTTTGAACAAAAAGGGTTTTGCAGCTTAAACATGAACATTGTGAATCAAAGCATTCTCTGAGTCCCTAGAAGTCTAATCTGGTCAGACTTATTTCTAAGGTCTGTAGGATGGCCAATTCATTATATTAAGGGGAAAAAAGTTGCTGGCAGATACATAGACGCTCAAGTTGGAGTTTAAAGACAGAAAGAAAAAGTAATAAAGCTACTCTGAAAACTAATAGATCCAATGTATATATGCATGTTGTTAGATATAATATGGCAAAACTCTTAGTAGTAATGTTCTATTCTTTTGAAAGAATAATGATTAGTCTTTGTTATGGCTTTTTCTTTCATGATTAATGTGAAGTGTTCTGTTCTAATGGGTCACCAACACACAGGATTTCATGCTGTATTTTTCAGATGATTTAAGTATAATCAAAACTAAATGAGAAAAATGCATACGAGAAGTCTGAGATCGTCTCTGGATGATGGTGTTCTGGGGGCTTTTCATTTTCTTTTTGCTAATCTACATATTATACATTTCACAATGAACATTAAGAGAATAATTTTTAAAGGAGTTATATAAGCATACCATCATGTATGAAGGCTTAGAATATGTTGGGCTCCGTGACACACACATACACACACACACATACACACACACACTACACGATTTAATTCCCCATAGGGCCTTATAACACGGGTACTATCAACATGTTACATGGGATGAAGTCAAGGCTTAATGTGAATTTGCCAGTATAACTTCTCTAGTGAGTGGCAGGGCTGAGTGACAACTGAAATTTGTTGCCTCCCTGACCAGGATACACTAGAATTACCTTTAGGCCAAGCTTAGTGAGGGATAAGAGACCTATTTCAGTGGGGAAAGATGACTGAATCTGGGATCAGTCAAAATGGACTCTATGCCCAACTCTGCAAATAACCAAGCATGTAATTTTAAACCATTTGGCTTTCAAGTTTTCTCATCTACTTTAGAGTTGGATCAGGTAACCCACTTAATTTTATTATCCTATAAGATCTGAAAGATAGAATTTATGTCATCCTGTTAGGCTAGTTGGTCATATATCAAATGAATACAGTTGACTATATATCTAAATATTCATTTGACACACTGATTACGCTTATATATACATGCATACATAAACATATACACATTTGTTATACTGATGACATCAAATGAAGTTACTCATTACGGGATACGCTAAAAAAAAGTAAGCCCCCTGCACTTCTCTCTACCACATGCCAACTCCCAATTCCTCTACTTTCTAAAGTTTTAATGATAAAATGCAGATGGTAAAGGATGTCTACTCATGTAAGTGGTAAGTGGTTCTTTTAGTTCTAGAAACTTTCTAGTTCTAGAGAACTCTCTAGACTAGTTCTCTGCACCAACACCTGAGTTGATTAATATTTTGGTCCGATTCCTTATCTGAAGAGCTGTGTAGGGGGAGTGGGCTGGGAGAGACAAAGAATAAAAGTTGCGATGTACTAGGAGCCAAGCATGAGGATAAGCCCTTTACACACGTCATCTCATTTGGTCTTTTCAAATAACCTCTTGAGAAAGGCTAATTATCATGCTAGATGAAGACGCCGAAGTACAGACTAGACACAGCTACAGATGGAAATGCCACCTGTCTTGCCCCAGAGCTGGTACGCTCAATCACTATTTGAAGCACATTGGCTAAACTTTTGGTTCCTACAGTCCCAAAAGCACAGTCCAGTCTTCAATATTGGAGTATCATCGCCTAGGTCTTCTGTATGAAATCCTTTAAAGTGATTATACTCCCACTGCGTGGCAGTACTGTACGGTTAATGAATGTAGCAACAATTCTGCTTCCAACTCCTGCTCCTACCATTTGTTCTATGTAGCAAGAGCAAACGAAATGCCAAAATTGGATCACATTCTACACATACTCAAATGCTGCAACGGCTTCTCCTTGCTCTCAGAATAAAACCCAGAATTTATACCAAGATCTTATAGAATCTGACTTCAACTCTTACGCTGTTTGTCTCTTTTACCCTGCCCTACATAAGCCAACCTCCTTGCAAGTCCCAAGAACATGCAAGTTCATTCTTATCTCAGTGGGGTTGCCAGATTTAGGGAAAAGAAACGGGGCACTCAATTACATTTTAACCGTAGACAAACAACAGTTTTTGTTTTAGTATAAGTATGTCCCACACAGCATTTGTCACATACTTATACTTGAAAAAATTCATTGTTTACCTGAAATTCAAACTTCATTGGCTGTAACGTATTTTATCTGGTAATCCTATAGCTCAGGGCATCTGCATTTGCTCTTCTTTCTACTTGAAACCCTCTTCCTTCTAGAGTGTTCCATGCCTCACTCCCTTACTTCCTTCCACACTATGCTCAAACTTCTCCTTACAGAAGCCTTCCCTGACCCACTGACCTGGCCACTCTGCATCCTCCCTAGTTTATTTTTCCTCAGAGTATTCATCCCTTGAGGCAATTCTTTTATATACTGATTTTATCGTTTGCTGCCCCATCGGCATGTAAGCTCCCTGAGGACAGAAACCTCTCTGTCTGGTTCTCACTCTATCCCCAGTCCTGAAAGCAGTACCTGGCACACAGGCAATGTCCAATTAGTATTTGTTAAGTAGTGAATGAATAAATCAAAAAGCATAACTTGGGCACTAAAGAGACTCATGATAATGATACTCTTTTCCACTTATGCGGCGCTTAACTGTTTTCATTTTATTGGAACCTTTCAACAATACACTGAGGGAGGCAAAGCAGGCTTATCTTGACCTCAATGAGGAGAAACCAGACTGAACTCAAGGGAAAGCTCAAAGCCACATAGGGAAGTGGTGGGATCCAGACAGGGAATCAGGTCTTGTGTGTTTCCTCTAACACTGTACTGCTGCCTCCTGACAAGACAGGCAGGAATATTATTAACACAAAGTACAGAACTGGCTACCTGCAAGACACAGAGTGCAGGGCCAGAGTGATCCATGAGAGTTCTGCTCAGCATATCAGGGGTGAGGGGGGTGCAGAATTTAAGGTGATGTTGTAGTAAGTGTTCAGTGTGCCACAAAACCAGTGGGGTTCTAACAAGAGGATGAGACACTTTCAATAATCCATCCCAAATTGCTCTAAGAGGAGAAAGGCCAATTCTCCCTTACACACGAGAAGCAGCAAATAAATTCCACTGTAGCCAACCAAAGAGATAATGCATAGAGATACTTTCTATAGCAACTCTCACTAGGCACAGCTCCCACTGGATGCTGGCAAAACTGGTCCCAACTGGTCTCTATCCACATGAGGACATTTTGACAACTAAACTCAATTTTAAGAGGTAGTCACATTTTAGACAACAATGATATAGCTCTTTTTTTGTGTTTAATGTGCAATTATGGTAAGTGACAATGAAAATAAAAAATGGGCAAGAAAGCTGTGCCTTCTAATACAATTGGCTCATTCCATTCTAACAGTCTAATCTCAGCCCTTGTATGCTCTCATAATATTACAGAGCATTACAGTAGTCCCCTCTTATCCACGGTTTCACTTTCTGATATTTCAGCTACCCACAGTCAACCGCAGTCTGAAAATATTAAATATTAAATAAAAAATTCCAGAAATAAACAATTCAAAAGTTTTGAATTGCGCAATGCTCTTAGTAGCATGATGAAACCTTGTGATTCCTGCTCCATCATGCCCAGGGCTGGAACGGCTCCTCTGTCCAGGGGATCCATGATATAGACACAACCCACTCACATTAGTCACTTAGTAGCCTTTATGTTACCAGATCAACTGTCTCAGTATCTCAGTGCCTGTGTTCAATAAACCCTTATTTTGCTTAATAGCAGCCCCAAAGCTCAAGAGTAATGATGCTGGCAATTCAGATATGCCAAAGAGAAGCCATAACATTGTGAAGAAGGAAAAAGTATAGTATATAGAGGGTTCGGTAACACCCTCAGTTTCAGGTACCACTGAGTCTTAAAATATATCCCCCATGGATAAGAGAGGACTACTGTATATTAAATGTGTTAATCAGTGCTCAAAACACCCCTGCTTCATATCTCAACTCAAATGTCTTAGCAGATTTTAATGTTACAAAGTTTACGACTTTTTTTTAAGATTGGAAGGGTTAGAGCTAGAAGTTACCCACTCAAAACAAAAAACTATTGTCAATTTTAAAAAATGCTTCAGATAGAATCATTCATTCAATAAACACATGTGCCAGACATCATTGTACGTGAGAACAAAACAGACAAAACTCTCTGTGGAAATGACTTTCCTTGTACTTGTTGTTAACGTTAGGTGTTAATGGTCACCCCAGGGTGACTGCACTTCTCTTCCCACTGCCTGCTAAACACCTGTCAGATATCTGCACTTCTTACTCCCTCACTTTCTTCAAATATGGTCCAACATCATTTTCTCACCTTCTCAGTAGGGCCTATCCTGACCACTCTATCCAAAACTGACACCATCACTTCTCATAAGTACTTCTTGCCCTCTCTTTAGTAATTCTCCCCAGGCACGTACTACAATTTAGATGATACGTCTTACTTTTTTGATGTTGCTAGCTATCTCTCCTTCCATAACACAACCATAATGAGGAGTGTTTATTCATTGTTAAATCTCCAGCAGCCAGAAAAAAATCAATAGCAATTAATGCTGCTGGCACTCAGGTTGTGGCCCCTAAGCATTATTTCTAAGTGAAACTGGGGTGGTATGCAGGCCAGGGGAGCAAGGTGGTTCTTAGAGATGCTGGTTCCAGGCCTAGGGCAGGAACTGTATGAGATGAATCTGGAAGATCTTGGCATACCACAGAACAAGAAAACTATTACAAACTACCATGGTCATGTCAAAAGGTCTGAGAAAGCAGTATGAATAGGTCCTCACTGGCCAAAGCGGGGCAACTTGACAATCAGTAAGAAAATAACTGCAATGGATTGCTCAAATGTTTTAATCCATTACTACATAATGATAATAAAAAACAAAAACAAGCAAGCAAAAAGAAGAAAAGCTGGAAGTTCTAGGAAATGAACTGGGAAATAAATGGTTTCTTCTATGAATTTCCTCTTAGGGTGATCACATACCTGATGAAGAGTCACGTCTCTGCACAGAAGTATTCCTGATATATTAAGAAGGTACCTTTAATGAATTAATGAACCTGGGCACTGATCAATGATTGCTAACATCAAAAAAAAAAAAAAAAAAGAGAGAGAGAGAGAGAAAGAGAAATCAGGCATTATGTGCCTCCCAACTCAAGTATATAATACCATTATCCATGAAATAACTTGCACAAACAATATTAGGCACTATTCTGATCAAACCTCAGAGCTAGCTATCACTTTACTGGAAATACAAGGGGGCAAAGAGCCAGGTTATGTAACAACATGGGCTGTAACCAAAATTCAGAGTAAGACAAACTCTAAGGCAATGAAGCAGTTTCTCTAACAAAAAATTAGAAGGAGGAAAAATAAGAGATGGAAGAGAACCTAAAATGAAGAGAGATTTAGGAGACATCAACAATTGCAATTTAGGGTCCGTACTGGAAACCCAGTTCAAATAAATAAACTTTAATTTATACAATGGCCTGAAAATGTGAATACTAATCTGATGTGAAGGAATTAGGTTAATTTTCAGGTGTGAAATAGTATTAGCAGTTATAATGAGAATAGTTGTACAGTATGTTTTAGAAGTCTCTTTTAGAGATACACATTGAAACAGATGATACGATGCTTGAGATTTGTCCTAAAATAATGAAACAGAGGAGGTTATAAATGAAATGAGACTGGCTATGAATTGACATTGTTGAATATGGATCATGGGCACACAGGAGTTTGTTATACTCTTTTGTAGTACATGCTGGAAATTCTGCATATTAAAAAGTTTAAAACACAATTTTAAAAGTATTTTTAGGGTCACACAATAGAAATTACATGAGACAATATTTAAATGTGTATAAAAAACAAATTGGAGATGACAGCATTGAAGCCCCATCCTGCCACATGTGTTCCAAGAAGCAGTCAAAGAAGTGTTGGTTTGGGTTTTGGCAAGTCTTGTCCTTTGCCCTTCTGATTTTTGTAGAGTGGAGGCCAGAACAAGAAGTCTAAATATAAATGTTGTGGTATATAACATTCAAAAACAGGAAGTGTTGCTAAGAACTTTAGTGGGTGAGGGGCTAAAGGGAGAAACTGAGAGATCAGTTAGGCTGACTAACAAATACTGTTCTGTAAACTCAGGATTTTTTTTTAAAAAAATTCTTTTACTAAGGATGTCTTAGAACTCAGGTAGTAACAGCAACAAATATATATATATGAAAAAGATACCAATAAAGGCTGAACAGAGAAGGTGAAAAGAACATGATCATAATCTCTGCCACCTCCTTTACTGCCCAGAAATATTATCTTGAGGAAAAGGAATTTCCCATTTCAAATGGCTGAACATTTGAAGGGTGTGTGTTGGTATTCTCGGGCAACAATCTGGTGATATTTTTAAAGTACTCCCTGACCCACCCCAAAATGTTAGTTGTTTTTTCATTCAGGTTTTGTCCTGCAACCTAAGCAGTCTATTCTTTATCACTGCCCACTTTGACAAATTAGTCTGTGCAACACCATTTCCAACTTATCTTTAGCAGCCAACACAGCTCATAAATCCAAATCATTGTACTGGTTATTAGGATTTCATTTCATGCTCACATTCACAAACATTTAAGCTTTCAACCTTTACTGTTGGGCATTAATTTTAGCATTAATCAAGGGATTAAGTATGCTGAATTTAAACTCAAGGTTAATTACATGCTCAGCCAATATTAGTTTTACATACTGCCAAGGGAGAACAGAAAGAAGCAAAGACCTTTACGTCAGTTGTTTATGAAATATAAGAACTAGATTGACAAGTAAGGCAAGAAACTGCTTCTTTTGCTCCTTTGTGAAAGAGTCATAGACACACTCTCATGCATCTAGTCCAAATTGGCATTTGAAGCAATAGCTTGCACACATCCTAAGATCTAGCAATCAATCACTGGGCAATTTGATTATTTCAGAGCAACTCTACTTGCAATGGCAACAGAAGTGCATACAAGAAAAGCACAAACAAATTAGGAACTCTGGAAAGGTATGATGTTTCCTAGGTTCTGTAACAACTGTTTAAAAAGAAAAAAAAGTGTCAGTGTCAAATATATCAGTATCATCTATCAACATAATATCAACAGAGATGAAGAAATTCATTCTAAATTTTGTAAAAGCTGATAGCAGTAAAAGGCTCTGCAGACGGTTAAGTTAATATACCTGAAACAATGACATTCAGAGTAATTACTTTATAGGGCCCTGTCTCTGTAATGGGAGTAGTTACATGGCTCACAAAAACAGATACAGAAAATGAACTGCCTGATGTTCTGGAAATATAAGGCTGCCTAATGAATCATTTGCTCATTCCTACCACTTGGAATGGCTGACATCTGGTTTTCATGAGTTATGGCAGCAAGAGAGTTTGTGGTTTTTTGGAGGCGGAGGGTATCGAAATTATGGAGTATTAGAAAACTAGCAATGATGGAGTATTAGAAAACTAGCAATGAAGATCTATTCATTGAAGTTAGCTAAATTAGAGCCATTTTCCCATCACAAGTGGATTTAACCATACAACTGAATGCAAAGTCAATGGCTGCAAGTCAGCTACCTAAGATCAGTTTTCCTTCATCATAAAGGAGACAGCAGGAACGAAAACTGCAGGACTTTGGAGATAAGCGACTTGACCTCTCTGAGCTATCTATGAGTTGGCTCTCCATTACTCTTTAGAGTTGGCAAGAGGTTTAAATAAGATTGTGTATAGCTGACCCACAGTATCTGTTGGGGACTGGTTTCAAGACCCCCGTGGATATTAAAATCCTCAGATGCTGAAGTCACTTAAATAAAATGGGGTTGTTCTGTATTTGAGGTGTCTGGTACAGTGGCGCATCAATAGTCTTTCATTCTTCTCTTGTCTGCCCCAAAGTCCCACCTCTAAAGAAAGGCAACCACTCAGCTTTTATCTTTACCATCTCTAGTACAGCGTCAGACATATAACAAACAGCTGTGGGGGTATTTTAAGGAAAAATACTGATGGCTTTGCTTCCTGGGATTTAACCAAAAAAGATCCATAGACTACAAGTTGGTGAGGGTGAAAGTACTAACAGAAGTTTCTAATCCCATAACTCAGTGGAAGCTGGTGCACTGAGACAATCCTAAGAAAGAAAAATGAAGGAAGAGTACCATCTCTTAAGATGGGTCTGAACCTAAATGCTCCAATTCAACTAGTGACTGACTATACAAGAGACATTTTACTTCATGTCCTCTTGGCATCTGTCAAAGCTCTGATGTTAAACATAGATCAAAACAAGAATTGGCTCTTTCAATAAGGATTAGGAATAGAATAAAAGTCACTGGTGCATGTGTTGATCACATTAACAACTCAAATGAAGATATCTCTCTCAATCATCTCCCCAGTTGCAAGAGAAACCTAGATGATACAGGAAATAAAAACGCAGGTTTCAGAGTTTACTTAAATAACAGAATAAGGAAAGTTTCAAGACAGCAAGAGAGAATAAAACCACACAAGTGAACCAACAGCTCCTACAAAGCCACAGATATTGTCCAGGATTTTAAAAATACTAAAAAGGAATTAATCGGTTTTACAAAACATCTCTACTAATCTCGCATTAACAATGGTAGGGTGCACTGGGTCCATACGTGCAGCTAATTCCAGTGCAAACACAAGTATCATGTCCAGAAATGACCAATCAAGGGGAAATACTCTCACCACAAATAAATATGTATGTGAAGTAATGCACATGTTAATTAGCTTGATTTGGCCATTCCATAATGCAGACCCATATCAAAACACCAAGTTGTATACCATGAATACATACAAACATTGTCAATTTAAAAATAGGCATTAAGGGAAACAGCTGAATTTCTATATTACCAGAAGTCAAAGGATCTAAAATTGCATTACACTGGTAAATGAGAACCAGAAATTGATTCTAATTCTAAAATGGAACAATGTTCCCACTTATAATGTCCAAGGCTAAGTGACATCCCACAATTATTCTCAAAAAGATCACAACGTTTAAAACCACGGAAGTGTCAGTTATGCTTATTGAGTGTCTTTTATCTGCCGGGTTGTACTCTAAGTACATTCCTATTATTTTATAAAGGAAGAATCCTAGGCACAAAAGGTTAAGTGACCTCATAGAGCTAAGAAAGCAGCAGAAACAGAAGCTGACGTCAGGTGTAAGACTCTAAGATAGTATTCCTATTGAAGGGACCATATTGGTGAAATTCTCCTTTAACTCTCACAGGGTACTTATTACAATGCTATGATAACACAGAAAAGCCCTGAGGTTCAGGGTTATATTCAGATTAAAACTTTTAAGAAGAGGTCCCTAGTTATCTCCACCCATTCTCCTGGTTCAGTTACCTGCATCCTTTCTTCCTGTTGCTTTTACAATGATTAACACATAACGTGGTGTCAAGAAAATGTGTTTTCATTAACCGTTGACAATGAATTCAATAACCGCTCACTGAACAGAATTCAGCCAAGCAACAAAAAGACCACCTGATCATCTGCATAAGAAGAGTGTGGAATGGGCTAATGAAGCGTATTTCACACCTCAGGAAGAGAAAACATAGTTGCTGGTTCCAAAATGAAATACTCCGCCTCAGATAGCAAGTGTTATGTGATCCATCATGTCTCTTCATCCCGTATTCCTCTCTACTTCCCTTCCCCAGAACCTCACTTTTCTCTCAGCTTAGCCATATACTTCACTGGGAGCAGGGGTGAGGTGTGACAAAGGGAGGGAAAGAAGTCACAAATAACTGCAGTCTCTTCCATTTGGATCACTCTCCATGCCTTCCAAGGAGATGGAAGTATGGGAATGTAAAATCCTCTGCCTCAGCAGCATACCCCAACATGCAAAGGCTTAGGAAGGCATGAAATTAGCCCAGCTTGTCAATCATGGAGCCTGGTCAGACTCTGGCTAAATTCTTTCAAGTAGAAAGGGGAATAAAACTTTTGAAAATTAAACTAAATGAGGAACCTTTTCCTCAGGGCAGGAGAGGTACTTCTAATTGACTTTTCAACTAGAGTGAAGGTTCACACGTGGCCCCAGGCTTTACTCCTCTGGAGAAGGAAATGAGAAGGCAGGCCACAGGCCACCCAAGCCCGAAGCCAGAAACTCAAATAAATGCTACCAAGTCAATTTGCCAGCAGCCTGCTAATGAGGAGCCTCACACACCCAACTCTCAGAGCTGTTCATTTCCAAGAGGTATTTTAACTATTGTTAGCTCTGGGGTTTTCATGATGGCAATGGAACAACCTTGTCCCCCTTCCCCCAAAAAATCATGGAGCCTGGTTGGACCCCCCAAAAAGTGTAACTTGAATGTACCCAGGCAAAGAAGTAATAGTCTGAGAGAGGGGCAAATCCCACAGAATCAGGGCCACATGCTCTATTAGCAATACTGTTTGGCCTCTATCCCCATCACCCTATGGCAAAGAAAGGAGAGGCATCTGAATCCCACAAAAGGAAAACTATGGCAAGAATATTTTATTTAGCCTCAAAAATGAAGGTATTCTCCTTCCTGCATGGTATCACCAGCTGTTATTATTGGTCAAATAACAACAGCAACAGCAAACAAAAACAGGGGACAGAATAAAAAGAAAGGGCAGCAGAGGGTCTGTGGAGGCATGACCTCAAAATTGGCCAGAACCTGTTTCACAAGACCCCAAAGCTGCCTACCCTGCTCCAACCCCTTCCTCCCCCAGTCCATAAAGGGGAAGCCAGCTGGTTTTGATTCCCAAGAGGTTCTAGGTGAAATGTATATCCTTAAAGTCTGTAAAAAATTCAAGTGGCCCATAAAGTTCTCTGCAACCATTAAAAAAAAAATTACAGAAGCTGCTATTTAAATTCAAGGGTACAAATGAAAATGACGCTCAGATTTAGGGGAAAAAAGGAAGGTAAATGTAACTAACTTTTAGTTACTTCCCTCGCAAACCTAGCCTTACGCATCTCTTCCCTCTGGCTGTTTCTGAGTTGTTTCTGTTATAATAAACCAGTAAATGCTTCCTGGTCTTTAAAAGGAGGAGGAGGACATAGGCTCTGCTATTCAGATCCACACACTGATCCCTACTACAAGCAGTGACTCAAACGCTGAATCTGAATAGGGTGGCCCTGGTGACTGAGATGGCAACCTCTCTAAAGATCTGGAGCCTGCTCTTGGCCCTGCTTTGATCCTATGCAGGCTGCTTGTACACAGGAAGAACATCTACTGGAGGGAATTCATAAAACATCACTACCCACGTTCAAGAGTACAGATGTGATGTCCTCATGAGAGCAAAAGAAGTGCTCTAAAAGATAAGAGCTCTCACATGTTCATCTAAATCTCAGGTTACCAAATTGAGCATACACGTGCTAATGACAGCTGGGATGACTGCTATAGACATGCATATGTATGGACCCAGAATGCCCCCAATATACTCAAGTGTCACTGGGAGAATTCCAAAAATAGCTACACAGAGAGCAGGAGCTTCAGCTACATTGAATTCCACCACAGCATGGATGAGTATGTTGATGGCATAGAGGACCTGAAGATAAAGCCTATCGGCAACCAGAAGGTCTACCCACATTCCCAGGTTTTGGTAGAGTATTCCATACTTCCCAAGTGGTAGCCCCTGCCTATGTCCATTGTCCCACCACTCCCACTGTGCAACTGATACCATAACTTTCCCTATGTTTTTTCTCTGCCTTGAATACACTTTTGTCTTTCATTTACCTAACTTACTTCTAACATTTTTTTTTTCTCAAGATTCAGATCATATGGCATCTCTTCTCGACAAACCCAGATTTCCTGATATTGACTCTCTTTATACCTACCCAAGCTGAATGATCCTCCTTTCTCTAAATAATTTGTATTATTCAAAAAACAAAACCAGAAAATAACAAGTGTAGGTGAGAATATGAAGATATTAAAATGCTTGCACACTGTTGGTATAAAATGGGGCAGCTGCCTTACAAAATGGTAAGGCAATTCCCCCCAAAATTAAAAATACAGTTACCATATGATCCATCAATTTCACTTCTGGGTATATTTCCAAAATAACTGAAAGCAGGGTCTTAAGGGGGAGTTAGTGTTTAATGAGTCTAGAGGTTCAGTTTTGCAAGATAAAAGGAATTCTAGAGAGGGACAGTGGTGATGGTTGCACAATAATGTGAATATACTTAATGCCACTGAACTATACACATTTGAAAACAGTTAAGATGGCAAATCTCATGTCTATTTTACTACAATTTAAAGAAAAGCTAGAAAAAAAGGAAATAGCTAACTAACTCCGCTTATTTTTCCTGGGGAGGTAGGGAGAGTAATGAAGGACTGAACCATAGGTCCTCCATATAAAAATACCACACGTTTTCAAGCTTTTCAAATTTCAGACTCAGCTACAGAACAGTCCAATCAGTCACATCTACCCCCAGGAGCCACAGAAAGCTACTCACCTCACTGAGGTAAATAAAAAAAGAGCAGGTGGATCCATCCACTCCATAGTCTGCGTAGCAGGGATCTGAACGCCACATGTCTTTCATCCACTGAAACAAGAAGAACATCTCTGAGCAGCCCATTCACAGGACCTCCACATCTGCTGACAGGGAAGGCGAGGATAGAACGGTGAAGACGGAGTGAATGGCTCAAGCTGTGGCCTAAAGAACTGAGTGACGGAGTCACTGAGCTGAGGTCAAGATAGCCAGGTGCGCAGCTCACCTCCTTGGATGATTAACAGGAAGACACTGGCTTACATTAGGCCTCAGCAGAAGCGCTTAGAGTGGAGAGTAAGGTCGTGGTACAGCAGGCAATAAAGCCCAGGAGAGGCAGTGGCTTAGGGATTTTTATCAAGATCAAGTGCCTAATGGGACTCTGATATCTACACCCCCTCCAGGAACTCCAGTTCCAACAGCCCACAGAATGGTACCTGAAATACAGTGTGTGAAGGAGGGCATGCATGAGCATTGACGGACAGCCCACATGGATACCACCCAAATGCTTCTGGGGCTGGTCCCACTGTCCTAACTACATCCCTGAATGGACACTGTTCTCTGACGGACGGCCCACATGGATACCACCCATGCTTCTGGGGCCGGTCCCACTGTCCTAACTACATCCCTGAATGGACACTGTTCTCTGAAAACTACTGAGCAGGGAGTGGTCTCCCCAGGCGCAGGCCATACAAATAGGATTTCTAAAAAAAAAAAAAAGCAGCCAAGTAAAAGAGCAGCCAAGTGTCTCTGGGTACTCAACCACAAATACAAATGTGACACTTAAACCACAATCTGGAGGCTTCAGAGCAGGAGCCTGGGAACTGAGAGGGTAGGGAGTTGGACACTAAATAACAGCAGTTCCTTGTCATTGGTCCTTCAAGGATCACTTGCTGGAGGCTGGGAAACAGAGCGGGGAAGTCAGCTTCAAAGACTCAGCAGGTGCCTGAAATGGCCCAGGATCTCTCATGCTGACCAGTGAGAGCCATTGTTGACCAACTCCACATGGCTGACATAGGCATAGCAGGGTTTTCATAGCCACAGACAAAGCCGGCAGGATGGAGGCACCCCATAAATGATTCATGTCAAGGGCTCACTCACCCATTTGTGTCACTGAGGAGGAAAAGGAAGGGAAGGGAAAAAGAAGGGGTGTTTGTGCAGATTGGGGATGATGAAAATGACCCTGCTCGCCTCTGCCTTACCTTGATCTTTCCCTCACAGTGGGGGTAGCCGTCCATAGGAGGCAATACACATTTTTCTTGAGCTCCGTTAATGATATCTGTGAAGAATGAAAAACAACAAAGGATACAATGAGATCTATAAAACACAAGCCTAACATTCTTGTAAGCCAAGAGGTAGGGAGAGAAACCAAAAAAGAAAGGTCTCTGTTGGCAGCCATGCTCTGATACATGGAGCCCCTCCAGCTCCAATATATCTAACTGGTCCAGAGTGATGACTGACCTGAGGACAGCCCACCTACAGGCTGGCCAGAGACCTATGACAACATGTGTGGCCCGGCTTAAAAAAGTGAGCCAAGCCAACCAGAGCGCTTGCTTAGAAATCTGCAATAGGGAAACTAAGAAACCAAACAAGCAGGGAGCAGGAAATAAAGCCATGTAATTAGGAGGGTCCTCCAGCACTGGTAGGGACATTCTAGGCTATGTGGGCAAGCTGGGGGGGCCATGAACAGACCTCATGAAGACAACTGCATGAGCTGAGAAAGCCAACAGGCCAGAGAGATGTGAATAGAGCTGGTGCACAGAGAGCCATGAGACGTATCTACACCATCCTAAGGAACTCCTGCCCTGCATCCATGGGATACAGCTTCTTACAGACCCAGTCCTTAGATTTCCATGAAGTTCTCCTTATTGTTTTAAATACTTCCTCACAATAAACTCCTTTTACATTAGCTAGCTTGAATGGGTTCCTATTCCTTGTAACTGTAGGGTCAAAACGAAAACAAATGCCTTTGAGAAGCTAAAGGTCATTTCTTTCTGATAGAAACATTCAATATACTCCTCCTAGCTATTTAAAACCATGTATTATTGTGAACTAGAGTCATCCTACAGTGCTATAGAACACCAGAGCTTATTCCTCCTGTCTAGCTATAAAGAAATGAGAAATGTTTGAGATTATGAATATGCTAATTACCCTGATCTGATCACTGTACATTTTATGTATCACAACATCATATCACTAAGTACCCTATAAATATGTGTAATTATGTCGATTTAAAAAAAAATTAAATGAAGCTTATGGTCTAATGGTGGAGAACATACAAATAAATGAACAATGAACAATGGAACAACAGTATAACAGGCATTATGGCAGGGCTGGGCAAGGCAAGATACCTAACCCACTCTCCAAAGCTCCAAGAAGGCCTTCTGCATCCAGTGACATCTTAGCCGAGATGTGAAGACAAAGTAGGAGTGAGCCAGCCAAAGGGACAATCTAACGATGCCATTCAAGGAACTGAGGTGGTCTCAAACAGAAAGAAGTGTGAGGTACTCAGGCCAGACAGGCGATGCAGCAGGAAAGGCTTCAAATGCCACAATAAGTACGCTGATCTTTACCCTAAGAACATGGCGGAATAATGTTATGGAGGGGAAGATTATGATCACACTGTTATGTAGGAATGACCATTTTAGTCGGAAAACAGGACAACCCTAAACCTATATGCTTCTCTTTTCAGACCTACTATATTTTCCAGAAATGTCTGGAAAATATCATTACTTACTGCTGATAGTTTTTTAAAGAAAGCATTAATCGGAAATTAGATTCCAAACTGCAATATTATTTCACAGAGGTATTGAAATGATAACTCAGTGGCTGCTGGGACTGAGACAGAAGTTAGTGCTAAGGAGGATTTTACCTGCCCCTTGAAAACCAGTTATTTGATAGTCTGTCACCAAAATTCTTGACCTCTTGATTCAAGTATTTCAACAAGCCCTCTAACTGCTAAGAATAACTAGAGCATAAAAATAAATACCCTCTTTCTCATGGGTCTCTTAGTAGTTAAAATGGAGGTTACTTGGCTTGTCAGAGACCCTGTTGCATGATCTGTAAAATGGGAATGACTCTGCCTCTACTTCATCCAGCTCTTACTAAGTCAACACCCATCAAGAGGCTGGCCTGGCACGCCCAATGGCAGATACCACGGACCACAGCAGGTGCTTAAAAGTTGGCATTTGCTATATAATTCCACACAACTTTCACTTGCTATATCTGGAAAAGCAGCATTTCAAATGCACAGACACTTCTGGAAAAGCATTCTGTGTTTTTGAAATAGACACAGACTTGAGGTGGGGCTCTCCTTCTAGCTGCCAGCTCAAGAAGCCCTAACAAATGGAATGCCTCACCATAGAATAGTATTTTGCAACGATCATTATTCCTATCACTATTTTAAATTCTGATTTTGCTTGTCAATGTTTACTTGGCATGATTGGGGGTTTTGACCAGGCAAATGAGCAGCAGCAGAGGTTCCACGAAATTAGGCACAATCTATGAGAGCCTGGGGTTGGTAATCAGACATTTTAGGGGGTACCTGGCGGGGAAATGCCACCCCCTTTACACCACAGATACTATTCTACTCCTGGAATATTCACTGCCAACTAGAGGCTACTGACATGGTGGTGTGGTAGGGCAGGGTGAAGCAGGCTCATTGAATGAGAAAATAAACTAACAGGTCCATGAAGGCTTGCAAGCAAAGCCCCAGTGCTCAGTGTGGGTCCATTCATCAAGAATTTCAAGGAATAAAGTTAAGGGTCAGCAAACTTTTTTTGTAAAGAAACAGAGAGTAAATATTTAAGGCTCTGTGAGCCACAAGGTCTCTGTCTCAACTACTCAACTCTGCTGTTGTCATGAAAAAGCAGCCACAGATAACAGCTGAACGAATGGATGGGCTGTGTTCCAATAAAACATTATTTACAGAATCAGGCACAGACCCCCCCTGTTGCTATGCTAGGAGATTCCCAAAACAAGGCCTCTCGTTTCTGCCAAAGCCTGCTGGACTGACTTCTTTCAAGCCTCCCTGCAGGCCTTCCTCTTCCTGGAATGTCCTTCTCCTCAGTCCTTCCAGGCCACCACTCTTCCTTTGCCCAGTTAAAACCCCTTCCTCTTTCTTCAGCTAAAGCAACAGTCCTTAATTCTTCCTTCCCAAGCCTAGTCAGGATTTTGTTAGGAATCCTGTCCTCCTCTGGGCTTCCCTGGCCTCCTGCTCATGTCTCTCCTACTGTAGAGACTGATCACGTTATTCCTTTATGGCAGTCCATCTCCCCTCCTAGCACATGAGGAACCTATAGGAAGGTTATGTCTTCCAGCTGGATCTCCAGACACTAAGTGCCATCTGACTGAATAAACACAGGCATGTTCCCCTCTGCCCAACAGGCCTGACTCCTGGGCTCAAGGAGAACTAGACTGAGCAGAGACTCCCACCAGGCCAGGGCTTTTCCTCTTCCTCAAACTGGTGGTTTGTCAGCTAATTCGACAGTCTCCGCTGCAACTCCATGTTCTTATACATGAATTTTCTCTCCTTTATTTAGTTACACAGTGATGGGTCTGAATAGATAAGGGGCTTCCAGAGGCATTGGCTTAAGAGTGCTCAAGGTTCTCAGGTAGAGGGAATCTGTGACTGGGAGAAACCGGGAGTCCCAGCCTTCCCAGCATGGGGCAGAACTGCTCCCAAACCTGACCGGGAATAACCTGACCAAGACCTTCCATTACACCACAGCTCATAAGGACTTTCAGCTCCTTTTCAAAAGATGGCTCCTCATTTTGTTTCTATCAAATGACCAAAATTCTATAAACATTTTTATTAGTTTGTGTCCATGGAGGACCTTCCTACCTGTGGAAATGTCTCTCATCTAAGTTTGGTTAAGAAACAAAACTTTGAGCCAAAAAAGGGTAAAGTTACTGCTTTCCACAGGAAACTGAGCTTACTATACACAAGCTCTCTTCAAAAGAGGGAGGTGGGTACTATGCTTACAGCCTGGGTGACGGTATCCATGGGACCTCAAGCCTCAGCATCACATAGTTTACTCATGTAACAAACTTTTATTATAAAGAGTCCACGTCATACAAGTTGAAATAAAATAAAAAGCGAGGGCATAAAAAGAAAAAAGGAGAAAGATCCTGCCAAGATAAGTAACTTGAATGCTCCGCCTGCTGTTTATCCCAAGCTTTCCCCATGCCATTTTTTTTACATGTTGAAAGGGCAAGGGAAAATAAAAATTTTAAGTGTAAGCAATGAAGCTCAGCTCTGTTTAGGATTCAGTTTAATCCGTTACCCTTACACCAGCCCAGGTTGCAACATCTTTCCCCCAAAACTTCACCTCTGTATGATCCTATGGCATTGGCAACCAGGTATCTACACAAAAGGCAGATTACGCAGGTGTAAAAATTCTGTTGCTTCCCAGGGAAGAAGCCCACTTGATCATGGTGGATAAGCTTTTTGATGTGCTGCTGGTTTCTGTTTGCCAGTATTTTATTGAGGATTTTTGCATCAGTGTTCATCAAGGATATTGGTCTAAAATTCTCTTTTTTGGTTGTGTCTCTGCCCATCTTTGGTATCAGGATGATGCTGGCCTCATAAAATGAGTTAGGGAGGATTCCCTCTTTTTCTATTGATTGGAATAGTTTCAGAAGGAATGGTACCAGCTCCTCCTTGTACCTCTGGTAGAATTTGGCTGTGAATCCATCTGGTCCTGGACTTTTTTTGGTTGGTAAGCTATTGATTATTGCCACAATTTCAGCTCCTGTTATTGGTCTATTCAGAGATTCAACTTCTTCCTGGTTTAGTCTTGGCAGAGTGTATGTGTCGAGGAATTTATCCATTTCTTCTAGATTTTCTAGTTTATTTGCGTAGAGGTGTCTGTAGTATTCTCTGATGGTAGTTTGTATTTCTGTGGGATCGGTGGTGATATCCCCTTTATCATTTTTTATTGCATCTATTTGATTCTTCTCTCTTTCTTCTTTATTAATCTTGCTAACGGTCTATCAATTTTGTTGATCCTTTCAAAAAACCAGCTCCTGGATTCATTTATTTTTTGAAGGGTTTTTTGTGTCTCTATTTCCTTCAGTTCTGCTCGGATTTTAGTTATTTCTTGCCTTCTGCTAGCTTTTGAATGTGTTTGCTCTTGCTTTTCTAGTTCTTTTAATTGTGATGTTAGGGTGTCAATTTTGGATCTTTCCTGCTTTCTCTTGTGGGCATTTAGTGCTATAAATTTCCCTCTACACACTGCTTTGAATGCATCCCAGAGATTCTGGTATGTTGTGTCTTGGTTCTCGCTGGTTTCAAAGAACATCTTTATTTCTGCCTTCATGTCGTTATGTACCCAGTAGTCATTCAGGAGCAGGTTGTTCAGTTTCCATGTAGTTGAGCGGTTTTGAGTGAGATTCTTAATCCTGAGTTCTAGCTTGATTGCACTGCAAGGCTGGTTCAATATACGCAAATCAATAAATGTAATCCAGCATATAAACAGAACCAAAGACAAAAACCACATGATTATCTCAATAGATGCAGAAAAGGCCTTTGACAAAATTCAACAACGCTTCATGCTAAAAACTCTCAATAAATTAGGTATTGATGGGACGTATCTCAAAATAATAAGAGCTATCTATGACAAACCCACAGCCAATATCATACTGAATGGGCAAAAACTGGAAGCATTCCCTTTGAAAACTGGCACAAGACAGGGATGCCCTCCCTCTCTCACCACTCCTATTCAACATAGTGTTGGAAGTTCTGGCCAGGGCAATTAGGCAGGAGAAGGAAATCAAGGGTATTCAATTAGGAAAAGAAGAAGTCAAATTGTCCCTGTTTGCAGACAACATGATTGTATATCTAGAAAACCCCATCGTCTCAGCCCAAAATCTCCTTAAGCTGATAAGCAACTTCAGCAAAGTCTCAGGATACAAAATCAATGTACAAAAATCACAAGCATTCTTATACATCAATAACAGACAAACAGAGAGCCAAATCATGAGTGAACTCCCATTCACAATTGCTTCAAAGAGAATAAAATACTTAGGAATCCAACTTACAAGGGACATGAAGGACCTCTTCAAGGAGAACTACAAACCACTGCTCAAGGAAATAAAAGAGGATACAAACAAATGGAAGAACATTCCATGCTCATGGGTAGGAAGAATCAATATCGTGAAAATGGCCATACTGCCCAAGGTAATTTACAGATTCAATGCCATCCCCATCAAGCTACCAATGATTTCTTCACAGAATTGGAAAAAAATACTTCAAAGTTCATATGGAACCAAAAAAGAGCCCGCATCGCCAAGTCAATCCTAAGCCAAAAGAACAAAGCTGGAGGCATCACACTACCTGACTTCAAACTATACAAGGCTATAGTAACAAAAACAGCATGGTACTGGTACCAAAACAGAGATATAGATCAATGGAACAGAACAGAGCCGTCAGAAATAATGCCACGTATCTACAACTATCTGATCTTTGACAAACCTGAGAAAAACAAGCAATGGGGAAAGGAGTCCCTATTTAATAAATGGTGCTGGGGAAACTGGCTAGTCATATGTAGAAAGCTGAAACTGGATCCCTTCCTTACACCTTATACAAAAATCAATTCAAGATGGATTAAAGACTTAAATGTTAGACCTAAAACCATAAAAACCCTAGAAGAAAACCTAGGCATTACCATTCAGGACATAGGCATGGGCAAGGACGTCACGTCTAAAACAACAAAAGCAATGGCAACAAAAGCCAAAATTGACAAATGGGATCTAATTAAACTAAAGAGCTTCTGCACAGCAAAAGAAACTACCATTAGAGTGAACAGGCAACCTACAAAATGGGAGAAAATTTTCGCAACCTACTCATCTGACAAAGGGCTAATATCCAGAATCTACAATGAACTCAAACAAATTTACAAGAAAAAAACAAACAACCCCATCAAAAAGTGGGCGAAGAACATGAACAGATACTTCTCAAAAGAAGACATTTATGCAGCAAAAAACAACATGAAACAATGCTCACCATCACTGGCCATCAGAGAAATGCAAATCAAAACCACAGTGAGATACCATCTCACACCAGTTAGAATGGCAATCATTAAAAAGTCAGGAAACAACAGGTGCTGGAGAGGATGTGGAGAAATAGGAACACTTTTACACTGTTGGTGGGACTGTAAACTAGTTCAACCCTTGTGGAAGTCAGTGTGGCGATTCCTCAGGGATCTAGAACTAGAAATTCCATTTGACCCAGCCATCCCATTACTGGGTATATACCCAAAGGACTATAAATCATGCTGCTATAAAGACACATGCACACATATGTTTATTGCGGCACTATTCACAATAGCAAGGACTTGGAACCAACCCAAATGTCCAACAATGATAGACTGGATTAAGAAAATGTGGCACATATACACCGTGGAATACTATGCAGCCATAAAAAATGATGAGTTCATGTCCTTTGTAGGGACATGGATGAAATTGGAAATCATCATTCTCAGTAAACTATCGCAAGAACAAAAAACCAAACACCGCATATTCTCACTCATAGGTGGGAATTGAACAATGAGAACACATGGACACAGGAAGGGGATCATCACACTCTGGGGACTGTTGTGGGGTGGGGGGAGGGGGGAGGGATGGCACTGGGAGATATACCTAATGCTAGATGACGAGTTAGTGGGTGCAGTGCACCAGCGTGGCACATGTATACATATGTAACTAACCTGCACATTGCGCAGATGTACCCTAAAACCTAAAGTATAATACTAATAAATTAAAAAAAAAATTCTGTTGCTTTATCAGTCACTTGTGCCCATACAATGTAGTGGGTGTTCGAATATGGGTTTAATCTAAGTGAACAAACACTTTTCCTGCCATCAAAAATGCTTAAGATTCAGGAGGAACATACCCACTGCAGGAGCAGAAGCAGCACAAGATGTCACAAATACACGCAGCGGGGGTGTTCCTGTGAGGCGTGGAGCCAGATTCTCCCTGACAGTCCCAACAGACACACACATATCGAGAGAGATGTGTACAGAGGGAAACAACAGCATTTCACATACATATTAAGAAGCGAAAGGGACAAAGAAATATGAAACCAGACAGATATGTGTGTGTGTGTGTGTGTGTGTGTGTGTGTGTGTGTGTGTGTGTATTTCTTGCTGTCTGTGGCCTCAGAGCAAGGAAGGAAAAAGGGGAGAGGGGAGAGTCAGGGCAGGAGAAGCTGGTACGGCGGTCTCAAAGGAACGGTGAGAATAGAAATAGCGTAATACAGGACAGGAAAAGAAATGGATGGAGGATAACTTGCCTTGATACATCACATACATTATCCCATTTTAGAAAAAAGGAAGATGTTTACCTCATCTGACAGTCTGAAAAGGAAAGCCTTTAAAATCCTCAGCACTGACCTCCTAATTCAGCCCACCTTCACTGGGCATCTGCTGCCTGCCACGTGCTGAAATGCCAACACTGCATCCTTGTAAGACTCAGCCCTGCCTTCTGGGGGCTGGTACACGTGGGAGGAAGGGAAACCACACACAACAGTGAATGAGGTACCCGGCAACGAAGCCTCCTCTACCCGTCGGTACTCCCAGGATATATGCCCAGCACACTGGAGACTCCATCTTGTTTAATAATGGAAGGAACAAATGCAATGAAGAAATGGAGTGCCCAAGTTCCAGAGAACTGAAGAGGAAAGAAAGTGCCACAGATAAAAAGCAGTGGGAGAGTCTTACTTGGAGTCACTGACCCAAGAAGTCTGGGTTCTGGACTGCACATGCCACATAGCTGAGGAAAACAGCAGGAAGCTGCAATAGTGGGAGAAAAGTCATTCCTGATGCTGGGAGAAGGGACATGGCCTAGCCCCCATGTGAATTACTGACAGTCACATCTTACTGGTATTCAAAAAAGAGAGGTTTATGGTTGTATGAGAGTTTTTTTGTTTTGTTTTGTTTTTTGTTTTGAGACAAAGTCTGGCTCTGTCACCCAGGTTGGAGTGCAGTGGCACAACCTCAGCCTCCCCAGGTTCAAGCAATTCTCCTGCATCAGCCTCCCAAGTAGCTGGAACTACAGGTGTGTGCCATTGTGACTGGTTAGTTTTTGCATTTTTAGTAGAAATGTGGTTTTGCCATGTTGGCCAGGCTGGTCTCGAACTCCTGGCCTCAATCGATCCATCCACCTCAGCCTCCCAAAGTGTTGGGATTACAGGCATAAGCCACTGCACCCGTCCTGGAGATAATCTTAATAAATCATTTGTTAACTGTCCCACTGCTTGTATAAATCAGATGCTAGGTGCCTTGGGTGTCACACAAGGCTACTTGCATCTTCTAATTGCCTAGGATCAATATTTATACGTATATAAAGACGCTATCGTCCATTTCTTTTTAAGTATCACCAACTATCAACTACGCGGCATCATAAAATATTCAATTACTACAAACTTAAAGTTTTTAATAACCACTCCTCACTGCTGAACAAAGGAGATCTGGAAATATGGTTATAAAAAGAATCTCAAAAACAAAGAGGTTGGAAGTCAGGGGTTAATCTCACTTCTGCCAATGCTTAAAGGTGGTACCATGTGTAAGAATCTCAACTACCTGTTCCTGGGCGAGGATGATAAAGTGAGGAAGTGGAATGGAGGAGAGTGGATGCAAGAGAGAGAGAGAGACAGGAGTTTGCATGCAAGCTCACACAGAAGACAGTTCTTTCACAGCAATGGCTGACCATCCTAGGAAGTGAGCCTTCATTAAGGCTCACTTTTCCATACACTAATTCTATATAGCAAAGACGACAGGTGTTGTTTGAAATGACACTTCTTTTTAACAACCTGTAGAACACAGGTCCATCAACTTTTTATCTAGTTCTGGACAGGCATCTGATAGATTAAGGGCATCTAAATCCATCGCCATTGCCATTTTAAAGGTTAAAAAAAGGAAAGAAAAAAATAGAAGAAAAAGTAGGTTTATAAAAACTCTCAGAAACCTCAAAGAACATGAGTATCTGCTGACCCCAAGAAGTTACAGGAAACTGATTCAATCTCCTTACCCAGTTGTTTTGCTGACCCTAAGATAATCAACTTCACGAGCAAGGGCTCCATTCAGTGCAATGACACTCTAAACATATTTTCTCTCAAAAGATAAAGGTCTCCAGCAATTCTATTTTGTGTCAGACAAGGTAGCATTTCTCTTGGCACACCTGATATGAACATGTGGCCATGCTTATCAGATGGCCCCTGCAAAGTGCAGCCAAATGAGCATGCCACTGGCCTGGCTGCTCAGCCATGGCTGGGAACCGACTCAATCTCCACAATGGGCTTGGAGACACAGCTCTTGCCAGCACCTCCATCAGCTGGCTTGGTTTCAGGAGTGGATGGCAATAAATCAGATTGAAACCAGCCATGATGGAATATAGTCTCCCACTGAAAATGACCTCACCAGTCACTCAGCTTGGCAAATACTCATTTAGGAATGCTTTACTTTTGTGCCATAAAAAAAGTAATTTGATTTCTGTAATTGAGTCATGTACATGAATTCCAGGACCACGGCCCCACAGCAATAGGAAGTTCCCTCCCCAGCAAAGCAACTGAGAAGTCAAGACATGGGAAACAGGCAAGACTCACTCATGGACCACCAGAGGTATATACTGGGATCTTCGAAAATACTTGTTTGTATATGGTTTTTGTTTTGTTTTTTAATCTAAGTTGAAAATAGAATCATCACTGCATAAAATAATTTTAGAGCTGCAAGGGACTTCTGAAACCACACCATTCAACCCTCTACTTTTCCTGATTCATAACACTAAGGCCTAGTGAGATGAAGTGCCTTCCTCATTCATGGATTAAACAAAATCCACTAGCACCTTCCATATGCAAAGCACTCTGCATGTTCAACGAGGCATTTGCCTTCTCAGTCAAGATTATTTCCACAACACTGTTGAAATGCACATCATCATCTTCATGTTCTGCATGGGAAATTTCAAGAGTGAACACAATTAACAAATTCTTATTCCCTCTTGAAGAAGCACCTCCAAGGGCCTCATGGACTTGCTGTATAAAAACCAGAAGCTACAGTACTGCCCGTGTACAAATACTATGGACATAATGGAACTCAACAAGAAAATCAAATTCAGTGTATATATACGGGTTCTCTATGTATAGCTTTTCAAGAATAGAACTAACGTATAAAAAGAATAAAGTTGTGATGACTATGAAAACACACTGCCAAGATAATGTCACAAAATTTCAAATCACAATTCAGCCAAATAACTCCAGATTCTTCATACCTCCTTTTGTCATACCCTCTGTCGTTTATTTAATTTATGGCAGGATTGTCTAATTAAGCTGTTAAGCCAGCATTAAGATTTTTCCTTTTTTTGGTAAATTAGTATTAAAAAGGGGACCTAGGACTGAGATTCTCGGTATGAAAAACAGTTATATAAGAATGCTATACATACACACAGCCACAACATCATATATACACCAACCCTCCATTCTGATAAGCCCCACGGTGCTGCTACTAGAAATGGTCAGCCAGGGAAAAGGTTATCCACACACCTAGGAGCACACACATGATAGGAAGAACACAGCTGGGGTTAAATAATTGCTACTGACAAAAGTCGGCAGAGCTTATCATTATTAGTCATCAGGGAAATGGAAATCAAAAGCACAATGAGGTACGACTTCACATCAACTAAAATAGTTATAATAAAAATTCAGACAATAACAAGTGTTGACAAGGATGTAAAGAAAATAGAACCCTCAACTAGTAGAAATATAAAATAGTGTAGCTGCTTTGGAAAACAGTCTAGCAGTCCTTAAAAAGTTAAACAGACTTATCATCCAAGTCAACAATTCTACTCCTTGGTTTACACTATGAAAGAATAAAAACAAAACTACACAAAAATGTGTATGTAAACATTCATAATAGCCTTATTCATAACAGCCAAAATTTGGAAACAGCACAAACACCCATCATCCAATTAACAGACCAAATATGGTATATCCATAAAATGGAATATTATTCAGCCATTAAAAGGAATAAGGTGATAATCCATGCTTCACAGGTGAACCTTGAAAACATTATGCTAGATGAAAGCAACCAGTCACACAGGCCACTTATGAGATTCCATTTACATGAAATGTTCAGAACCTACAGGCAAATCTAGAGAGAGAGTGAATTCGTGGTTGTTTAGGGTTGAGGAAAGGGAGGAGAGGTGATATGGTGTTTCTTTTTGAGGTGATGAAAATGTTCTAACACTGACTATTGTGGTGGTTGCACAACTGAATATACTAAAAGCCACATTGAACTAATTATTTTGATTTTTTGTAGAGATGAGGTCTTGCTACGTTGCCCAGGCTGGTCTCACACTCTTGAGCTCAAGCCATCCTCCCATCTCAGCCTTCCAAAGTACTGGGATTACAGGCATGAGCCACCACACTCGGCCCTAAAAGCCTTAAATCAAACACTTTAAATATGTGAAATGTGTGGTATGTAAATTATCTCAATAAAGCTGTTAAAAAACCAGAAAAATTCTGACATTGACTCACTCAACAAATACTGCACCTAAATTAGAGCATTTGTCATTATTTCAGTACCTTCCTGGGAAGCAAAGAGACACACAGAACATTATTCACCTTGAGGGAGCCTTAAATATGCTTAGAACCCAAAATTTGCTCACCAAAGGCAATTAACAGCCCAATGCCATATACACTTCCCATGGGCTAGTAGATGGGACATGCAATGAGCCAGTAAAATGGGAAGAATGTGGAGCCCTGAATGTCAGTGCAGAGAAGAGCCATTCTATTGGTCTGGACTGCTCACTACTGGATTATCATGTGACAGAGAAACCATCCTCTGTCTCATTTCAACCCTGAATTTTTGGGTCTCTTTGTTGCAGCAACTTAGTTTAAACCTTAAGTAACCACTGGAAAAATGGGATTTGAGTTGAGCTCTAAAGTAGAAGTAGACAGGAGAGAAAAGGGAAGATGAGTACACTGAAGAACAGCAGTAATAATGATGGTAGCCAACAGACTGAGCATCTACTAGGAACACCACTGTATCTTATGTACACTGATTACTCGACTGAGCCTCACAATAATAAGTACTATTATCCTTCATTCTACTGCAGAAGACACTGAGGACCAGGCAGATTAAGTAACTTGGCCAAGGTCACAAGTTAGCCATTCCTAGCCCTATCTGCACATTTAAAAATTACCTGGGGACCTTTTAAGAATGTGCCTCACCCTCCAGGCATTCTTATTTGAGTGGCCCCCAGGCAGTGGTTCTGCTACCCGCTTTTTTAATGCTCTGCCAACCTCAGGTGATTCTAAAAGGCAGCCACAGCTGGGAATCAATAGAATAAAAGGTGAAATAACACTGAGGAAAAGGAATGGCCAGAGATGGAAAATGGATTTTATGTTATGTTTCAACAATTAGAGTGTTTTACCAGGACAGCAAATCTACCCACAGTGGGTAGGCATAACCAATCAATCATCTCTGTCTGAGAGGGCACAGGAGAGCAGAGGGGGACAATTTGGTTAAAGCAGGGGACTCAGGGTAGGGCAGTAAGAAATACGGTTGGAAAGGTACGCTGACACAGCCTGCCACAGAATCATGAATTCCAGCCTCAGAACATAATTTATCACTGTTATCACAGCAGGAAATGGGAAGGCCACTGAAAACACTTGTGGAGTTTTTCAGTACAATGGCCGGGGAAGTAACTAATGGTCTTTGAATGGAGAAACAACATTTGGAAAAAGGTGAAATTCAGAGGAAAAGGGGAATGAAAGTCACATTTTGTGGATAAAAATGTGACCATGTGTAATTTAAAAGATACTACTGTATAAAATCTTTACAGTTGAATAGAGTTTATATCTAACATTGTAAATGGCCCTGGAGTTCAAAACTCTCTTTCATTAGTAAGGAAGTCAGGGGTATTTTTCTGACACAAGGTCTTCAAAACAAATTAAGAATGCTCAACCCCCCTTCTTTGATTAACAGCAGCTTCTAATGCTTTTCTTAAATAGTCTCTTTAACATCCATTTTCATTAAATTAATGAACATTAATTAAACATATTCCAAAATGCCATCATCCCATTGGCCTCTAAAGTTACAAAGCTATAAAAATCTGTGTTCTCTAAATCTCCAAACAGTAGATCAACCCTCTCATAAGACACTATCTGGCCACCATGCAAGATGCCTCCTCATTAGGAAGAGGCCTGCTCCTGGAACTGACACTGAAATGTGTCGGCAGAGAGTAGCACCCGCATGTCCCGGTCTTTTAAAGTCCCTGACCACACTGAACCTCAGCAATGAGAAAGGTAGAAAATGTCATGACTATGCCCTGGAAAAGGCAGGGGCTTTGTTTTGTAAGAGATCTCAGCTGGGATTATCTCTCTGCCTTTTATTAATCACATAAGCTGAGCAGGTTACTTAACCTTCAGGAGTTTCTTCACTCAAAAAATAGAGTCAGCAAAGCCTTCTAACATCTGAGTCACCCTGACTCCAGGTACTGTACCTGGCACTCATTTATAGCCTCATTCACCCTCAGGACAAACTTCCAAAGTAAAATATGGGATTTTGAAAAAGATAAAGCCATGAGGAGAGATTGCCTGCACCACACTGAAACATCACACAATAGCTCTCATTAGATCATTTAATCTATTTGTACAATATACTCGTCCTATTGTATATTCTCTGTGCCTGTCTTGTCCGTCCCTAATTTCATCACAATGCTTGGTGGGGTATGAGGTATAGTCAATGACAAAAATGCTTTAGATCTATGGAAGGTAAAATTTTAAGTCTTTTTCAATGAATATAATAGCAAAACAGTGTATGCTATATATATTCTAGCAGCTTTGAGATTGGAAGACAAAACTGAGTTTGTAATATGGTTTGGATAGAGTGCTTTTTAATGCAAAACTCTGCATGTATTCATTTCTATGTAAATGCCATTTTCTGTAAGTTTATATTTAATTTTTGCTATAATTTCTTCTGCCACAAAATGTTCCTTAGTATTTTAAGTAATGATGTAAAGGATATGAAATATTCCACATGGGTATCACACATGTACTTAGTTACAACAAATGGCCGTAACAGGAAATAAACTGGGAGAATGCTAGCTTTATACATCAAAACAAACAAAAAGTTATACAGATATATTCCCAGAAAAAAAAATGTTTCTAAACATACATTTAAAAGAATAAGATACAATGCTAACATACTGAGACATCCTCAGCTATCAATTTTGATTTAAGAAAATATACTGAGAAGTAGGTGGGAGACATTAAAAATTCAGGATACTTGCAAAACTGTATTATATTCTCGAGTTGGGGGCCTAAGGTGACATTCATAACTATTCTCCTTTTCCAATAAACAAAATAGTGCCAAGCTTTTGCCAAGCCCCTCTTCTCACATGCAGTTTACTAGAAGAAGGAAAGGGTGTTACGCAGATAACTTACTGTAACAGTGACATGCCCTTGCAACACAGAGCACCCATATCTCACTTCAACCTCTCAAAGAGAGGTTTGATTTTTCTTCTAAAACAGGGTTCCATGTTAAGCACAGTTCATAGATTTCTGCCTGTTCTTATCAAATTGTCAAAGGTGTTTTGAGTTTGGATTTTGTTAAAAAGGAAAAGCAAAGCCATACATGTAGTTTATGTGTGTATATTTGTATTTCCTTTTTGCAACTGAAGAAGAAATACGGAATCAATAACTGAGAGAAGGCTAGCTATATCCTTGGGCTGTTTTAAGATAGTATAAATTGCCCAAAATAGGTGTGTGCTCTTCATATCACACAATGCCCACTTTCTGAATCACTTGTCACAAGCGTCTTATAGCTGTTAGTTAAAAACAGGGATTCTATCTAGCCAGCCAGACATCTAGAGGTAAGGAGGAAGTGCTTCGACTATTCTCTTAACAGGAGATCAAAATAAATTTTTGTTTTCACCGTCTCGCATAAACTGAGGTTTTCATTTTGTTTTGGTTGCTTGGTTGTGGTCTCTTACCTTACTTTTTAAACGGAAAAATAAATTGCAAGATAATGCAGAATTGAGATGACACCTTGATAATAAGGTTTTGGTCCTAGAGAAAGTAGAACAGAGAGAATGTATAAAAAGAAGCTGAAAGCCAGAATATTTCAAACACCCACAAGCACACCAAATTCTTGGGTATGGTTTGAAGAAAGGCTGAAAGTTATTTAAATTGTAAGTCTCCTGTGACTGATTCAGAGTGATATGAAACCCACAAGCCATTGGCATAAAATATACACGCCAAGCCTGCTAGGTAATGTCCTTGGCTAGGATGCCTCTCAAAAACCAGATTGTGCCAGGTGCAGTAGTGCATGCCTACATCCCATCTACTGAGAAGGCTGAGGCAGGAAGACTGCTTGTGCCCAGTAGGTTGAGAACAGCCTAGGCAACACAGCAAGACATTAAAAAACAAAAAATCAGGCTATTTTACAACTTAATTCCTTAGAACTTCTCCTGGCTCTTAGCAGGTATTCCTTCATGTAGAAAAGAAACATGCTTTGTGTTAAGACTATGTAAATTTGGATACCAATACTCTGCTTGTAAAGTTAAGGGACTAATGTGCATATTCCAGGATGTTACAAGTATTCTTATAATCCTGGAATGCTATTCATCAACTCCACATAAAAGACTAATGAATATGTGAATGCAGGTTATTGCTAGTAGGAAACACAAAGGTTTTCAACTGCCTGGGAATTTGTTTGTTTCAGCAAGTAGTCTGTTCCCAGATGAATATTTGATTTTTGCGTTAGCTCTTAGAAGGCACTGATCCTCAGGTGGTGGGATTACTACCTGAAAACCCATTCACCATCCCAGTATCCAGAATAAAGTGCAGTCCCTTGCTTACCCTCCAGCCATGGCAACCGGATAGGAGAGCAACTGTTAAATACACACCATCCTTGCCAACCTAGAAATGGTGGTTATTGTATATTGTACCTAACAGAAAAGAGCTAGCATGCATACCAAAAGCAGGGGGAAGGCAGCACTGTGGTAACAGATAATTCAGACAGCTTCCCAGCCCAGAGCACACTGCTAAACTACACTACCTGTGTAAGAACCACACAACAGTTTAACCTAGGATTTTTTAAAAACAAAGCTGAGAAACTATGCATTGGCAATAGCAGAGAAGCTTGTATTGGAACAATCTTCCCACAGATAACTTACAATATGACACTGAAGAGTGAGGGAAAGTGAGCAGAAACTAGAAGGAATTTGATTCTTAAATTCTTTCTGGAAACTACACTGAATAAGACTCACATTTATATGGCTGTGCCCCAGAGGGGACTATCAAGTCTGGAAGGTAGCAAACAAAAGGCTACAGTCTCATTGGCTTGAGGTTTCATAGAATGAAGTTTTGCGTAGTAGTGAAAAATTAAGGTGGCATATTCCCAAAAAGAGGGAGCCCAAAGAGGAGAATCCCAAAGTCTGTATATAAACTACCTTAAACTTCTTGAGCGACCCTAAAACTAAGCATTTGTGAGGGAGGCTCCAATGTAAGTTCAAAGTATTCACAAGACTTCAGCTGCTGCTCACTGCAGGGCGGCCACAGTTTAAATCCCAAAAAGTCAAAGGGTCAACATTTCAGGCTTTCCAGTGAAACCCCAGAAGGGCCTCACATCAGGCCCAGGACTTCAGATAGTCCAAGACTAGGGAAAAAAATGGAAACAGACACACCCTAACAAATCATAAAAGCAAGTCTTCTTAAGTTCAAGGCAGTAAGTCAGTAATTTAACTGCCTACTAGAAAAAAAATCAGTACTCTTCAGAGGAAGTTTACAGAATCCAGACACTCTACAGCATATCCTTGTCATGTCCAATACATAATAAAGAATTATTGAACATGTGGAGAAACAGGAAAATGTGAACAAGGCAAGAAAAACAGTCAACAAAAACAAGATGACGCAACTGTTGGAGAACTAACAAAGAATTTAAAGCAGTTATTATAAATAAGATTAAAGACAAAGGAAAAACGGTCATCAGTGAATAAAAGATCAGTAAATTTGAAAAAAAAAAAAAAGGAAATTACTTAACCTGAAAAACAGAGATATTCAAGATTAAGACAAATAAAACACACAGAGTCTCCATGACCTGTGGAGAACATCATGTAGGCGAACCTTTGTGTAAATGAATGCCCAGAGGTAGAAAAGAGAAAATGCAGACAAAAAATATTCGAAGAAATAATGGCTGACAACTTCCCAAATATGTTGAGGAACATTAACTTCAGATCCAGTAACTCAGTGAACCACAAGATAAAGACAATCACATTTATTATAATCAAACTGCTAAAAGCAAATGAGAAAGAGAAAATGTTGAAAGCAGACAGAGAAAAACAAGACACATTACATAAAAGGGAACAAAGATAGCAATGTCACCTGACATCTCGTCAGAAAAAGGAGGCTAGAAAACACATACACACACACACACACACACACACACACACAGCATTTCTTAAATGCTGAGAGAAAACTTACTGTCAGCTCAGAATTCTATATTTATGTCTTTGAAAAATGCCAGCCCCTACCAAAAAAAAGCCTTTTTAAGATAAATGAATAAAGATTTCACCCCCAGCAGTCCTGTATGGCAAGAAATAATAAAAGAAGCTCTAGGTTGAAAGCGAAAGGACATTAGATGGTAACTTGGAACTACAGAAGGGATTAAGAGAATCAGAAATATTAATATGGGGCTAAATATAAAACACTATAGTGTTTTCCTTCTCTTCATTTCTTTATCAGACAAGTGACTGCTAAATATAAAAATCATATTAGGGTATAGTGAGATTTAAGGCCTTTATAGACGTAAGATATTGAACAACAATAGTACAAAGGATGGTGAATCAATATGCATTAAACATGAAATGTATAATATTAACTCTAAGTATACTGTGATAAGAAAATATATTACAATCTCTGTAACAAGGGATGGCAAACTAAAGCCCTTAAGCCAAATCTGGCCCACTGCCTGTTTTTGTAAATAAAGTCTTATTGGAATATGCCCAAGCCAATCATTTACATATTGTCCAGGGTTGCTCTTGTAGTACAATGACAGAGTTAAATCACTGCAACAGATCAGAGACCATACGGTTCACAAAGCTAAAAATATTTAATATTTGGCTGACATAAAAAGTCTGGCTTTACATAAGAAGTTTTTCAACCCCTACCCTACACAGTTCTTTGGTCTTACTATTTAAGAATTTTTTTGGTTTCTAGGAAATAGAATAGTGAAGACTTGCATCCCCCATGCACATGGGGGTTGTTCATTTTGAGACAAAGGGCCCCAGCTTGTGCAGGAATATCCATACTCCAAGGCTGGAGGCAAAATCAAGCCAAAACCAAAAGCGAACTGACATGAGTGTTACTTTGTCATTATGAGCTCCAGCTCATACTCATGTGTTCCAGCACGTCCTTATTCTCCTCCAGTTACCGTTTATCTTCCCTTCCTAGCTGCCTGCCCTGTGGATGCCAACTCCATCATCAGACATAAAAGCAACAGCCTTACAGAAAATGTTAAACCAGCTCCCACAGCTGTGTAAGGTCAAACCCCTTTGACAAATCCCTTAATAGACAAACGCCTCTCTTGGTGGTTCTGCCTCTCTGATTTAATCCTAAATAGAGAAAAATTAACCAAAAAAAAAAGTACGTTATTTAAAAAGATGAATAAAATTTATAAACTGCTAGCAAGAGGGATCAAGAAAAACATAAATGAGTAATATTAAGAATGAAAGAGGGATATCACTATAATTCCTATAGATGTTAAAAGAGTAATAAAAGAATGTTATGAGTAACTTTATGGCAATAGAATCTACTACTTAGAAAAAAAGACAGGCTCATGTGTCTCTAGCAGCATTATTCATAACAGCTCACAACTGGAAATGACTCACATGCTCATTATCAGGAAAACAGATAAACCGATTATGGTATGTTCATACAACAAAGTACTGCTCTGCGATTTTTAAAAAAGAACAAACTATTGACATATGCAGCACCATGGATCAATCTTGAAAACACTATGCTGAGAAAAATAGGCCGGACTCTGCAAAAATGTTCATACTGTAAGATTTCATTTTGATGATGCTCAAGAACAGGCAAAATTAATCTATGGTGATTGAAATCAGAGTAGAGACTGCCTATGGGGGATGCAGACTGAATGGAAGGCGGCATGGGGGAACATTCTGGGGTGATGAATATGTTCCTTATCTTGCCTGTGGTGATTTTATAGATATATACATTTATTAAAACTCATCAAATTGTACACTTAAGATCTGGGCTGTGCAGTGTATGAAAATTAAGCTAAGTTGCTTAAATGTGTGCTTTCTCTGTGACTTAAGCACACAGATGAAGGATAATTTTCCTTTGCTAATCTTTAACAATTAACCCTTTGCCAACCACCTTCGCTGGAACTTACTCTACAGCAAGCTCACATGCAACCTAAAGCACCTCAAATAACACCTTCAATGACTTCCAACATTACATTTCATTGTGGGCTGACAGTGCTAAGCGGTCCATCTCTTTAGTTTGGTTACAAAAGTGCATAAAACTAAAGTTTAATCTTCATCTTGGAAATTATAATCTCGGACTTAAGTACAAACTGTTGGTAAAGTGTTTTTCTCTGTCACTGAGTGCATTTAGGTGTCTCCTATTTGGAGTGAACTAGTTAATTGTGTATAGTGCTGGGCCCAAAGCTGAGGAGAGGTTTAAAAAACAGCCTTTACTCCATTAAGGTTAACTGCACATGTGCAGAGTCACCAGCACTAGGAAATAATTCACCCTCAAGACATTCAACAGAAGGCAGGCTGTGATTTCATTCCTAATCCTGTCTGTAGGCTTCGACAGAAATCACCCAACTTCCATTTTACAATATGCAATCTTGATTTTTCAGCCTATCTGCAGGACCCGGCTCTGTCTTACACAGTAAGTGCCAATGTAAGTACTGAAAAGAGAAGATGGCCTAAATGAGGGAAATCTGAAAGGTAATCAGGAATTTATTATTTTCCAGCATCATGCAGTGCTAATAAACCCAAGGGTCAGAGAATGGTTGCTTCTTGCAAAAGTTATACTGAACAACCAACAGTGTAAGGAATTAATCTTCACTTTACTTCTGTTCTGCTCACTAGAACATAGAAATTAATATAACAGCAACCTCTGCAACAGAGCTGCAGATCAAAGAGTAATCACTAATGCTTTCTATAATGATATGACAAAATTTCATGATATGAGCTTACAGGTATTCAGAGAGTTATATACAAGGTGAGTGCAAGTCAACTGGAAAGCCAGGGAGGAATTTCTTAAGCAGCAGCAAGTTTTGTGTGTTCCAGGGAAGATCCAAGGGTGGGTGTTTGCTACAGGAAGAGAGAACTGCAACAAGAGGCCTTTGGACATTGACTATGGGATTAAAGGAAACCAGCTTTGAAATGGGAACTTTTTAAAATTTCTGAATGGAGTCTGTACACATCCAATCTGAAAAAATTCTTGAGGAATAAAAGAGGGGACAGGGGATAAATATTAGATACTGGGTTTGGGCTCTACCACTATGAAATCAAAAGAGAGGATGTAACTACCTTTACCAACACTTGTAGTTCATCTTGCTGAAATAAAGAAGATCCTGATTCAGACACACTGCATTTTAAAAAACAAAAAAGCTACAAAACCTTAAATACAAATCTCACTTCAATTTATTCAACTTGATGAAGGTTGCAAATAGTATACCAAATCCTACCTTACCTGCAGGCCTAGCTCAAACTCTCCTCTATCTGTGAAACTTCACAAGAGTACTCCAGCTCGCACAGGTACTTCCAGGGTGCCTGTGAACACCTATAAAATTTTTAGTCTATACTGAACAATCTAAAACTAAAAATCTGGTGTTTGCTTTGACCATCCTCTAATTGGAATTTGTGTGCAGAAATGCACATACCTACAAAGACTGCAAAGCCAGTGAGACCAACTTCCACAAAGTCAGTGGCCATGTGTCAGTCTGCTTTTGTATGCTCCAGAATAACACTGGCTCACAGAATTGATTGAGATTTCGTGGACTACAGATGATGATAGTGGTATTGAAGCTTGGAAAGATATAAATTCTAGGGAAGAAGAAGAAATAATGGGCAGGTGTTTTTGGGCAAGATGGAAAAGTACAATTGGGAAGATCTAGGTAAGAATATTATTCTTAAATGGGACACTTTTACAGGAAAGCAGAAGTATTCTTATCTTCTAAATGTGACTTCTTTCTTCCATTCTTCTTTTGCCTTTTTCATTCAGAGGGAAGGTAGAGTCTTAAACGGCTTTCATGCTTCTTGCTTGGAATTGTCTTTCATACAGAACACTCAACCAGCCCCAATCCCAACCCATAGTTCCTATCTACATAAACACACTCAACCATCACCATTATGAACTACCTCTTCTCCAATTCCTATCCTAGACTAAGCTCTCAAGTATACTTCTGATCACATCTAATCAAAAGAGACTCCAGGAGACCACCCAAACCATCTGCAGTACCAAATTTATTGAAAACACCTTCCAACATCTGGAAATTCAAAACTATATTTAGTTGATGTTAAATTATGATAAACAAGGATTTGTAACAACAGAATATGATCCGCATGGTGTCTAATTGCCCTTATAAACAGCTCCTCTGATTCGCTGATCATTCTTAGGAGTGGAAAAAATATACGTGACATAACTTACTATGAAAAGAAATAGTGTTCTAACTCTACATTTTTTATAAACACCATAATTTTTATTTGGTGATAAATAATACAGAGATAGGCCAGGCACGGTGGCTCATGCTTGTAATCCCAGCACTTTGGGAGGCCGAGGCAGGTAGATCACTTGAGGTCGTCACTTGAGGTCGGGAGTTCAAGACGAGCCTGGCCAACATGGTGAAACAGCGTCTCTACTAAAAATACAAAAAAATGAGCCAGGTATGGTGGCATATGCCTGTAATCTCAGCTACTTGGGAGGCTGAGGTAGGAGAATTGCTTGAACCCAGGAGGCGGAGGTGGCAGTGAGCCAAGAGTGCGTTATTGCACTCTGGTCTGGGAGACAGAGTGAGATCCTGTTTCAGAAATAGTAACTCAGAGTTAATATTTTTCTCTATTATTTATACAAATAATTCAACATTAACACAAAGAAATACACATCCATACTCTAAAAGAAAATAACTGGTTTTAGAACCTCAATTTAGCTAAACAGAAAACAGAGCAAAACTTAAGGATATAGCAGACTTATTTTTTTAACCTACATTTGTTTTCCTCAATTTTTATCAGAAAAAAATTTGAAACATACACAAGGATACAGAGAATGATATAACAAATGCCTTCTACCCATCACTTAACAGTTAACAAATATATTATTGAATAGAAGTGGCAAGAGTGAACAGCCTTGTCATTTTCCTAATCTTAGGAGGAAAAAAAAAAAAACAGTTCTTTTCTAGTAAGTATGATGTTAACCTGTACGTTTTTCCTAGTTTGTTGAGAACTGCTTTCATGAATCAGATTTTCTCAAATGCTTTTCTGCTTATATTAAGGTAACATGATTTCTGACCTTTGTTCTATTATGGAGTATTATATTAATAGATTTCTGAATGTTAAACCAACCTTGTGTTTCTAGTATAAATTCCAATTGTTCATTATATATAACCCTTTTCATATGTTGCCAAATTTGGGGTTCTAATATTTTAAAAATTTGTGTCAGTGTTTATAGGAGTTCATGGTCTGTTGTTCACTTGTGATGTCTTTGTCTAGCTTTGGTAACGGTATTACTGGCAGAATGAATTGCAAGGTATTCCCTCCTTTTATATTTCATGGAAGAATTTGTGAAGAATCGGTGTCATTTCCTCTTAACATACCTGAAAGAATTCACCAGTGAAGCCATCTGAGCATGGGTTTTTCTTTGTGGGAAGAGTTCTAATTATTAGTTCAAATTCTTTGTTATTGAGCTATTCAGATGATTTTTTATTTTTTTTGAGACCAGGTGTCACTCTGTTGCCCAAGCTGGACTGTAGGGGCACAATCAAGGCTCACTGCAATCTTAATCTCCTGGGCTCAAGTGATTCTCCCACCTCAGCCTCCCAAGTAACTAGGACCACAAGTGTGTGTCACCACACCCAGCTAATGTTATTTTTTGTAGATAATGGGGTCTCACTGTGTTGCCGAGGCTGATCTTAAACTCTTGGTTTCAAGCACTCCTCCCGCCTCTGTCTCCCAAAGTGCTAGAATTACAGGTATGAGCCACTCCACCCCGCCTTCAGATGATTTTGAGTCAGTACAGATTGTGTCTAGGAATTTTTCCATGTCATCAAAGTTGTGTCATTTCATAGTATGAACTTATTCATTGTATTAACTTATAATCTTTTACATTTATTTTTAATTTCTGCAATCTTCCCTTTTTTGGATTCTACATCTCTGAACATTTGAATGCAGATTTTTTTTTCCTAATCAAATATCAAGTCTATTTTAACAAAGTAAAATAACAGAAGAAAGAGAGGTTAAGTGGAATAGATTACAATGTCTGCGGAAACAAGGTCACTTGTATAAAAAGATTTTCTATTTTTTACTGTCTCTTATGTACTTTATAAGAATAAGGAAAGTGGTTTTCTTTCAAGTACTATAATTAATTCCTGGGGTGAAAGGGAAATACAACAAGGCAAGGGGAAAAAAAGAGGAAGCAAAAGAACCATAGGTTTAGTCATATGCTACAAAGAAAAAAAAGAATATTTAACCTTCCATCAATAAAAACTTGAAGCCAAGGATAAAAAGAACAGGAAATTCACAAAAACTGTTAAGAGCCAGGCAGCCACTCCCTCGATACCAAACCAAGTAATTTAATATTTGGCATTTCTTTAATGCCCATAAATTCCAGCAACTGACTCCCAGGTCCAGCTAGTTTTATATGGTGGTAATAACTTTTAAAATTTTGTGTTATTTTTTAAATTCCATGTGTCCATCCCCAATTCCCTGACACAGCCACAAAGAAAACATGGTAACTAAACTAGAATCGACTTGGCCTACCCAGCTACATGAAATTCCATGAGTTTAGTCGGTTTCCCATCCTCCTCTCTACCCCACCTCTTGGCTTAAACCGCCAAGATCACAGTAGTTCAAGAGTCAAAATTCAAATAAGAACAAACACGTTTGCATGAGGCTGCCAAACACTCCTAGATGAAATCCTCTCCCCTTCCAAAGAATTTTACCTCGACTTTCCACCTCCCAAATAAAAATTGTAGTTATTTTTGGGTTGCACTACAAATAATAAAACTGCAGATTCTTAGGGTTCAGAAGGAATGCTGTAAATCCACTGAACCCATCTCCCCACACTTAAGCACTGTTTAGATTAAGACAGGGGAGTATCTGCTATATTAAGGCAAGAGGCTGAACTGAAACAGACTGCAACTTGGTACAATTCAAGCTTCCCAAAACCATTCCTGTCAGGTAGCAAAGCTGCCCAAACAGTATTCCTGATGGTTCCAACAGAAACTCTGAACAGCCCTTTCTTGTTTGGCTGCAGCCAGCAACAGCACAGAAGAGCCACAAGCCAGCCACTACTGGCTGCTCTTGTCATCCTCCAAGAGAATCTGGGTGACAAGTCGAAATGAAATGAATACCCTTAAAGTGATAACAAAACTCCCTACTAAAATTATGACTAAGTGAGAATAAAAGAGAAGGCTAATCCAGAGGGAAAAATATTTTCAACACCAATGAAGATTTATTTCCAATTATAACTTATTTCGCAGCTCTTATGTTTGGAAATTACTGCAAGAGGATCCTAAGATACTACATTTTCCCTGCCTGAGTGAAGAAAGCCACACAGTTGATTGGGCCTACTAAGCTCCCAATTCCACTGCCAACTTAGTCACTTCTAGCACAATCCAGCTCTATTATGGCTATATTCAACTTGTAAGTACTTTCACCATAGTTTCTAGATTTCTCTGGCCATTCTCATTGTTCTTTTCCGGCATCTTCGAACCACTGAAGAGCCATCAAATGTCAATCAACATAAGGAACATCTAAACTATATACTCAAACCTACTGTTAGAAATGCTTGTTCCTCGGTGTAGTAAAGAAACAGCACTTGAACATAAATTTAATTTCCTTAGCAAGGCCATTTTTACTTTCTACAGAAAGGGTACACTCGCCAGCAGTTTTGCCACGAGAGTACACCGAACAAAGGAGACAGGGTCATTTATAACTTGACACGTCCACCTTACTGCTGTGTCCAGTTTCCATTGGCTGGAACGGGACCTCACATTCTGTATCTGTCCTGATTGGCTAGCATCTTAGAACATTTTAAAAGAGGCAAAGGCAGAGGAGAACAAAGGAAAGAGGAAGTAATTTGTGAAATGCTGAGAAAGGTAAAAACATATTTAAAACAAACAGAAAGACAGCAGTAACCTCTGCAGACTTAAATGTCCCTGTCTGACAGCTTTGAGGAGAGCAGTGGTTCTCCCAGCACGCAGCTGGAGATCTGAGAACGGGCTGACTGCCTCCTCAAGTGGGTCCCTGACCCCTGACCCCCGAGCAGCCTAACTGGGAGGCACCCCCCAGCAGGGGCAGACTGACACCTCACACGGCCGGCCGGCCAGGTACTCCAACAGACCTGCAGCTGAGGGTCCTGTCTCTTAGAAGGAAAACTAACAGAAAGGACATCCACACCAAAAACCCATCTGTACATCACCATCATCAAAGACCAAAAGTAGATAAAACCACAAAGATGGGGAAAAAACAGAGCAGAAAAACTGAAAACTCTAAAAACCAGAGTACCTCTCCTCCTCCAAAGGAACGCAGTTCCTCACCAGCAATGGAACAAAGCTGGACGGAGAATGACTTTGACGAGCTGAGAGAAGAAGGCTTCAGACGATCAAATTACTCCGAGCTACGGGAGGATATTCAAACCAAAGGCAAAGAAGTTGAAAACTTTGAAAAAAATTTAGAAGAATGTATAACTAGAATAACCAATACAGAGAAGTGCTTAAAGGAGCTGATGGAGCTGAAAACCAAGGCTCGAGAACTACGTGAAGAATGCAGAAGCCTCAGGAGCCGATGCGATCAAATGGAAGAAAGGGTATCAGCCCTGGAAGATGAAAGGAATGAAATGAAGCCAGAAGGGAAATTTAGAGAAAAAAGAATAAAAAGAAACGAGCAAATCCTCCAAGAAATGTGGGACTATGTGAAAAGACCAAATCTACGTCTGATCGGTGTACCTGAAAGTGACGGGGAGAACGGAAACAAGTTGGAAAACACTCTGCAGGATATTATCCAGGAGAACTTCCCCAATCTAGCAAGGCAGGCCAACATTCAGATTCAGGAAATACAGAGAACACCACAAAGATACTCCTCGAGAAGAGCAACTCCAAGACACATAATTGTCAGATTCACCAAAGTTGAAATGAAGGAAAAAATGTTAAGGGCAGCCAGAGAGAAAGGTCGGGTTACCATCAAAGGGAAGCCCATCAGACTAACAGCGGATCTCTCGGCAGAAACCCTACAAGCCAGAAGAGAGTGGGGGCCAATATTCAACATTCTTAAAGAAAAGAATTTTCAACCCAGAATTTCATATCCTGCCAAACTAAGCTTCATAAGTGAAGGAGAAATAAAATACTTTACAGACAAGCAAATGCTGAGAGATTTTGTCACCACCAGGCCTGCCCTAAAAGAGCTCCTCAAGGAAGCACTAAACATGGAAAGGCACAACCGGTACCAGCCACTGCAAAATCATACCGAAATGTAAAGACCATCGAGACTAGGAAGAGACTGCATCAACTAACGAGCAAAATATCCAGCTAACATCATAATGACAGGATCAAATTCACACATAACAATATTAACTTTAAATGTAAATGGACTAAATGCTCCAATTAAAAGACACAGACTGGCAAATTGGATAAAGACTCAAGACCCATCAGTGTGCTGTATTCAGGAAACCCATGTCACGTGCAGAGACACACATAGGCTCAAAATAAAAGGATGGAGGAAGATCTACCAAGCAAATGGAAAACAAAAAAAGGCAGGGGTTGCAATCCTAGTCTCTGATAAAACAGACTTTAAACCAACAAAGATCAAAAGAGACAAAGAAGGCCATTACATAATGGTAAAGGGATTAATTCAACAAGAAAAGCTAACTATCCTAAATATACATGCACCCAATACAGGAGCACCCAGATTCATAAAGCAAGTCCTGAGTGACCTACAAAGAGACTTAGACTCCCACACATTAATAATGGGAGACTTTAACACCCCACTGTCAATATTAGACAGACCAACGAGACAGAAAGTCAACAAGTATACCCAGGAATTGAACTCAGCTCTGCACCAAGCGGACCTAATAGACATCTACAGAACTCTCCACCCCAAATCAACAGAATATACATTTTTTTCAGCACCACACCACACCTATTCCAAAATTGACCATATACTTGGAAGTAAAGATCTCCTCAATAAATGTAAAAGAACAGAAATTATAACAAACTATCTCTCAGATCACAGTGCAATCAAGCTAGAACTCAGGATTAAGAATCTCACTCAAAACCACTCAACTACATGGAAACTGAACAACCTGCTCCTGAATGACTACTGGGTACATAACGAAATGAAGGCAGAAATAAAGATGTTCTTTGAAACCAACGAGAACCAAGACACTACATACCAGAATCTCTGGGATGCATTCAAAGCAGTGTGTAGAGGGAAATTTATAGCACTAAATGCCCACAAGAGAAAGCACGAAAGATCCAAAATTGACACCCTAACATCACAATTAAAAGAACTAGAAAAGCAAGAGCAAACACATTCAAAAGCTAGCAGAAGGCAAGAAATAACTAAAATCAGAGCAGAACTGAAGGAAATAGAGACACAAAAAACCCTTCAAAAAATAAATGAATCCAGGAGCTGGTTTTTTGAAAGGATCAACAAAATTGATAGACCGCTAGCAAGATTAATAAAGAAAAAAGAGAGAAGAATCAAGTAGATGCAATAAAAAATGATAAAGGAGATATCAACACCGATCCCACAGAAATACAAACTACCATCAGAGAATATTACAAACACCTCTACGCAAATAAACTAGAAAATCTAGAAGAAATGGATAAATTCCTCAACACATACACCCTCCCAAGACTAAACCAGGAAGAAGTTGAATCTCTGAATAGACCAATAACAGGAGCTGAAATTGTGGCAATAATCAATAGCTTACCAACCAAAAAAAGTCCAGGACCAGATGGGTTCACAGCCAAATTCTACCAGAGGTACAAGTAGGAGTTGGTACCATTCCTTCTGAAACTATTCCAATCAATAGAAAAAGAGGGAATCCTCCCTAACTCATTTTATGAGGCCAGCATCATCCTGATACCAAAGCCTGGCAGAGACACAACCAAAAAAGAGAATTTTAGACCAATATCCTTGATGAACATTGATGCAAAAATCCTCAATAAAATACTGGCAAACAGAATCCAGCAGCACATCAAAAAGCTTATCCACCATGATCAAGTGGGCTTCATCCCTGGGATGCAAGGCTGGTTCAATATACGCAAATCAGTAAATGTAATCCAGCATATAAACAGAACCAAAGACAAAAACCACATGATTATCTCAATAGATGCAGAAAAGGCCTTTGACAAAATTCAACAACGCTTCATGCTAAAAACTCTCAATAAATTAGGTATTGATGGGACGTATCTCAAAATAATAAGAGCTATTTATGACAAACCCACAGCCAATATCATACTGAATGGGCAAAAACTGGAAGCATTCCCTTTGAAAACTGGCACAAGACAGGGATGCCCTCTCTCACCACTCCTATGCAACATAGTGTTGGAAGTTCTGGCCAGGGCAATTAGGCAGGAGAAGGAAATCAGGGGTATTCAATTAGGAAAAGAGGAAGTCAAATTGTCCCTGTTTGCAGATGACATGATAGTATATCTAGAAGACCCCATTGTCTCAGCCCAAAATCTCCTTAAGCTGATAAGCAACTTCAGCAAAGTCTCAGGATACAAAATCAATGTACAAAAATCACAAGCATTCTTATACATCAATAACAGACAAACAGAGAGCCAAATCATGAGTGAACTCCCATTCACAAATGCTTCAAAGAGAATAAAATACCTAGGAATCCAACTTACAAGGGATGTGAAGGACCTCTTCAAGGAGAACTACAAACCACTGCTCAAGGAAATAAAAGAAGATACAAACAAATGGAAGAACATTCCATGCTCATGGGTAGGAAGAATCAATATCATGAAAATGGCCATCCTTCCCAAGGTAATTTACAGATTCAATGCCATCCCCATCAAGCTACCAATGACTTTCTTCACAGAATTGGAAAAAAACTACTTTAAAGTTCATATGGAACCAAAAAAGAGCCCGCATCGCCAAGTCAATCCTAAGCCAAAAGAACAAAGCTGGAGGCATCACACTACCTGACTTCAAACTATACTACAAGGCTACAGTAACCAAAACAGCATGGTACTGGTACCAAAACAGAGATATAGATCAATGGAACAGAACAGAGCCGTCAGAAATAATGCCACATATCTACAACTATCTGATCTTTGACAAACCTGACAAAAACAAGAAATGGGGAAAGGATTCCCTATTTAATAAATGGTGCTGGGAAAACTGGCTAGCCATATGTAGAAAGCTGAAACTGGATCCCTTCCTTACACCTTATAGAAAAATCAATTCAAGATGGATTAAAGACTTAAATGTTAGACCTAAAACCATAAAAACCCTAGAAGAAAACCTAGGCATTACCATTCAGGACATAGGCATGTGCAAGGACTTCATGTCTAAAACACCAAAAGCAATGGCAACAAAAGCCAAAATTGACAAATGGGATCTAATTAAACTAAAGAGTTTCTGCACAGTAAAGGAAACTACCATCAGAGTGAACAGGCAATCTACACAATGGGAGAAAATTTTCACAACCTACTCATCTGACAAAGGGCTAATATCCGGAATCTACAGTGAACTCAAACAAATTTACAAGAAAAAAACAAACAACCCCATCAAAAAGTGGGCGAAGGACATGAACAGACACTTCTCAAAAGAAGACATTTATGCAGCCAAAAAACACATGAAAAAAATGCTCACCATCACTGGCCATCAGAGAAATGCAAATCAAAACCACAATGAGATACCATCTCACACCAGTTAGAATGGCAATCATTAAAAAGTCAGGAAATAACAGGTGCTGGAGGGGATGTGGAGAAATAGGAACACTTTTACACTGTTGGTGGGACTGTAAACTAGTTCAACCCTTGTGGAAGTCAGTGTGGCGATTCCTCAGGGATCTAGAACTAGAAATTCCATTCGACCCAGCCATCCCATTACTGGGTATATACCCAAAGGACTATAAATCATGCTGCTATAAAGACACATGCACACGTACGTTTATTGCGGCATTATTCACAATAGCAAAGACTTGGAACCAACTCAAATGTCCAACAATGATAGACTGGATTAAGAAAATGTGGCACACATACACCATGGAATACTATGCAGCCATAAAAAATGATGAGTTCATGTCCTTTGTAGGGACATGGATGAAATTGGAAATCATCATTCTCAGTAAACTATCGCAAGAACAAAAAACCAAACACCGCATATTCTCACTCATAGGTGGGAATTGAACAATGAGAACACATGGACACAGGAAGGGGAACATCACACTTCGGGGACTGTTGTGGGGTCGGGGGAGGGGGGAGGGATAGCATTGGGAGATATACCTAATGCTAGATGACGAGTTAGTGGGTGCAGCGCACCAGCATGGCACATGTATACATATGTAACTTACCTGCACATTGCGCACATGTACCATAAAACCTAAAGTATAATAAGAATAATAATAATAATAATAATAATAATAATAATAATAAAGAAAAAAAAACATATTTAAATAAGGAAGAGGAACAGACTATGACCTAATGCTTGCTTGGACCAGTATAAACATACTTATAAGCAAATATTTAGCTAAATTGTGGGAGCTAAGAACATAAAGTACATTGATTTCTTTATTACGGCTAGCAGATATTTAAGAATGTTAGCAGAGGTCTTTGAATAAATTTTGCTTCTAAGAGAAGTTACTATTTATTCTTAATTAGATGGGGAGGAAAGTCTTTGAAGAGGAACCTCTACTTTTTACACCTACCTTCTATAAAACCAAGCCCTTGGTATTCACAACTACAAATCCCCTTATACAGAACTTGACCTCCACTGGTATATACCTGGGACAAAAATCCTTGGTTAGACTGTATGTATTTCTAAATTTGTCTCAGAAATATGAACATCATACCCCGAATACTTAGTCTTACTGGTTTCTGAGGCAAAATCATCTAGCAGCTCCAAAAAGTCCCTAAGTTAAGACCTTATATTAAGACTTGGAAACATGAAAATAAAAATAAAAACACTGAAAACAAAAAGTTACTTTACTGCCAGTGCAGAGATCTTCCCATGACTTAAAAGGTCTATGGGGCTAAACCGCAGAGAACAATGGATGCCTTATTTACCTGATGATGCCTAAAACAGTGCAGAATAGCCACCCTGGAAGGTAGAATAAAACTTCTCACTCCTCCATTTGCCTCCTCACTCAGAGGCAAAAGATTTGAGGCTGTAAGAAAAGTGACACATCTTTACACTGAACATGCAGTGCTCCATGAGGCCATCTTTTCTAGATCCACCTAAAACAACTATGAGGAGTCTGGGAAGCCAATGAACAAATGGGGCAAGTTACCTGCCTAGGGTGCGGTCCAGCCCTCCTACCTCCCTACTCTGTTTCACATCCTCCACACGCTTGTGTATGAGGAGAGGAGATGGTCTCACTTCATTCTAGCAAAGCCATAGTCGCAGACCTGGGAGCCATCACACATCATGGTGTCAGCCAACTGCAGACTCAAGGGGTTTGGCTGCTATCAAAATCTATAGTTTTCCAGCTTGGCTTTTCTTCAATTTAAAGCAAGGAAGCACTTTCGGAGGCCGAGACGGGTAGATCGCTTGAGCTCAGGAGTTTGAGACCAGCCTGGGCAACATAGTGAAATCTCATCTCTACAAAAAATACAAAAAATTAGCCAGGCATGGTGGTGTATACCTATCGCTCCAGCTACTCAGGAGGCTGAGGTGGGAGGATCACTTGAGCCTGGTGGGCAGAGGTTGCAGTGAACCCAGATCGCACCACTACACTCCAGCCTAGGTGACAGAGTTTGACCCTGTCTCAAAAAAATAAAAATAAAAAAATAAAGCAAGGAAGTGGGGGAGGAATAAAAGGAAGGGAGGAAGAATAGACAGGCACATATGTAAAAGAGGGAAGAAAAGGAAGGGAGCCAAGCACTTACTCTTAACATCTGTGGGCTTAAATGTTATTTCCCTCGCACACACGTATACTAAAATCAGCACAAGTGACCAGCCTAGTGCCTGGAAACAAGTACCCACTGATAATGTATTAATCTCCAATTTAATGAATCTACGATCCATTTTCAATTTTCGTATTTTCTATTCACTGAGTAGTAATGCTTATTATCATATACATGTTATAAAAGCATGCAAGAGAAGCAAGGGTGCACAGTGATATCCAAAATGAATTGTAATGAAATGAGAATAGGCAACCTTTCATGTGTGAAGGTGCCCTTCATATGTTAAGGACCCACACTCCCTGGAGGCATGCTTGCTAGCTATTTTTCCCAGTGACAACAATGGATTTGCCCTATGCCAGGCACACATCTGTGAAGGTCCATGACCTCCATCTGGTATCTATTTGGAGACCCCACCTTAAAGCCTGGCCTTCTGAGTACCTGCTTATTCTTATCACAGGTATGTGGCTCAACTGCAGGGGGTTTCAAAGAGCTGCAACAGCAGCAAGTCACATAACATGCTTTGATAAAGTTCCTCTGTATGTCGTTGAGAGTCTACAGCACAGCCACTGGTTACAAGAGCTACCCCTGCTCAGAGTGTTAACACCAGGTGTGGCCCACGGCAAAGAACACAGATGAAGGTAGATCCTAACGGGAAAAACAAACAAGACAAACAAAACACCACCACACCCAGTAATGACTGGCAGAGCAAAGGTGAGGGATAGGAGGAAATAAACCTGAATTGTATTAAAATCACAGAAGTTAAAGACCTTAAGGAAAATCCAAAGCTCCTCATTTCAAAAATAGAGAAACCAGAACCTGGCTTTATCCCCACACATTTAAACCTTCAGTTAGCAGCAGACCCGGCAACAGAAAGCAGTTCTCCTTTTACCCAATGCACCTTGTCGGATTGAAGAGAGTTGTTCCACCTGTGAACTGAGGGACGTGAATCAAACCACTCCTCTTTGACCTTCACTGACCTCCTCCAGAAGAGGAGAGACTTGTGAGGATTAAATGAGATGCTATATGTGAAGCAGAGTCAGCACCGAGTAAAAGGCATTGGGTCTCAGAATGTGTTTTCCTGTCTCTCAATTCCAGTTGCTCTCTATTAACAGTAAATACCTTCCCTGAGGTACATTCAGTTCTGAGGACCCAGACGCAATCTGAAAACCACACACTACTGCTATGATATTCACTAAATTAGGCAACATTTACTTTGCAAGATAAAGAAATGTTTCCTTTTATTTTGAAATTATCAGTGGGCCCAACCCTTTTAAAAATTAGAAATGCCCATCTCTAGACAAAAAAAAAATGGTATAATCATATATGCCAACCAGGCCTGACAGAACCACTGAGTGAATGAATTTGAGAGGGACACCTTCTAGAGAAACAGTCACGGAAAGTTCCAGAATGAACCAGATTCTATGACTGCCGATATAAAGGGAGAGACGAAGCACTATACCTAATGCCACTTGAGTGACCACCAAATGTAAAACACCAAAAGAATCTAGCAGGGCCCAAACTTTATAAGCTTCTAGGGAAAACTGACTAAGCAAGTAGTCATAGCAGCTGTTATCACACTTTAATATATTCTCACAGTATCAAATGAGTGACCCTAACTTGCCTTACAGAGCTCTCAACCTCAGTTCATATGCCTCTTGCCCTCATTCACTGCAAGCCAGCCACACTGACCTCACTTCGCCCTATGAACATGCCAAGGAACTTCTCACGTCCTGGACTCTCTCCCTGCTGTTCCTTGTCATGAACGCTTTTCCAGGTAGTGGCTCACTTCATTTATATTTTGGTTCAAACATCACTCCTTCAGAAACCTTCCCCATCCTAAAAGTACCTTGTCTTAGTCAGTCTGGGCTGCTGTAACAAATTACCACAGACTTTTAATTTATTTCTCATAATTCTGGAGACTAAAATTCTAAGATCAACATGTGGGAAGATTCAGTGTCTGGTGAGGACCTTCTTCCTGGTTAGCTAATAGCCATCTTCTCCTTGTATCCTCACACAGACAAGAACAGAGAGAAAAAACAAGCTCTGGTGTCTTCTTCTAAGGGCAATAATCTCATTCATGAGGGCTCTCCCCTCAAGACCTAATCACCTCCCAAAGGCCCCAGACCTTCTAACACCATCGCCTTGGGGGTTAGGATCTCAACATATGTATTTGGAGAGGACACAAACATTCAGTCCACTACACACCTTCAACCTCTTTCCCAGGCAATTTTCTCTTTTAACCTTGCTTTATGTTTTGTGTGTGTGTGTGTGTGTGTGTTTTCTAAATAAGATTTCTCACTCCTTGACATTACATGTAAACTGTCTATGGCCAGTCTCCTTTACTAGAATATAAGCTCTCTGAAGTGAAGTATTTTTGTGTATTTTGTTTTGCATTACGTTTCTGGCACCTAGAAGACATGCAATAAGCACTTACTGAGTCACATAATTGATCCTCCAACTCCACAGAGCCAATCTGATCAAGCGGATTCCCTCTGCATGGCTCATCTGAGAGAAGTACTCCGCCATGCTTTTTAAATTTTTTTTAAACCACAACTGTAAAGCATTGGATAAACTGGCTTTGCTTTGCAGCTCAGTCTTTCCCATGTTTCTCTACTCATAGCAGACACCAGATAGAGATAAAGCCACAGGATCAGCAAGCCCCTCTGTCAGAGCAATCAACTCTGCATGGCCATCCTGCCAGTGCTGTTTTCAGAGGGAGCACCCCTTGTAAAGTAAAACCAGCCATGGAAGATGCATGTCCAACACAGAAATGAAGGATGATCTGGAGAGGTTTTAGAAGAACAATTTCTATGACCAAAGATAGTACAAACCAAACTATATGAAATGACTAAAGACAGGAAGCCATACCTCAAGTTTGCATGTGGAAAAGACACAGGAAGGAAGTGTGTAAGAAAGGAAGGGGGATGACTAGACCATCAGCCCCCAATTTGCAGCACAGTAAGTGCAACTGGCCTCAACCTATCATCTACTTTAATTCCCCACAAAGGCCCCAGAGACTGCTGAGTGGCTCTTACTAGGCAACATCAATGGAATAATTTTTAAAAGTGACAGCTCTGGCCAGAAATGGTAAAAGCAGAAAAACTAAGAACGCACAACAATGCAACAAGTGGCCAAGATCAAGCTGGTAGAAGCAGCTCTTCTCAAAATCATCTGTTTCAAGTGTGCACTTTTGGAAAGATGGGATGCACATGAGAACACACGAGCAGGACTATCAAATACCTCACAGTCTGCCTTGAATCGGCATGACCTGGAAAGCTCTCCAGCTCTGAGAAGTCCTTGTGTCAGGGGTGGGTTCCCAGGACCACTCCCAAGTTCTATGATTTGCTAGGAGGACTCATAGCACTCAGCATGTATACTCAGTACATACTCATGAATATGTACTAACAGTTCAGATTATAGCAAAAAGATACAAAGCAAAAATTAGGAAAGGAAAAAGGCACACGGGACAATGTCCAGAGACCAGGCACAAGCTTCCAAGAGTCCTCTCCCAGTGGAGTCATATAGCGCATCCTTAATTCCTCCAGCAATGAGCTGTGACGACAAATGTGGTCTACCAAGGAAGCTCTTTAGAGACTCTGTGTCTTACTGAATGTTGGTCACTGTACCTAACATGTGCCAAGATTCCAGACTCCCACAAGGAATGCAAGTGTTCAGCATAAACCATATTGTTTGTACACATGGTTGAAGCATAGTCAGTCACTCTTATCAGCATATGGTAGGAAACTGGATTTCCAAGATCCAGATTCTCAGATGCTAGTCCATGGTTAGTCCTGCAAGCAGACCTTTCTAAAGACAGCAATGTCAGGCCTGCTAAGCTGACAACTCTCAGCAGAGCCCTACGACCACACCAAAGTCCCTTGACGTCTATATGCACACAACACACAGTGTTCCGTTGACTCAGGTAGCACATGGGAGACTGGCAGGAAGCAGCTGGCTGATGGCTTTGTGCCCAGGCCACTACCAAGGGGAAGTATTGGCAAGGACTTAGGAAGGGCCACAGAAGGGAGATCAGCACCCTGGAAGAGAAAAGTGTTCCCCCAGAGCATGCAGCCCAGCAATGGTTTCCTTCTCAAAGTCAGAGGGAGCAAGACAGGTCCATGGAGTGGAAGAGCAGTCCTGCAGAGCAAAGGGCAGGTGGCAAGAGGAGAGACTGGCACACTGGGGTGCCCAATCCACAGGGCAAGCAGAGCCCTTGAGGAGTAAGTCTGGGTCTTGAAGAGGATGGTAGTGACGGCCACACAGGGGGACGTACAGAAGCCACAGGAAAAAGAATGGGGCCCTAGAGAAAAGGGAGATGAAGGGCACCCAAAAAAGACTGGAAGCTTAAACATGCGCCAAGTCTTTCACCTTCTAGGTGCTAACCACTGGCTTCCACCAGCTGGTTCGTTTTTTAATGTAACGTGTTTTACAATGCTGTGAAAACAGTGACAATGAGAGGTTTGAGCAAGTAAAGCCCATTCTGTACATCTGATATTTCCAGAAGGTATGGGAGTAGGGGAGAGGGAGAAGAGTGGGAAAGGCTGTCAGGGGAGAGCATGGCTACAACAGCAATATTTCTGGAAACCAGTTATCGGGGGAATTCACAGGAAGATAGGCTGACAGAGGTATTACACTCACATACATCATTTGAAGGAAGATGACTGCCACTGTCATTTATTGGTTTTTACAGAAGGCATGACACTCATGCTTATTAGTTTTTATTCGTAAGAACAATGAACCATCAATTTCCATAAGCCTTTGCAAATACTTACATGGTATTAAGCACCAAACAAACAAACATCTAGTTCAGGGGTTGAATTTTTTTTTTTTAAAGAGCTAGATGGTAAATATTCTAGATTTGCTGCCCACATAGTCTCTATATCAACTACTCAATTTCTGATATTGTGATGTGAAAGCAGCCACAGGCAACACGGCAACACATCAACAAAGGAGCACGGCTGTGTTCCAGTATGACTTTATTTACAGACTGGACTAGATTTTGGCGCACAGGCCGTCATTTGCCAACTACTGATCTAATTCCTATATGGAACTTGAAAGAGGCAGAAACAGGTCTTGAATGGCCATTTAAGTTTTTTGTGGAACTGATGTTGAGCCATTTGATAAGCAATGTCTATCATGTGCCCGAGAAAGTGTTTCAGGTGCCTCCACCCTCACAAAAAACTACCAGAGCCATGTCAGGAGACAAAATCATGCCAAACCAGCAAAAATAAAGGAGGCCTTTGCTTCCAGACACCAGCAAGAAAATTCAAAATTCAGTAAGCACTTGAGAATAAAAACCAAAGAAAGACATGGACAGAAAATTCACAATATATACAAATCCCATAAAACATATGAAGAACAACCTCTCTAACAATCAAAGAAACATATGTAAAATATCATTTTCCATTTATTATACTGGTGAATTTTTCAAAGGAAAATACTGAGTATTTACACAGAGGATATAAGACAGGAATATTCATACGTTATTGATCAGAGTATAACTTGTAAGGTCTATCAAGTCTTAAGATGCTTATACTAGAGCCTTCCAGTTATAAATAGCAAAGGCTTACTCTCTAGAGAGATTGAACAAAAAAGGCTCTAGATTCACAACAGTGGAAAGGTAAAGGAAGTGAGGTCTCTAATACAAATTTTAAAAGGTCCTGGTCTCTAGCTATGAAGCAAAGTTCTGGCAGCTCCTGGGAAGAAGGCTGAAAGATCCATCTATGAGGAAACTAAGCAGAGAGAGAAAAGACTGAAATAGACATTTAGGGTCCAACATCATCTATGGTTCCCTAGGAGGTGGCCCAGCAGCTGCCAGCCCTCACTCACAGCCAACCTCACCCTCAAATATGAAACCAGCACTACAGATTACCAGATATGTGAGAAAACATTCTCACACCAAAGAAAGAAAAGTGAACTCAAACTGAAAAAGAAAAACTCTCAGATGATACATACAACAGAAAATGATTTAACAATATTTTTAAATATAATACCTCACAGATGAGCGAGAATAGGATTTCTCATGAAATCAGAGCAAGAATAGGATTTCTGTTTTGTAAAAGACCTTGAGAGAACAACAACTCTTGGAAAGAAGACTAAAATAGAAGAATTAAATTCAGGAGACGAGCTGGATGTAAAGTTGTGAAAATCTTACAGAAAATACAGCCATAAGATGAACGGGAAGGATAAGATGAGAGAAAAGTGATATAAGAGAAGGGGTAGGAATAGAGCCCCAACGTGCACAATCCACCCAGTGAGTTCTAGAAGAAAGACTGTGGGGAGGTGAGACTACTGAATAAACAGTTCACAAAAATTTCCCAGACAAGAAAGATGTCACAAAAGAGTCAGAACAAGGATGAAATGTGGTCCACACCAGGCACAGGAAACATCTGAACACAAGGTAGAAGCAAATCCCACCAGCTTCCAGAAGGCCAAAAGTCACATCTAGGTGTGATAATGCCTCTGGACTTTGCAAAAATGACTCTGAAAACCAGAAGTCAAAGGAACAAGATCTTCACATTGTTTAGGGAAAAACATGTTCAAACCTAGAATTTTATATGCAACGAATGTATCATTCAAGTGGGAAGGCAGAATAAAGACATTTTCCAAAATTCAAGAAACTTCAGTTGGGCGCGCGGTGGCTCACCTATAATCTCAGCACTTTGGGAGGCCAAGGCAGGCAGATCAACTGAGGTCAGGAGTTCGACTAGCCTGGCCAACATGGCAAAACCCCGTCTCTACTAAAAATACAAAAATTAGCTGGGTGCCTGTAATCTCAGCTACTTGGAAGGCTGAGGCAGGAAAATTGCTTGAACCCAGGAGGCAGAAGTTGCAGTGAGCCGAGACTGCGCCACTGTACTCCAGCATAGGCAATAGAGCGAGACTCCATCTTAAAAAAAAAAAAGAAATCATGATTTCCCCTCCATTTACCTTCTTCTCTCAGAAAACTATTACAGGATGAGGCAAGAAACCAACAAAGGGGAAAATGTGGAATCTAAGAAATAAAAGACCCAGCACCAAAGGGGGAAAGGGGCTTTGGAAACAGTCCTATGACAACTGTACAGCAGGCCCAGGATGCAGCCAGGCCAGCCTGTCAAAGGAGGGCAGAAAGCATCAGGAAGACGACTACTGAATAAAAGCATGGTAAACTATTTGATCTGTGGGCCGCAGTAAGAAGGGTTCTCTGATGGAATGTTTAGGGCTGAATTTTGGTAAGGGTAAGAATTTTTTTTGTTTTGTTCACTGATGTGTGGCTTGGCACACAGAAGATAATTAGTAAATATTGTCCTAATTAATCAAAACAATGCAAACATAAGAAGTAAATTATTAACGCTGGGAAAAACAGAAAGATGTATCAGAATGGCAATTTACTATCACCCTATTTTATTTTAGTAGGTGGCTAAGCAGTGTCCTTATAAAGTAAGCACTGACCACTAAATTTGACCCCAACAAATATTTAGGACATTCTGATTCTGGAAAACAGAGAGGAGCCGTGTAGTGGAGGGGTTGCTGGCAATGGTGGCAGTGTCAGAGAGCTAAATTCCCATCTTCCATAACAGAAAATCAGTAGATAACCTCAAAAAAATGCAAGATAAGAAAAAGCAACATAAACATGTTATGGAGAAATATGAAAATATATTACTGGAAGAAACAAGAGTTAGAAGTATTTGTGTTTCCAGAACAAAAGTCAGGGGTAAGGAGGAATGAAGTATATAGCAGAAGACAGACTTGTTACAGTCTTATACTATTTGACCTTTAAATTTATACTTTTAAAATTATATACATGTACTAATTTGACAGAAATAAATATTAAACTTAAAAAGGGCTTATGCCCTTTGACCTAGCCATTCTGTTTCTAAGAAACTCTCCCAAGAGAATAATGCAAAGATTTATGTTCATCACAATGATCTTTGTAGTAGAAAAAAGGAAAAACAAAAATTGAGAACCTAGTTATTATGTAGTTATTTAAAAATAAAGCTTTTGAAGAATAAAGAGAATGCTCCCTTAAAAATCAAGACTTTAAAACAAAGAGTAGAATTATAATCTTTATGCAATATATGCACAGAAAAAAAAAAAAGCTGTCAAGTGCTCTAGAAAACAGGATTACAAGACTTTTTTTTCCTTATTTTTTTCTGTATTTTCCAAATTTCCTACAATAACTTGGCCTTATCAAGCATTATAAAAAGTGTTTTTAATTTTTAAATCAGAAAAAGAATTGGAAAACAATTCTAGATATTTCTCTAGAGACATATATATTTCTCATTTAAAATATGTAACGGTAAAGAAGAAAATCAAAGGGCAATCAATACACAATAACAAAAAGACCAAAACAAAAAACCAAAACTCACAAAATTAAGTATGCTTAACACCTGAAACATTTACAACAATATCCAAATGACCAGAAAGTTGTGGACTCTTAGATTATCTTCCATTCTTGAGCCTTAAACTATTTTCATCTTTTAAAATGCCACACGTGACCTTCTGGTGTGATACACAATACAATGTGATTGTCCCAGCAGTGGCAGATTAAATGGGCACATTAGAGATGCACCAGCCAGGATGTGAACCCTGGCTCAGACTGCCACCATTTTGGGTAGATTACACATCATCTCCTACCCTGATCCTCTTAAATTGAGATAACTGTTCTGCAGGTTTGCTCTGAGGAAAGAACTAATAAAGTATTTTAAAGTTATTATTTGTGTCTGGGACACAGCGATCTCTCAATAAACAGTGGTTTTTTTTTTTTTTTGCTCTATTTTATGAACACTTTACAAATCTAATACGTTTAGCACACAGGGTTGCATGCAGACTATGTACTGCATTCCAGAGAGCACCATTCATTTAGGCCAGGGGTTGGCAAACTTTTTCTGTAAAAAGCCAGATAGTAAATATTTTCAATTTTGTGGGCCTTATGGTCTTCTGTACAACCACTAAATTCTGCAGCTGTAGCATGAAAGCAGCCACAGACAGTAAGTAAACAAATGGGCAAGGTTGTGTTCTAATAAAACTTTATTTATAAATTTAGGCAGTGGACTAGATTTGACCCATGGGCCACAGTCTGTTGACCCCGACACAGGCTATGTAAATGTGGCCCACTAAAGTTCAACAGTATGGCAGCTAAAAGTTCCAGCACTAGAATTGTTGAGGTAAATCTGGAGAACCATCCACCAAGGATTTTGGAAAGTTGCAATCTCCCATTTGGAGGAAATGTTAGAACATCTAAATCTTTTCCACTTATAAAAGCTCATGAATCTCTGGATCTGAAAGAGGAAACAAAGATAAGGTGATTTGCTGAAGGTCTCAGCATCAATTCTGTCAGCAGTGGGCTTAATCCCAGCCTCCTGAGCCCTGACCCTACATTTCTTCACTAGGGCTCACAGTCCCTAGCCTGGAATTCCTCAATCTGTGGCCAGTTTACACTCTCAACTCTAATTGCTAGCCAGTCACAAATTTCTCAGAGAGCCTAGTGCAGCGATGTATCCTTGCATCACAGAAAGAGAACCCAGTGGCCAGGGGAAGGTGTATCGTTCTCCTGTTAAGAACAGGACCCAGCTTAGGTCAAGCCTCATAAATAACCATGAAGACCAATGACAACTTCACGGTGGGATTCTGAAGCCTCAAAGCCACACATCCACATTCTCCAAACTGAGAACAGTTCCTGTAAAAAAAAATTTAAAAAAAAGATACTACATTCCTCAACAATGGCTTTAAATGTGAATAAAGACAGGCACCTACAGACAAGAAGTTGAACCCTATATAAACTGTGTACCCACTTCATGATTGAAACTCCAAACCCTACCTCAAATGTGTGATCCTTCTGTTAAATTTTGATTTTATTTAGCTCCTTCTTTGATGAATGACTAGATCCTGCTCCCCATCTGGTGCCTCTAACATAATTTTCAAGGCTCCCTAGTTTTGGTTAAAAACTTATGGAACAAAGGAACATACAGACCCTCTTAAAACCATTCGCCAAAACCACATTTTGTTAATTATAGCAACAGCCAGTATTTCCTGAGCACTTACCATGTGCCAGACCTCCCTCCACAGATACTTTCTCATGTGGCCCCATGAGCTAGTTTCTGCTGTACAGATGAGAGAACTGAGACTTAACCTCTCTAAATGACTTCACCACAGTTGCACCACTGTGGAACTCAGACTCGAACCCCAGCAGCCTAAGTCTGTACTGCGCACACAGGTCTCATCACATGCTGAACCAATGCGTGAACACATCCAGACCTTTCTGTGCTTCCAACACTGCTCTCTCAAAAGTCTAGTTTGAGCCTAGCGGAAACATAAATGACAGATGATACAGTAAAGGGTCCTTTTATTTATTTATTTTTTTGGTTTTGGTTTTAATAGGCCACCTTCTGTATTAGAATTAAAAGGGCCCAACAGTGGTTCTTAAACACACCCAGGAAGAATGTGCCCTGGGCTGTTGTACAGACTGATCCTTCTGGCAGCTAGCTGGAGAGCCCCAGGCCTCCCTCACTCAATAATATGGGTCTCTGCTCAATCTCTCTTCTTCAGAGAGGCTTTCTTGACAAGCCCCAAACCTGAAACAGCACCCACTTCCTTCACTAATTTCTTACCCTACTTTGCTGTTCCTCAAGCATTTTTCACCAGATGTGTTTATGTATTTGTTTCCTACCTGCCTTCACTGCTGGAGTGTAATCTCCAGAAAGAAGAGACTTGGTTTTGCTCATCACTATCTCCAGTGCCTAGACAGTGCCTGGCACGTAACAGGCACTTGCCATATCTGTTAGTAAAGAAACGAATCAATCAATCTCTGGGTGGTAGATAACAGCTGCTTTGTATTTTCATCTTTTTGCTTAGCTGTAATTTCCAGATTTTCAGCAGAGCATCCCTCCTTGTACTATAGAAGCACTGTTTTTTAAGCCTTTCCTTTTGAAAACACAGCACTATTATTCAGTTATACACATCAACTCAAAGGTAGAAATGACGGCTGCATGGTCACTGGTAGCCTGGGGGCATGAAAACCCATGCTAAATTAACCCCCAGGTGCCTGGTTTGACAGCTCCATACAACCGAGCCTGGCATGGCGCACACTCCTGGCCAATTCAGGAGCTTTCCTGGCCAACTCAGTTGCTAATAATGGCCTTCTGCCCTCAGGGAGCAACCATCCTCCCCATGTGGCACAGACACAGGCTAAAAGCCACCTTCTTAATCCTCATTGCATTCCTGGGCAGTACAGGGAAGGCAGTTTATCTTCATCACCATGTCATTCATGTCTGACAGAGGTCAGAAGCAAAAGGAGAAAACCTGAACACACAACCATCTCCAGGAGACACCCATCTGCCTCCCCAGAGTTAGGATTCTGTAAACCACTGATGAGAAATGACTGGCACTTCTGCCAAGAGGTTCACTGTGTTTCAACCTCAGATACCATCAGATATAGCTTCTACTAATCTTCTCTTTGCCTCGACCCAGCTGCATCCTGAAATAAAGTCTTAAATATTTACTTTGTTCTTCTGCAAATCTTGCTATAACTTGTACTGTTCATATGAACCACACTTAATGAAAGCAATTATCGAGAAGGTTCTATTAACATAGAGTTTAGACAGGTTAATGACTGTCTTCCCTTGAGAGCTGAGCACTCCCACACAGGAGTTCCCCTCCCTATTTTGGAGTGGGAAGGTACAGTAAAGGGTCAGGCAGTTTCTGGATCTGCTTAAGTTTGCTGTGACAAGTAGCACAGGAGCCATACAACTTCTGCCTTGTGACAGGAGAAAATTCCTTCTGTGCCAGTTCCTGTACATCATTGCTATCCTTATCCTGAGATGGCTATAGTGTTTGAAGGTCATTTCCAAGGCCAAAAGGTCAGGAAAAGCCAATAGCTTCTCTTGGACTAAGGGGAATGCATCTACAAGTTGAGGGTCAAAAAAGTAGGAGCACAGCCAATACGCTCAGTCATTCTCCTCCAGTAGATGGTGAACTCAACATTCCCAAAAGGAGCCCTAGTTTCCTACCCAGCTGCATTTCCACCACCTGACACAGACCTGGCATCATGCTGCCCACGTAGGTTGGATAAAAGATACATCAGTGTTTGCCATGTTCTGTTTGTGACCACTGCTTTGTAACAGGGTATTAATCACAGACGGCAAGGTCAGTAGGTAGGTCACAGGGAGATGTTGGACCAGGATCTCAATATGCATCATCTCATTGCATCCTCACCATGAGGACAGTGTTGGTGTCACTACCACCATTGCACAGAGCATGAATCGGAGGCTCAGCAATGGTAAGTATAATAAAATGCTAACAGCAAGTATGCAAGTGGACCCAGAGTTCTGCTCAAAAATGTCTGATGCCAAAGACCAGGTCCAGGCTGTGAATGCCAAGTAGCTTCCGGACAGCCCTTTCACAAGGTCTGGTTTTCTGTATAAAATGCAACATTGGGAATGGGTAGTTTACATGCCCATCAGGCACTGACCATCTGCTGCATGCCTGGCCCAGGAGTGAAAACCTGAGTTGGACACTTAAGAAGTGTATGAGGCAATAGCCAAAACTTAACTGAGCTCTTATTTTGTATGCAGCACCCTGAGTGTGTTCCACATGTTAACTTATACTCCTAGCAACAATACCATGTCTTATCCTCATTTTATCAATGAGGAAACTGACTGGGTTTATCCAGGGTCCCATAATCATATGGATGCTGTTTAATCAAGTCGCCCATGGGGGGAAAACATTAGCACAAGTCCTTCACTGGGTGTCCACTTTTCTCTGGTTCAAGAGCCCATCTCTAGCTGCACCAAGCTAAAGGAAAGTTTCCACAGTAAATGTTGACTAGAAAACCTCTCCAACATGAAACTTCAAGACAGCTTAAAACCAGCTAAGAGTGCAGCTGTCCAGCTCTGACAATGCAAATCAAAATGCAGTTTATAATGCTCTGTCAATCCCAGACATATTGTCCTCAGCTGGCTCTGTCCACGCCATGGGCCCTCTGCTTGACATAAGCAGATTTGGGGTTCGTGATCCCACACGTGAGACTTGCTGAATGTTCAAGGGTAAAAGAAGTACAGAAAAAGGAGGCTGTGAGATGAAGATTATTCCTGCTGTCCTGAACTGTAGGGCAGTTCAGTCACATCCCTAATTGAATCCCTCTTTCTGTCATTTCTAAACCCAAAGAATTTCAAACCATCTTCACCCCGCATTGCTTTCTCTCCTTTTTCTGGGATGTAAGCAAGAAGGGAAAAACAAAAACTAGCAACTGATTTTTATTTAGGCTGCCTAATTTTAGAAGCTGTGGATATGCAAAGCCAAAAGCACAGCTTAAAGGAAAATCTCTCAAAACCCCAGAAATCTTCAAACCTACAAAACCTTTTCAAAAACATGGAGTCAGATACCTCTCTTTCATGTCTCACCAAATCAGTTTTATTCCAAGTATTTTTTTAAATTTTAAAATCTCAGGTTCTACAGTGAGTTTGTTGAAATACTTGTCAGTGAAAACAGGTAAAGGATGAAACAGCACAGACAAGGGACTATCTGAGGAAGCATATGCTATGCTGTAGCTGTGGAACATCTATTGAATCAATACCATATGTAAGCTGATATCACAACTGTATACACATACCTCATTAAGCCAAATTAAGCAAGTGGGTTCTGTCACCTTCTGATTAAAACAAACAAGTCTAATTTCAGCATGTCCTATCACCAATACAAAGAACAACCTTGAGCAGAGGCATTTTCAAGGTCCCCAGGACAGCCCTGCAGTGTATGTTACTGAGTTCCCCCATCAAGTGGCTAGGGACCGACAGGGATATATATAGTCTCACTTTTCGAAATGAAACAAGCCATGTATTCCTTGAAGGGTCAGTAATTAGTCCAACAGAATTAGAAATTCTGGGTCCCTGTTTCTTTTCTGCAAGAACTATTCATTCAAAGCAACCTCTCAGGTAGTGGAGGTGGCCTGAATTTTTTTAATCCTACTTACATGTTTATAATTAGCCACTAAGAAACACAAAATAAATTCTTATTATGGAATCTCAGTTTTCAAAAGTGAAGTGAAACAAAGGCTTTTCTGGTCTTAACAATTTAGCAGTGAACTTTCCAGGTGCTTCTGGGAATTCCAAAAGGATTCAGGGACCTGTCAAAGCACATAAGTGGCAGAAATGGTGATCTAGAAGTGAAAGCATGGCCATCAGTGTCATGGCAAAGGTTCTAGGACACAGTGGCTGACCGGCAGGAGTTGTGTTCGGGAGAGGGAGAAGTGTACCCAGCTGGACATTTATTGATAAAACCTGTGATTGGCCAGACTCCAAGCTCAGCACTGAACTGAAAAGAAAAATATGAGATCCCACCCATGCCTTTCAGGAGCTTACAGACTGGCTGTGAAGACAAGCAAAGAGTGGAAAAGTCCAAGGACACACATGGTAGGAACACAAGGCAAGGACACCACAAACCTCTGGGGTGTGAGGGGCATCAGGCAAGTCTTAGGGAGACAGAGCTTCAGATGAGACTTGAAAAAGGTGGTAAAGAGTCAGCCAGAACAACAGAAGCATGCCAGGCTGTGGACAAAAACATGTTAAGTATGTAAGAGCATGAATAAACTGCAGGCAGGGGTTTGGGCTCGTTCCAAGTGGGGCTGAGGCACATTCGGCCACAGTAGTGCTTAAAATGGAGGTAGAAAGTTAGCAATCCTGAGGCTTTGCCCTCCAAACACTCAAGGAGAGAAAAGCTTGAGTCAGGTTTAGGATAGCTCCAGAAAGCCAAACCGTGACATGACCAGGGTCTCTAGTAGCCATATGCATTTTATCTGCTCATCTGGAATCTCTTCAGGGAACCTCTCCTATACCATGAATTCCCAGGGGTGACCCATGTGACCCAGGCCTAGCCAATCAGGATGGAACATGATACTGGTCACTCTGACTGGATCATGAATAGGCATAGAGGCCAAGCCAAGCCAATCATAACCCTGCTCTAGAGAGTTGCCAAAACTTCCTGGAAAGCAGCACAGCCGTCTGGGACTGAAAACTAAAACCTAGAGCCTCCTTGGGACCATCCGTCTCTGCCCCCACCATGCAAAGATGGCCTAAGAATGAAGGCAAAATAAAAGACAGAACATATTAACACAGCCTTGAAGGACAGCATCACTTCTGAACTGTATTTTCTTCTTAATGATAAAAAGCAAAACCCTCTTGACAACATAAAGTGAAAACTATACCAACAATGAGAAGAATTTTTGGTAAACATACCAAAAGACTGGCTTCTGACAGTATCCAATACCTGAGAGGACACAGCTGAGGTTCCTGAAGACAGTTCCTATGACTGAATCTCTCAACAGCATCCTACAAACTTTCAAATGACATGAGCCCCGAGTTCCCTTTTAGTTTAAGTTAATATAAGCTAGGTGGTTGGCCTCTTGAACCAAGAGATTATTGACAAAACACGAATTTCGTGATGAGCTAAATATTGATAACAGAGGCACAAAAAGATCAATTTGGGAACTTCAAATTTAAAATGTTCCAGTGAAATACTATATACAAATTATTTTCTCATCTATAAAGCACTATACAAAATATTAATTTCACTACTAGTGGTGATATCCAAATAAGTAGTCACTACAGTGTTCCATTTTTATGTCAATATTCCAAATATGTAACTTTTAAACTGTAATTAACAAATGCTCATACAGTACCGACTTTATGCCAGACATGTTTCTAAGCACGTTATCGGTCTCACCTAATCCTCCTGACGTGGTTCGGCTCTGTGTCCCTACCCAAATCTCATCTCGAATTTTAATCCCATATCAGGGGAGGGAGCTGGTGGGAGGTGAATGGATTATGGGGGCAGTTTCCCTCATGCTGTTCTCATGGTAGTGAGTTCTCAGGAGAGCAGATGATTTTGAAGTGTGGCACTTACTTGCTCTCTCGCTCGCTCTCTCCTGTCGCCATGTAAGACGTACCTTCCTTCCCCTTCCACTATGATTCAAGTTTCCTGATGCCTCCCCAGCCATGTGGAACTCTGAGTCAGTTAAACCTCCTTTCTTTATAAATTACCCAGTCCCAGGTAGTATCTTTATAGCACTGTAAAAATGGACTAATATACCTTCTAACAATACTGTGAAATGGGCACTACTATTATTTCCCGCATTTTACAAATGGGGAAACTCAGCCAGAAGAAGGTTAAGAAACTTACCCAAAGACATACTGCTATGAAGTGGTGGAGCCAGTATTTGAACCAAGCCAGTCTGGTTCCACAGATGCTGCCTTTCATTGTCCCTCATCCCCTCAACACTAAGCACCAAAGTTTCAACTGCCTTTAAACTGATATTCTGAAACAAATGGCTTGTGGCTACAGTCCTCATGGAACCTTGTCTCTCTGCTGGGTTGTTTCCTCAATAATGAGTCACCCAGTTATCCTTCAAGCTACACCCTTGGAAATAATTATGACAACTTCTCCCTTGAACTTTCCCACGGTCTGTCCATGTCCCCATCACACCAGCTTCACCCTAAAGTGGGTCTCAAATTCTCCTTCTCCCTGGGCCGTAGGAACATCTCTAATCCAGGGCATTCTCCTCCTAACTGAAGATTAACTGCAGTCTCTCTCACCCCTTCATATGTATCTCACTCCACATGGCTGGTAATTATTCTCTGAAAATACAGACCTCACACCTATTCATCCTCCTACTTTAAACCTCTCATCAACTGCCACCGCCCAGGGAACAAAATAGAAACTCCTTCATTTAACATTGAAAATGCTTCACAAATCCCAATTAACTCTCCAGTCTCATTTTCTTCAGTATTGCTCCAAGTATGCTGTGAAGGGTATTTTCTGATGTAAAGTAGATCCTTGGGGACCTGTCTTGTTTTCTTTAACTTATTTAATTTACTCTCTCATATCTTGATAATTATATACTTTGCTTAAAATAACAAAGAATTTCTTCTAAAACATTCTGCAATTTAAACCCATTCTCTAAGACTACTTTGTACCATTATTATCTGGAATTAGTGGTCCTTTCATGAGAAGAAATAATTACCTTCTATAGAAGCAAAAGTAAAATGTACATTGCCAAAAGCACACTGTGGGCCAGGAAAGGAGTTCCTTAAGGTCAGGATCCTAAAATAGTCTTCTGGGAGTTTCTAAAATCTCTTTCCTTGGAGGCCTTCAAGACCAGTGGCAAAGCTAAATGAGGTGGAGGTTGGGGGGTGGCGGGGGTGGGGGGGCTTGTAAACAGCCTTGCTAGGAAAAGGGAAAGGAACTTTAGGTCTCAGCTGGCCAATCAGGAAACTTCAGCGTCTCAGGCATCTTTCTGCACTAACCATACGTGAAAATATCTGCTGGCACCAGATTCTAACAGTATCTCATAGATCAGAATTTCACAAACCTGCCACAACTAACCTTTGGGGCTGGATACTTCTATTGTGGGCAGTGTCTTATATACTGTAGGATGCTTTTTGCAGCATCTCTGGTCTTCATCTATTAGAAGTAAATAGGCCAGTCACAGTGGCTCATGCTTGTAATCCCAGAACTTTGGGAGGCTGAGGTGGGAGGATCGTTTGAGCCTAGGAGCCCAACCAGCCTGGGCAACACAGCAAGACCCTATTCTCTACAAAAAATAAGAAAAAAGAATTAGCCGGGCATGATGGCACATTGCCTGTAGTCCCAGCTACTCAGAAGGCTGAGGCGGCAGGGGGTGGAGACACGGAAGGTCAAGGCTGCAGAGAGCTGTGATCATGCCACTGCATTCTAGCCTGAGCGACAGAGCGAGACTCTGTCTCAAAAAAAAAAAAAAAGGAAATAGCACCTCTTCATTTGTGACAACCAGAATGTCTCCTGACATTACCATGTGTCTCCTGGGGGCAAAATCACCCACAGCTGTTAATCACTGCTATAAATACACTTCCTCAAAGATCACCATCATTTCTGAACTACGTTTTTCTTCTTCTAAATAAAAATCAAAATATCCTTGACCACACAAAGTAAAAACCATACCAACAAAGACAAGCATTTTTCTGTAAAGATACCAAAAGAATAGCTTCTGACAAGGGTCCACATATTTATTGTTACCATTGCAAATAACAAAACAGAAAGTGACAGGTAGATAGACAGAACATATTTGCTTCTTGCTCAACTTAATAGGAAGTCACCTGCAATCTCATCTTTTGCCTATCTCTCAGGAGCATCTGGGATCTCACTGACATGCCAATATCTGACCCTGGGAAAGTCATCTGCCGAGCCACTGCCCACGGGTGGAGCTGGGACACTTCAGGTGCTACTTCAACACAAACTGATAACACGGGTACACATACAAGGTAAGAGCACAGGTGCAACTAAATTTCAAGGTCCATTAGCAGCACAAAGCGGGGGAAACTGCACTTCCAAATGCAAGCCCTGGAACTCAGCAGGGACATTTTTCATTTTCAACTTTCAAATGTTAAGGATAATAATAATGGTTGCTGTTTTTAAGAACAGCTTCCAAATTCAAATACATTGCACTTCAACCCCAAATACTGGAAAGTGTTGCATATCGCTCCCCACTTTGGAAAAAATGCAGGGTTGCTGCAAGTTCAATTTGGATTAAATACCAGGAAACAGTTGCTTGAGTTATACCTGTACCTTTGATTTTGTGATTCTGCTTCCCAAGTGACCTCGCAATTGTTAAGTCATCACAACACTACGTGGATGGTATCATTATGGTTTTGGCTTTTAGGGAACAGTCAACACTGGCCAGTTATTCAGCTGAAGCTGAATGACAACTCGTTATTGAGAATATAAATAAATGTGTACACATGCACATACATACACTACCCCGTACAGAGCTGCACAATGTTCTTGTCCTCTAAAATATCACAATCTAGGATTGTAACTATCACATCCTATGAAGCCTCCACATCCCATAACCGTCGATGAGAAGTTCAGTCCTGACCAACAAAAAAGGCAGTCCCACTTCTTAGGTGGTGTCTGCTAAGGTCTGAGAACTAGGGAAATGAAGTACCAAGTCTGACTTCCAGGCAAATCGCCACAAATGTAAATGGAGAAGAAGAACTGTAAGAAGAAACTCCTCCGGGTGGTGAAACCAAATGCTGTTCCCTCCAATAGAAACCAATCCATGTGAGCAATATTTACTGAATTACCTCCAACAGGTAAGGCTACAATCAAGACACTATGGGCAGAACAAAGATGTATCAGACACTCAGTCCTTAGAAGGTAAGCATTTTCATGATCAGATATGTATACTTTTTACCTTTTCCCCATTTCAGGTACATGACAAAGAACCATAGATCCAATCCTATTCACTCCACTTCCTCATTTAAGATCACAAAACTAGAGAAACACAGAATGGGTCTTTCTAAAATTCAAAGCATCATTCTAAAAGGAGAGAATTTTGATGAAGGCCTTTCAAGCCCTTTTAGAAAGTGAATATGGAGAAATTAATTTACTGTGTGATTGGTGGAAGGGTTGGGATTTTAAAAATCTGCTTTTTCATTCCTTTGAGTCCCCTTTCTCTTCAACAAGACAAACAGAGCTCAAAAATCCAGTTCAATCTGATTTCTTGATTTTAATAAAGCTCATTTCCACCTAAATTTCCCTAGGGGCAAATTTACTTTCACATTAAAAAACCCTTGGTGATAAATTTGTGAGGATAAGCCATACTGGATAAAAGCTACACAGAACACAGCTAGAGAGAGAAAATAAGGAGACACACACACACACACACACACACACACACACACACACAGCTATCCCTCTAAAGAAAATAAATTTAGGGAATCCTTCTTCAATTGCTATGGTACCCAATTTAGAGACAGTTTATAGCCAACCAGAAGATATATCAGCAAGCAATAAGACATAACAATAAGCAATCAGAAACATCAGTGAGCAATAAGACACCAGAGTCAGCAGTAAAGACACACCAGGGAGAACATTTCTGAGCAATTACCACATGTCTCCATTCAGGAAGGGAGAGAGAAAAACTTTACTCGGTGAGGATTGGAATCCCATAAAACTGAACTCTCACAGCTCAGGAGCCATTCTTGGGTTGACAGAGGGGTCTGAAGACACCAGCATGATTGTGGATCAGAGAGAGGGCAGAAAAGCAAGGAAGGGCTGCTCATAAATGAGAACTGTTCACTTAAATCCTTGTTCTTCTTTCTGGTACTCTATAGACATGGCAAATCATTTTTTAAAAATATGTAGTTGACTGCTAAGATATAAAGGACCCCCCCACCTTCTGGGGGAAATGAAGAAGGCTGTCCAGCATATTTAGATCCACTCTGGCCAAGACAGTGTCTATGAAAGGGATGCCTCTGCATGCATGCACGCGCACGTGCACACACACACACACACACAGACACACACACATACACGGACCAGCTTTTACAAACATTAGCCTGAGAGCAGACAATGAGACAGAGAAATCTTTAATGAGACAGATGATTAAATCTAGGAAACTGGCAGCTCTCTTCTAGGTAAGAAAATGGTAGCATCTTTTTTACAGACACACGCCTTTATGATAATTTACAAATGGAAGGAGAGATGGAGTTAACACTCAGAATCTCTTCTCTACATAGCACTAGCAGATCTTAAGCTGAGCTCAGGGGACTCCAGCACCAACAGTTACCCACTCCCAAGTACTTAAACTCAACAAAACCTGTGAAAACACTTCTCAGAGATGCTAAGAAGATTAAGTAAAATCATGTACATTGGAGGGTCAGGCAGAGGAACTTGTATTTACTGGACAGCTACTAAATGTTAGTTTCCTCTCCTTCCCTGCCTCCCAATTTTTTTCTGTGTCACCCCTACTTTACAGCAACCATGGTTTGTGTCATTTTATGCATGTGTATTCTTTTCCTAATTAGCCAGTAAAAATCATGATGGTATGGACTGTGTCCCACACATACCTGAGAGATGCAAAGACATGCAAATGAGGTTAATCATTAAATGTGTAACTCTAAATTTGCTCCCATTTCCCAAAAAGGAAAAAAAAAACAAAACACAACACTCTGGCTCTTTAAATATTATTAAAAACACAGCACCAGTGGCACATTTAAAGGAGTCCCGCTCAGAGCCATTGGCTTAGAGAATATGATACTTGTTACGCGGTACACTAGCTCAATACATATGGCTGGTATATTTCCATACTTCGTTTGAAAGTAGTCACCAAGTCCTTCCCATTTCCTTCTTAGAGGTGTACCCACGACCCTGTGCTCTGTGGCTTAAAGCCCAGGTAGCAAAGTCCTTGTGAGCCTTGCAACAAACAAGACAGCCAGAGCAGCAAGATCCCACATTGGGGGAAAGAATGACAGCAGATGTGTTTATAGGGGCTCACAAGCCACAGGACTTCAGAGGCAGTGGGGAACAGCAAAGTTAAAGGCAGAACACTCCATCCCACCTCCAGAAATATGACACAGAACAGTGATGAAACCAGATAGGGCCTTTCCAGTAGCATTTTCTACTGGGTACAGGGGTGGCAAGTGGAGACTGAAGAGGCATGGTTCCAGTTATTAAAAAGCAGCTAAACACAGTGGGAGGTTCTCTTGTCTAATTACAGAAGCTGTTGGAAACTGCAAGGAAGACAGGATTTATGGCCTAGATGACACTGCCTCTGTGTTGTAATTAAAAGTTATTTTTAATACCTTTGGTTGAATACTTTGAATTATTAGAAATATATTTTTCAATTTAAAATTTGCTCAAGGGCAAAGAACATTAAAAAAGGTAATAACCAGCTTGCATAACGTAAAACAATTAAATGTTTTGACACTGGGAGGTGGGAAAGGTAAATAATCTCTCCCACTTAAGTGTGTGAATTTTTACAAGCAAAAGGGAAAGGAAAATAAATAAGCTTAAAAGTATATGAAACAAGATTTTTTTTAAAGCAGGAACTGATGTCAAAAGTAACCTAGTTACTTACTTTTATCTATTAACCAGAGTTTGGCTACCACCCACCAAAAGTATAGACAGCTTGTTCACAACCATTCACCCAAACCACTGAATCCTAATCCCCAGGCTCTTCACTTTGTCCTGGGTCCCCAGAAAATTGTGGTCACCCTAACAAGAGCAGTCCTGGCTCAAGCACAAAGACCCAGGGGCTGACCTCAGAGCAGTGTGATGGTGGGGGAGTTGCGGGGGTGGGGGGATACTAATGTGAGCTGTAGGCAACAACATGCTGCGTATAATCTGGGTGTTGTTTTTAGTCAATTTTCCTTGTCTCATCCAATATTCCAGTTTCCAGAAGAAGCCAAACAAAATGCCTCCCAGTGGGAACCGTATGGTGGTGTACATGAGTGGCTACAGAATCTGCCTAGGATTAGGCAGGAGTTATCTCCTAAAAGCCATTTCCAGAATTTCTATTTCTCCATATATACATAGGAGGCATTTTCTGCAATGGTGGCTCTTTTTTAACAACAGGGAGGAGAGAACCTATTATACGTAACAGACTTTCAAAATTGTCTGATGGGAGTACGGAGGAGGAAGGAACTCTAAAAGGCACGAGCTTCTCAAATAACCTCTATATTTCATTTAATCTATGCCATGAATCGTCTCTTTACAAGTGAATTCCAGGATCTCATTAAGAGCAAATGTGTCACACAAACCACCAAATATTATGCATCACGATAAAACTATAAAAAGCATTTTAACATCTGCTATTAAAAAATAAATTTAGACTTATCTTTACAATGGCCATGCCAAGTTTATAGAATTTATATTATGCAGGTTCCAGTAAGAATCACTGCTCTCCTTTATTCTCTTCTTGGTCCAAAGCAGGGTGTGACTCCGTATCAGGGCAGAGAATAGCTTTTTTTTTACCTGCCACATTAATTTTCTCAAGTGCAACCAAGCTGGGAACAGCCGTGGTGGAGTTGGTTGAGTTTGTTCCGGTGCCATTGACAACAAGATTGTCCACCTTCGACTCCAACTTGCCAATGCGCTGCAAAATGTTATCTAATAACACAGCAAGGGTTTTCTTCAGATCTGTAAAAGAAAGTGCAGACAATTTTAAAATTCTATGACCTCTATATATCTGTCTGGCTTGCTCTCTTTATCATGGAGAAAAAACTTCTCAAATGTTTCTGAAGTGATACAAAAGATCTGTCAAACCACATCTGAAAGATGACAAGGGCCATCTTCAACTGGCCCAGATCCTACTAAATACATCAGTCTGTCGTGGAATGCAAGTCTGGCAATAAGTAACATGGTATAACTATTTCCAGCTACTTGGTCAACAAGGAAAACTCCTTGTTATTTAGCATCCTGCTGTAGCACTACATTGAATTCCTCCTCCTTACAGCACCATAGTTTCTCACACAAAGCTTGACACCCCAAGAGTGCAGCAAGATCCCAAAGTAGCCTCTGGATCAAGTTCATTATTTTTCGTGTTGCATACTCTAGCATGTCTCAGTTTTTTTTAAAAGTGTTTAATTCTGTTAGTTACATACAATAACACTTCATAAAAGCTACAGCTCCAGATTTTCAGGTCTGCTAGGTAACCCAGAGTTGACTATAATCAGATTTAGGAAATATTTAAAATAAAGATTAGTCTCATTCATTTGCTCACAAATACTTATTAAGCTACTACTATGTGCCAGATATTATTCTAGATGCTAGGGACACTCTCTCATGGTTCTTACATTTAAGAGTTGGGTCCCTTTCTCACACATCTGACTACACATTAAAGAGTACTAAACTTCCCTCTGGAAAAATTACAGGAACTCCTTCTTCACCCCTATGGATGCATTTACTATTTGTAGACAAGATATTCAAAGAAAAAAAAAAGATAAGCTTAGACTCTCTCCTCTAAAAATTCATAATCACAGAAAGATACACTGACTTGTATGTGTCAGAAAAGCAGATGGGTGACTGCATAACCATCCACAGAAATAGGATCCAGACCCATTTCTGAATTGGGAGTGGGCCAGGGGAAAAGTGCACAGTGTGGGTAGCAGGACTGAGAAAAGCCCTGAGTTAAGACAAATGGGAAGTTGCCACCTTCCATTCTCCTAAAAACAGAGCAAACTTGTCCCTGAGCAGATGCGGTAATCTGGCCATGAAATAAACACACATGGTCACATAAACAGCACAGACCACAGCCAACGAACCTCAACAAAGGTGCAACAGCCTGTTCCATTATGCCCCGTGAACCAGAAGCAGATGCTGGTGCTGTGCTTCTTGTACAGCTGCAGAATCTTGAGCCAAATAAACCTCTTTTCTTTACAAATTACCCAGGCTCATGTGTTTTTTATAGCAATGCAAAATGGACAACTGTTTAATCTTCACATCCTCCCCATGAGGTAGATGTGACTCCATTTTACAGATAAGAAAACTGAGGTTCACAGATATTAAATAATGAGCTGATAAAATGAGGGCTTGCCTCAGGACTGCTTAATTCCCTGACATCTCAATGGGACCAATCAGAAGTCAAGAACCTGGGTAGAAAAAAGAAACCAAGGGTGAAGTTCAGAGTCTTTCATCCATAACACAGTGGTTAAGGGCCTGACTTTGGAGCCAGAGTTCCTAGGTTTGAGTCCTACCTCTGGCATTCCTGTTTCCTTATCTGTAAAAGAGGGACATGAACAACACTTCAGCTTTGAGGTTGTCAAGAGGAGTTAATATTTATAAAGTGTTTTGAATACTGGCTGGCACATAATAAGCACTGCATAACTGCCTGTTAAATATATAAGTAAAATAAAACCTTTCACTAGAAAATGTTCTCATCCTTCCCAAAGAACTCTCTCCTCAGGTAATGCAAAGCTTTACTGCTTTATCCAAGGGGTCATGAGAGCACTCTCCTCTGCGGTCTGCAGTCCCACGGTCAGCATGACTCAGTCTGTCACAGGCACATCATTAGTTGGCACAGACAGCGGGAGTCGGTCACCTGTTCTGTCACTAAGTCTAATGCGTCAACTGGCTCTCCAGAGTTCTGAAGAGTGCCAGAGGCCAGCCACACAGAAGGGGGCAGTCGTGCCAGCGAGAAGTGGCAATGTTCAGCATAAAGAAATACTCCTCAGATATAAAAGATCAATCTCCCCCATTTCAGCCTCTTTGCCTAGAGCCTGTGTCATCAGCCAGCTAGAATCCGAATACAATCTAGAATAGCATTTAACTATCACCAGTAATTGTAGTTGGCCAAGCACAGAAGCCCAAGCACAGAAGCCCTGGCCCCCTAGTGTGACTTAACTCAGGATTTCTCAACCTCGGCACTACTGACACTTTGGGCCAGGTAATTCGTTGTCGTGGTGACTGTCCTTGCATTGTAAGATGTTTAGCAGCATCCCTGGTCTCTACTCCCTGAATGACAACAGCAATTCTCCAGGTGTGGCAATCAAAAACATCTCCAGACACTGACAAATATCCCTTGGAGGGACAAAACTGCCCTGATTTGACAACCGCTGAATTAGGTGCATTCTCTCAACCCCTCTGTATTCCCCACTGCCCCTCTGTGGAGACATGGAGAGAGAACTGTGATAGAGAGGTTACAGGATAGGAAATGCCTACTGAATGAACCTGCATCATGTGTGACTTCCATTCACTGGAGGGACTACTACAAATACAACAGAAAGTTGCAGTGAGGGAAGTCTGCCTTCCTCCCTATGGGAGAGCTAATAGAACATGAGCCAATGCTGATGGGCTCTCAACAGACTACTGGACACAGTCCCTCAATCCATTGTTATTGCTGATAGTCATTAGTGGAGCATACTCTAGGTAGGATACGAAGTTGTCATACTTATAATTAGGAAGATATTCTCCCTCAGTTCTCAAATTACAGTGACCAGTAAATACAACTGACCTAGTATCTCTTGTTGACCCCATCTGCCAAAGATTGACCTTCTGTGACTGTGTGACATGGAGTGTAAAAAGGGATTCATAATGAGGAGGAGGGATCCCCATCACCACGGCCACCCCAGTATCACCTCCTCCACTTACTGAACTTTCTACATGCCAGGCAGTGTGCCGAGCACTTTACATGAACTAATTCATCTAATCCTACCAAGACAATCTGAGGAGCATGTGATCATCCCTATGCCCCTCTTACAAATGAATAAATCATAGCACAGAGAGGCTAAATAATTTAGCAGAGGTGATTACAGATCCAGGACTCAAACCCAGTCTGGTTCCAGGGCTATGGCTCTTACCCACCATGCTTCACCACCTCTTAAGAACTACAACGGACCTGTCCACCAGCAAGCATCTCTGACTTGCTCCCCCAGAATCTACTTGTTAGGGAATAACCTCTGGGATTTTGCCACGTGTTCGTGGGACAACATATACCAACCACTCTTAAGACTCACTCATGTCCCTGTCCTGTGGCAACTCTGTCCACCTGATCCAGTATCACTAAACATCCACTAGCTGACACTGGAGACTACCAAATACATCAAGTGATCCAAGATTTTTTTAAAATTAAGACTCTTTCTTTATCTTCTCCCTTAAAATGAAGACGGAATATAAGGCTACTAAAAACCTTGAATTCTCTAAGCACTTTACCTAGGTAGGCATGTTTTCTCTCCCAATATGAAAGAAAAAAGTTCATTTTCAACTCAAGCAGCTACCTGAGTCACCACTTCAAAGCAGCCAACCCAAGATTAAAGATGCTGTTAATAAAAAACACAACGACAGAGATGACGCCAAGCCCATATCTGTATCATTATACAGTGCTTGGCACATTAAGCATGTGTTATGTAAGTGAACAAATGAATGAGTGAAACAAACTATAGTACTCTCACAAATAAGGCTCAATAAATTATACCTTTCCGGGCAATGAAATTATTTTGCACCTTTGTATTTTACTGTTAAACCTCCAAAAACTGTTAACAGTTTTACCACAACTTTAAAGAAATAAGAGGCCGGCGTGGTGGTCACGCCTGTAATCCTAGCACTTTAGGAGGCCGAGGCAGGCGGATCACCTGAGGTCAGGAGTTAGAGACCAGCCTGACCAACATGGTGAAACCCCGTCTCTACAGAAAATACAAAAATTAGCTGGGCGTGGTGGTGTGTGCCTGTAGTCCCAGCTACTCGGAAAGCTGAGGCAGGAGAATCGCTTGAACCTGGGAGGTGGAGGTTGCAGTGAGCCAAGATCACACCGCTGCACTCCAGCCTGGGTAACAGAGCCAGAGCAATACTCCATCTCTAATAAAAAAAAAAAAATAAAATAAAGAAATAACAGTATTTTTGTGTTTTAATCTTTTTTTTTTTTTTTTTTTTTTTTTTTTTTTTTTTTTTTTTTTTTTTTTTGAGATGGAGTCTTGCTCTGTGGCCAAGGCTGGAGTGCAGTGGCGCGATCTCACCTCACTGCAACCTCCGCTTCCTGGGTTCAAGCGATTCTCCTGCCTCAGCCTCCTGAGTAGCTGGGATTACAGGCGCCACCACACCCAGCTAATTTTTGTATTTTTAGTAGAGATGGGTTTTCACCATCTTGGTCAGGCTGGTCTCAAACTCCTGACCTTGTGATCCACCAGCCTCAGCCTCCCAAAGTGCTCGGAATACAGGCATGAGCCACCGCGCCCAGACCGTTTGTGTTTTAATCCTAATGGTAACCCTTTTATTAAATACAACTGTACAAATAATTTCTATAGTTTAATAAAAAATGAGAGAAAAATACTACTCCAAATTCTAGTATATTTTAATATTTCATTGCATCTTATAGTTATTATAGCCATAAAATGTGTCCTCAACAAGATTATCATTTTCAATTACTAATGAGCTTTTAAAATTTTGTTTGTGCTTCAAAGCCTTCGCAATAAAAATTTAATCCCAACATTACTACTGCAATTCTGCATTCCTAAAACTTACTGTACATGATGAAGTCGAGATCAAAGTAGTTGAAAAACATTTAAAATGTCTCTCTGGAGGAAGCAGGCTTTCGTTTCTATCATGCTGGCATTCTTTGATAAATGGTAAGGTCGATTAAACTGCATTGGAACAGGTTATTTGACAGCTTCTGTTAAGTTTTCATTTCCAGGAAGCCATGGTATTGATGGGTAAGAAGTGACTGGAAGGGCCTGACAGACACATCCTTGAGCAGACAGCCAAGGAGCTATAACTGCAAGTCACAGTTTTCTCCATCTCTGGAATTCAAGGAGATGGGATCTCAGTAAAAAGGAGGGCCCTGCTGGTGGAATAAGGTTTATAGATCTATCAGCTAATGCTGTGAGACTGGGTGGTAAACCTTCATTTCCCAGATCATCAAAATCAATCCGTATTTGAGGAATTATCAAAAATGGCCACGCTTGGGAGCTACGCTGTCCACCACCCCATTTTTCCTGGAACATGCTTCTAAAGCAGTGGTTCTTAGCCCTGCTGTGCATCAGACTCACTTTGTGCAGTCAGTTACCAGGTTGCATCTCCAACACACTAAATCCGGATCTGCAGAGTCCATCAAGGATTGGGGCACAACCAAGGTTGAGATCTACCGTGAAGGTACGGCCGCCATGATACTATGGCACAGAACCAACTATGCAATGAGCAAGGTCTTACATCTGAACTGCCAAAAATAATTTACATCTGTGCCTGCTCCTAAATCAAATCCCTTTTCACCATGGTTGCCCGAGAGGCAGAGCATGAACAACAGAGCCACAGAGCAGCTTCACTTGCTGCTCTGGAGAAACTGGCAAAGACAGGGCGTTAATGAGAAAGGAAGGTGCTAATGAAAAAAGAATTAACCCTAACCTCTTATTTCCACTGACTGTCAGGAATGTCAAGTTTCATCAATTATATATTTTTAAATTAATTTCAGAGTGACCTTTCCACAGAAAGATAATAGAGTAATGACCCAAATACAGTCCATTTATTATGTACAAGGACATTCAAAGCAGTGTTATTTATAAAATAGTGTTATTACAGATAAGAACTGGAAATTACCCAAACACACAACAAAAAGATTAAATTACATTATGTCAGCCATTCATAAGATAGAATAAATCACTAGACTGTAAACTTAGGGAGGGCAGAGACCAACTCTGCTTGTCATCTCTGTTTACGGCCACTAGCTATTAATATCAGGAGTTCAATAAATATTTGTTAAGTGGATGGATAAAAAAATGAAAAGTGTACAGTTATCAAAAATACTTAATGGCTGGCTGGGTGCAGTAGCTCATGCCTGTAATCCCAGCCCTTTGGGAGGCCGAGGAGGGCGGATCACCTGAGGTCGGGAGTTCGAGACCAGCCTGACCAACATGGAGAAACCCCGTCTCTACTAAAAATAAAAAATAAAAAATTAACCAGGCATGGTGGCACATGCCTGTAATCCCAGCTATTAAGGAGGCTGAGGCAGGAGAATCGCTTGAACCTGGGAGGCGGAGATTGCGGTGAGCCGAGATCGTGCCATTGCACTCCAGCCTGGGCAACAAGAGTGAAATTCCATCTCAAAAAAAAAAAAAAAAAAAAAAAAAAAAAAAAAAAAAAAAAAAAAAACAACCCCTAATGGCATAAGGAAATGCAGTATCTTAATTTTTTAAAAAGCATATATTCATGTACATATATACACATATACACACATGTACGTATCACTTTTTTTTTTAAAGAACTAAAGGGAAATCAATTTTATCCGGTAAGATCTGCACTTAGAGGTAAAGAGTGTATTTATTCTTTATTCTTCTCCATACTTCCTCATATGCTTTAATTTTACATAAAATTTCACATTATTTTCAGTCACAAAGGCATTAAGTCTTATTTTAAATGTATATACATAGTACAATGAATTGTACTCTTAAGAATCAAAGATAGTGCCACCAGTACCCTAAAGTCATGTAAGGCAATACCCACCAGAAACATCTTAGTGACCCTTATTGCCTTATCTCATTTGAATTTTAAAGCCACATGTTAGATAATTTGCCTGCTCCTGAAATGACAAAGGTGGCTTCCACCCTGCAGTTGTCCCAGCCAGCAGATTCTGGACAGAAAAGGGCATGAACAATTATCACCAAAGTCAAAGAGCAGCTCAGATGCTCAGCAACACTGACTAGCCTTCTCTTCTGGGTTAGAACTACAGATTTAAGCTTTCACCAGAACTTGTGCCCAGAAGCGAATGTTTTTCCTAAGGTGTTGCAGAGGGTGTCATTACTATTGAGGAAGTTTCCATGCATCAAAATCTGGTAAAGGATCCTTTCTAGGTCTGTTGATGATATTAAGTGCTTTATGGAACCTAAATAGAGTTCTTAGGTTATTCTTTGAATTTTCCTAACATGTAGCCAGCTGCATGGAATAGGAACCAAGAATTTTAGCCTTTTTTATAGAAAAGATAAGGAATCAGAGAAGTGCTGAGAGGTCAAGCCTATTGTCATCCATTGTCCCCCACCTGACGCCAGGGCCCACACCTTCTTGGAAAGGGTGGCCTTGCACACTACTGCTTCCTGCTCGCTGTACCATGCCAGAAACACCACCACCACCAATGCCCTGGTTAGATACAAAGGTGAACTTGGCCACATCCAGCTTATCTTACAGCCCACAGAAGAAAACTGTATCTTTTGAACAGGGCAATGACAACCACGTCTCCTAGTTTAGGAGGGTGGTGGCAAGCCTGACCTCTTCTGAAACAGAGCATATTCCCTCTCATGTCTGGTCAGGCTCTACCCCTGTAAATGCTAAGAACAGCTACATAAACAGGTTGCTGAAGCCCTGTGTTCAAAGGAATGAACAATGGCAGATCTACATGAACAGTTATGCCTGGGTGGTAACAGATGCAGGTACATTCAAGCCAGAGTTAGTGATAACTAATAGGAACAAATGCATTTTAATAAAGTGCTGGTTGGGCACAGTGGCTCACACCTGTAATCCCAGCACCTTGGGAGGCTGAGGTGGGAGGATCGCTTGAGGCCAGGAGTTTGAGACCAGCCTGGGCAATACAGTGAGATTCCATCTTTAGAAAAAAAACTTTTGTTTTAAATTAGCCTAGTGTGGTGGCACATGCCTATAGTCCCAGCTACTCTGGAGGCTGAGGTGGGAGGATCGCTTGAGGCCAGGAGTTTGAGAACAGCCTGGGCAATACAGTGGGATTCCATCTTCAGAAAAAAACTTTTGTTTTAAATTAGCCTAGTGTGGTGGCACATGCCTATAGTCCCAGCTACTCTGGAGGCTAAGGTGGGCATAAGGCTTGAGTCTGGGAGGCAGAGGTTGCTAGAGCCTGATCACACTACTGTACTTCAGCCTTGGTGACAGACCAAGACTCTATCTCCAAAACAAAATAAAACAAAACAAAAATAAAACCAAAACAATACCAAAAAAAAAGAACAAGAATAATCTAAATTAATCTAAGTGCCTTAATAAACTTTGTCATTTGTAATCCTTACAACAAGCCTATGAGGTTAAATGATATTATATTGTCTGTTTTACAAAAGAGGAAGTAAGCTTTAAGATGATCAGTGACTTGTTCAAGGTCACACATCAGTAAGGAACACAACGTGTTCCATCTCAACAGAAACACTAACTACCTTCCAGAATAAACAATGGTTCCCATGTTAGGATCATACATAACAGCTACTTGGAGCCTCTTAGATGCAGAACCCATAGGGAATTTCTTCTCATTTCCTGCTTCACTAAAAACATTACTGTGATTTTTCAAATGAGTCCCAGCTGTAACTGTACCACACAGAGCATCACAGAGTTCCACCGGGGGCTGCTGCTATTCATTCATGGCTCTTACTATGTGTCAGGCAAAAGGTACTAAGCTCTGGGGCACAGCGGGGAACAAAACAGACCAAAGTCCCTGCTCTTTCAGAACTTGCATTGTAAGTGGGAGAGACACATGATCAGCTCATACAACAAATACTTGATGCTAAGTAGCTTGAGTGTTATAAAGAATGAGAGTAACAGTGGGCTTCGGCCCTCCTGTGAAGGAGGGAAGGCTAACTTCTCTGAAACAGAATGGAATGGGCATGGCTGTGTTCTAACAAACTTTATTTACAAACAAAGAAGGAAGAGAGGAAGAGGTGGGGGAGAGTAAATGCAGAGGCTCAAAGACAGGCGAATGCTCAGCCACCACCCAACAGTCTTGTCCTAGAAGAGAGCCGCCATGCCTTAGTAGACTTGAGAGGGTGTGGAGCTTTCTAGGGTGTCCACAGCAGCACGAGGTCTGCCCAAGCACTTCTGACAGCAAAAGAGCACCAGGACACAGTTGGGAAGAAGCAGAGGGTCATAGAGAGCTATGGCCACCAGGTAAGACAAGGGACATTCTAAGCCTCATCGTTTGAACATGGCAATGACAATCACATTGAGATTGAGACTCCAACCTCACACATGTGCGTGCAATCCCTCCTCAATCCAGACTTGAAGTAGTGGTGCTGCATGAAAGAAAGGGTCTTAATGACTGAGGCGTAGAAGAATGAGCCCCTTATTCTGAGTTTACGTTTACTCCTCCTGTCTAAAACATCCCTGAGGTCTTCCTCAGACCTTTTGACTGGCCTGGGCGTGCTTGTGAACTTGGCCTGGCTTTGATGAGGATACTGGGCAGGCTGGACTCTACCACAGGATGGCTGGAAAAGTCCCAAGCCACAGAGAGGCCCCTTTTTAGGTTCCAAGCTTTTTAAAGCAGAAAGCCCTTTCTTTAATCACACCAGCCACGTCACCACAGAGTAACTAAAGCCTTCTCAGACACACCAAACAGCCCAGCTATTTTTTTCCCTACCATTTTCACTTCAAGAACAGTGTATTTCCCTCAAGGGCAGGGGATTTCTACTTTGGCAACAGTGGTTTTCCACATTATCCCACAACAGTCCCAGCCCTCAAAAAAAAAAAAGAAAAAGAAAAAAGAAACCATTCCCATTCCTTGACCATATTTCCCTATTTGTAGAAAGAGAGACACAAAAGAAAAGTGAAAAAAAAAAACTAAAAAACCCTTTACATGCTTGCATCTTTAATGAAATCCAACCTGTTTTTATTCCTTTTTCACAAGAGAGGTGGAAGGAAACACTTGCAAAAGCTCTCATCCAAATCTCAGAACGTTATCTGGATCTGCAACACAGGGCAGCTGCTAACCTTTCAGAGCAATCTTCAGCAGCCCTAAATGGTGTTAACGTCTTAGACATAGCATCCCAAGCCAATGAGGGCCAATCAGAAGTCCAAAGCAGTTACCTCTCCACTGCCCCCAACCAGCAACCAAAAGCCCTATGCTGGTTCTCCAACCGGCGTGTGTGCCTCCTTCAGGAAAAAACTTCCTTCTTCCCATAGAGAAAGCAGTGAACTATAGGGTGAGGTCGACATCTGGTTTCCACATAAGAACATCCATGTTGATACCAGAAGCCATAGCCTACAGGGCTCTGCATAAGCTGCCGGCTTCTCACTGCCTCAACACCTTCCATGCCACTGCTTGCTCACTTCGTTCTAGCTACAGTGGCCTCCCTTCCACCCTGGAGTGCATATGCTGGCCTTAGGGCCTAGCACACACCATGCCTTCTCCCTGGCATGCTCTGCCTCCACCTCTCTCTTGCCACTGTACCTGGCTGCTCTGTGTGTCATTCTGGTTAAAAGATACCTCCAAAGAGGTGACCTTCTAGTGCAAAGTAGCCCCTCAGATATTTTAAATCCTATCACCATTTTTCTTCCTGGAATGTACTGCTATCTGACTTTCTCTTGTTTATTATTTCTCCCTTCCAAAGATAACAAAGCATCTATGAGAGCAGGGCCTTTGTCCATCTGTTTCTCACTGTATGCACAAAATGTGGAGGATAATTCCAGCCAATGACAGACATTTCCTGAAGGACCAGGCTTGAAAGACAGAAGCCAAAGGGCCAGTCCAGGACTAAAAAGCTCAGGAAACCAGGAGACAGGCAGAAGGAGGGAAGAGCAGGCACACAGAACCTGGAGGTCAAGGAGGAAACAGGCAGGAGGCAAAGTGGGATGGGGGTCGGCAGAGAGAAGCTGGGAGCACAGCTGCTTGAGCCTGAGCTGGCAGCTTTTCTAGGACAGTACCCCAGCCCAGAGAAGCCAGGGTTAACAACGTGTGGATGGACCATAAGGGGAAATGTCACCTCGCCTCGGGTTTCCATTACTGTTCATTAGAGAACACAAGTGGACCAGTTTGTCCTGTTAGATAAGAGGTGATCACTAGGGATCAGAATTTGGGTCAGGCTGCTGGAGACAGAGATCAATTCACCTAAGAAACAAGAATAGCATTGACTCGGGTGAGTGGCACCATCCATGACACAATTCCCGAGACGTCACTGGCAGGCATGGCCCCTGCCACACTGGCTGGGAGATGCAGATGGGGCTGACCTGCAGAGGGCTCTGGTTCTACACTTCCCTGGGAGGCAAAAGCCAACACACTCCTCTCTGGACTGACAGAGTTAATACACAGAAAAGCCCTCCACACTCCAAGAACAAACGCACTGAATGTTCCACACGGGCTGCCCGGGAGATCTTCTGGGTATCACTTTGGAGTTACCAAATCCCAAAGAAGTTCAGAAGTCTCTCTTCAAATCACCAAAACAAGGATGTGTTGGGGCAGGGAAGATACTCTTCAAGTTCTATTATTGTTTGAGTACTAGTCACAAGTCACACTAACAGCCAACAACAAGCACACAATGTCAGGCACCTGACACACAGCACCTTGTTCATGTCTCACCGTCCTTGGTGAGAGGCACTGACATCCCACTTTAAACCGGTTTTGTGCTTCTAGGGCCTAAGCCATGCAGACAGGATGTGGCAAAGACAAACCGGTTGGCTCCAAAACCCATGCTCCTAACCACTACAACTCTCGACCTGCCACTTACAAGAAGCATTTTCAGAGGGCAGAGAAATGCTGCATTTATATGTGCGCCTTATGAAGATGTCGTGAGCGTATCCAAACACAGGCGTGAAAGAGACTTGGGACACACACATACACACAAAATCCAGTAGAGAGAGAGAGACTCACCCAGAGACTATCTAGGTCAGAGACTGATAAACACTTTTGGTAAAGAACCAGACAGTAAATATTTAGGCTTTGCAGTCTGTATGACAACTACTCAACTCTGCCACTATAGTGCAAAAGCAGCCACAGACAGCATATAATCAAATGGGTGTGGCTTTCTTTACAAACACAGGTACCAAGGAAGACTTGGCCCATAAGGCCATGGTTTGCTGACTCTGCCTTAGACCATGGGAGTCCTGGGAAGTAGTTGAATCAATAAGGAACTTGATCAGATGAGTATTTAGAATAACTATGGTGACTGCTGATCGATGGATTCAGAATGTTTCAGATGTTTTATGAAATAAATACTGGAATTATCATGTTTATCTGTTATTGCATTTGTTACAAACAAATGGGAGTGGAGGTGTTCCAATAAAACTATTTACACAATCAGACAAAGGTCCTGAATTTGGCACATAGGTCATAGTTCACCGAACCCTGCTGCCCTGGAATCTCTAACCAGAAATTCTAATAAATCAGCAATCATCTAAAATCAGCTACTACAATCCCTCAAATACCTACTGTAGACCCATTTATCCTGAAAGCCTCTGATTATACCAATATGGGGATGAGAGAAAGAAGGAATTTTTTTCTTCTTTTTGATGGATTCATTTAAACCGACACAAATCCTAGCCATACAGGATCAACTCTTCACTCTTTCAAAGCAGATGTGTAGGCAGTGGACTGCACATAGGCTGCATTTATGGCAAAAAAAAAAAAAAAAAGACTGCAAACTAATGGCCCATGCATCCACATCACCATTCTGCCAGCCCAGCTACACCACTGAGAATCCTACAGTCTCTGCACCACCATGTGACATTAACTGCCAGAGCTGCCTGCATGTCACACAATGTTACTGATACTGACAGATTCCAAGGGAAGCATATATCATCAGCATGGCTCTCCAGCTTCTAGGACTGGCCCTGGACTATACTAATCCCTAGTACAATCCTCTCGTTCAATCCAAATTGTTGGTGCCAGAACTGGAAACCAGGGGGAAGACTAGGCTTTCAAGTTTGAAATAACTAAAACCACGCCGGGCACAGTGGCTCACACCTGTAATCCCAGCACTTTGGGAGGCCAAGGCGGGCAGATCATCTGAGGTCAGGTGTTCGAGACCAGCCTGGCCAACATGGTGAAACCCCGTATCTACTAAAAACACAAAAATCAGGCGGGCGTGGTGGTGTGCACCTGTAATCCCAGCTACTCTGGGGGCTGAGGCTTGAACCGGGGAGGGGGGTGTTGCAGTGAGCCAAGATCGCACCACTGCACTCCAGCCTGGGCAACAAAGCAAGACTCCATCTCAGAAACAAACAAACAAAAAAACTAAAACCAGTTATCTGCTTGATAACGTCCTTAAAAAGATGATGTCAGATAGCGTTTGTGGTTTCCACTCTTAGTACAGTTCTCCAAGGTGGCAGGAAGGGGACAATTATCACATGTCTAAAGACATTTTGATTGTCACAACTAGGGAGCTGTTACTGGCATCTAGTGGGTAGAGACCCCTGAGATGCTGCTGAAATCCTACCACAATCAAAACCTATTTAGACCAAAAGTCAATAGAACCAAATGAGACACCCTGTCTTAGTAGGATCTCACCACATGATAACCCCCCAATACCTCAAGCACATACATATAAATCCAATTAAATTCCAGAAACTCAGCTCCCAAAACCACTTTGATATGTTAAAGTTGATTAGATGAAAGAGAAAACTAGCAGTGTGAGTTAGAGTTGCTGATGTGACCTGTTTGTTTCTTTGTTGTTTTTGAGAAAAAGACAAATTATTTTGCTAAGGTTCATCTATGAAAGTAAGTTGGAATAATTAATTTCTATAGTTTCTTTGAGATGCAAAGTCTTATGATTACAGGCATATAAGGTGGCTGAAATTCTAACAGCCTATGTTGGGATTTTTTTGTAACTTAAAAAGTAATATTTCTGTGAGGCTGAAAAGCTAAGACCAAATTATTGTCCTTTAAAATGTGGGGAAGCCTTCCCTATGAGATTTTTAGCAATACACAAGAAATACAAACAGCCAAAACAACTGGAGAAATTTAAAGCCTATAAATTTGCTATTTGTGGGGCTTCTTCTTGCCCATGGAAAAGGTTTGACAGACTGAGAGAAACAAGAGAAAATTACCACTGAGCTGTAACTCTTTCCCTTCAAAGCTATAACATGACATGCATACAACTAGAAACTTTAAAACTGCACCTGTGTTACCTGCTATGTCATATACATTGGTAACACTAATGGTGACAATCAGCTTTATTTTCTGTTGGTTTATCTAAACTACTCTGGAAATGTTACAGAAGTGTGAGTCAATGAGCAATTTTAAAATGCAACTCTAGGAAAAACTACCTAGTTATTTTTCAGTGTAAGTTCCCACAGTGGAATCCCATTTTTTAAATCCATCAGTTCAAAAAAGGTACCACTTTATTTAGATATATTAAAAGCCAATGCCTACAGACACTTTTAACAGATTAAATGCAGAGAATGTGATAATTTACATAGTAAGAACTAGAGAAGAATTTCTACAATGATCCTCAGAAGTAAGCATCTTCTAATAAATATATACACACACACATACATACATACACATATGGGTGTATAAAATTTTACATACTTTTTTAAAAACAAGTTTTTTTCCCCTTTTGGAAAGAAAGAAGCACATGTATAACTGAGTATGATTTCCTGTGTCTGAACTCAACCTGCACTGAACTGAACTGTTGCTGCACATTTTTGGGAATCATGATTTGAACTCTGAATACTTCAGGGCACCGTCCTTGAGTGGGTCACAAAACAGAACTCCACTTTCTCCACCTCACCTAACCCCATTCTTGTATCTCATCTATACTATCAGGGAGACCACTTCAGTGAGACCACTGAAACCTCAATTCAATGATCAGACTGTCACTCATCTTCTACAGACCAAGTCTGCTCTGCAAAACACAGCATGATCTAAATTCCATTTGCAATTTTTTTTCTAAGTATTTGTGTGTGTGTGTATATATATATATATATTTGTGTGTGTATGCAAAATATCAGAAAAATACACATTGAAATGTTAATTGTGGTTATTGCTTGGAGTAGTAGACTTATGTGTAATTTTTTTCTTTTTTTGCTTGTCTACAGCTTCCAACTTTTTCTATATTAAACATAAAAGAAAAATAAGTTACATTCCATATGTGTATTTTTTTTACTCTTTCTGATTTCAAAAAGAATTCTGAAAAAAATTCTTTAAAGAAAAAGCAACAAGTACACAAAGATTCCTTTCAAAGTGAGGGCAATTAGAGACAAGGGCAAGAAGAAGAGCAACATAACCTCAAGAAGCCAAAGGTTAAAACTCACCAGCATGCAAGTGCCAGTGTCCTATTTATTGGCTGGAAGGAGGCACACAATTGGCTCTAAGTTTACTGGCTTCCATAGAACATTCCTCCCCATCCTCTTCACCTCACCCCCACCAGCCTTAATTAAGTTTTGTTTAGGGAAAGATGAGAATATTTTTCAGCATTCCCTGAACTCACTCCCACATGAGATCACATAGTTCCTGAAATGTGTTCAGGGAGAAGGAGCTAGCTGCATACACAACCAATAGAGCCCTAACTATATTAACCCACTGATTTCAGGGGAAAGTGTGTCTGCATACACCAGCTCAGAACCCCCAAAATGGCATTGCTTTAATTTCCTAAAGATGCCTCTCTGTGTGCAATTCACTGCTTATGAAGGCAGTAGCAAAGGACTTTCAGTCCATGACAAGACCATATCTGGGAGCTTCTAGGGCCATTTCAAGGCCAAGGCACCCTTTAATGGAGAGGTCCCAGAAACACAGTGCTTACCATAAGCTGTCATGACTCCAGCGTATGGCCCATCCACCACATTCCTGTTTTCTTCTGCCAGTGCCTTGATGTACCTTTTGCTGAGGTCCAGGATCTGCTCACGCAGCATGGAGCTGCTTTCAGGCTGAGTTCGCTGCTGGATGGTAAAGTGCAGAAGCATCATACCCCAAATGAAGCCAAAAGTCACCAGGAAAAAGCCCAGCTTCTGAGAGGACAACTTCCACGGAGTAAAGAGAGCCATTGCTCTCCGGCAACTTCACCTGTCCTTGGCTCTTAACGCGTAGAAGATAGACACAAATTCATGGTGTAGGTTGAGTGTGAGAGTCTGCTGGTCTCACTCTGGCTCCTGTGTCAGCTGGTTGCCTTTCTTCACTTCCATTCTGCCGTGAAGGAGGAAAAGAATTAGCCAAGTGGGCATGGCACAATACAACAAAATAAACCAGAAGTCATGTTTTCACTTGAATACCTCTAAGTAAAATGTCAACTCTTAAATTTGCTGGTTCAATATCTTATGATTCAGGAACTGTAAGCTGAGGGGAAATCTGGCTAGGCAACAAGAAGCTAAGCAATTATGAAGGGGGAAGTGTGCGTCTGCGTGTGTTAACAGGTGTAGTGGGGCTGTTCCAGCCTGGACCAAATTCAAAACAGGAAGTTTGTTTTGCAAGGTGGGGAGGAGACAGAAGGATATTTCACTGAATGTCAGCAAAAACCCAAGCGGAAGGTGGAGTCATATCACTGTTAGGCCCTTTTGTGTGCCTGTAACTTAAGCTTACAAAGTCATTATTATGTGCTTCTGGCAAGGACTAGAACATGCAACTGGTGAGGTGAGCAAGAAAGTGGATGCCCCCTTGGGGGTAACTAGACAAAGAAGAGGTAGATTGCTACATCTTATTTGAGCATGGCCAGCTTTCACCATCAGTGTTTAGTGATGAGATGGCTCTCTCAGGGCCACCAGGCAACCTCTCTAGGTGCACCAGCACAGAGAAGATATGCCAGAGGTACAAGCAAGGGTATTGCTTTCCCAGCTACATGAGGGAAAGCTACACCTCACTGCTCACTTGCATGCTGTAGCACAAGAAATGTGGAACACCTGGCAGGCAGATTTTCTGTGGTTCTCACTTTCACTCCCACCATGAGGCAAAATGAGACATTAAAAGGCAGAGTAGTTTCAATATTAATGCAGCCAGATCCTATCTAATGCCAGCACAGACCAGGCCACTCTTCTCAATCAGGGCTTCCCAACAAGTAGCACCTGAGCATACATTGCAAATGGTTACCAGCATGCCCACTCCTTCGGCCAGAGTCCTGGGCCCAATACCAGTCAGCTTACGAATAGTGCCATTTTCTAAGTGCCACTCAAGGGAGAGGCTGAGCAATGATCCTGATCCCTTATAAGGGACTAATCCAGGATGTACTTCAGAGTGTACATATATGCTTCAGTCAAAGGATTCTTCTTTGCAAGCAGCCCAAAAGAAAATGGTAGCAGGATCTTGAAGCAATTAGCTTTCAGAGCCCTGGATCACTGTTGGTCTGCCTCTTACTGTTTTCCCATTGCCTATCAACAGAGTAAAAATAAATTATAAATTCTAGCTATGTCCCAAACATTGTGACATACAATCTTTTGTGGCTTTGCTCACTGAATCCTCAGAAGTTCTATATGGTAAGAAGTATGAATATTATTATCTCTGTTTTATGAGAAATATGAGAAAATAAAGGCAAAAGGTGATTAACTTGGCAAAGGTCAGCCAGCTATGTGGCAGAGGACTTCATCTAGGCATGGCCCAGGGGTTATTAAACCATGCCCCACCTTCCCTACATCATCCTCACTCCCCCAACAGCCTGTTTGTATATGGCAGAGAATGATATGTATATGCTTAATGGGTCATGAAAAGCAATAAAAAATACGTAACAGATACTCTTTGTAGCCCAGAAAGCCTAAAATATTTACTATCTACCTCTTAACAGAAAAGGTTTGCCAACCTCTCAATTCTAGACCAGTGGTTCTCCAAATGTGGTCCCAAACTCAGTAACGGCAGCATCACCAGTGAGAAATGTGAATTCTCAGGCCCCACCCACACCCACTGAATCAGCAACTGAGGAGATGTGGTCCGCAGCCTATACTTTAACAAGCCTCGAGGTGATTCTGATGCACACACAAGTTTCAGAGCCCTTGACCAGGCAGCCTGATTCCAGACCCATACATTCTGTCACTATTCAACACCCACCACAATGCCCATTAAAATGAGGCTCAACCTCTGCCTTGTACTATCACAACATAAGTTCCTCTGCCCCATCACACCCCTCTCCCGCTACATACCTGCTGGTCTGCTCATCACCATAAACCCTGCACATGCTTCCTGAGAGGCTTCCCAGTCTTCATTCGGCTGCTCCTCCCACCCAGCGGGCACATGAGTGCTCTCTATTATGCTGACAATCAAACCCAGCCTGTTTGCCAGACCCCAGCTCCAGTCCCACCTGCCTCAGACCACTTTCCCCAGGGCTCCAGCCTGCAGTGTTCCTTTCCTAGTCTTACAACACTTCTCTGACAATGGAATACTATTCAATCAGAAAAAGAGAGAGAAATCCTGTCTTTTGCAGCAACAGGGATAAACCTGAAGGACATTATGCTAAATGAAATAATCCAGGCACAGAAAGGCAAATACCGTACAATCTCACATGCAGAAGCTAAAAAGTTGCTATCATAGGAGATAACAGAACAGCGGTTACCAGGGGTGGGAAGGAGAGAGGGGGATGAGGAGGGAGTGGTCAATGGGTAAAAAGTTACATTTAGAAGGAATAAGTTGTGGTGTTCTATTGCACAGCAAGGTGACTATGGTTAATAATAACGTATATTTCTAAAAGAGACAATTTTAACTGTTCTCACCACAAAAGTAATGATAATTATTTGGGGGTGATGTGCATGCTAACTACCCTAATTTGATCATTTCACAATGTATATGTGGATTGAATCTCACATGGTACTCCACTATTATGTATAATTATTGTATCAAATTTAAAAAAATTTTTTAAACAGGGAATAAAGGAGTATTATGAGTTAAAAACACCTGTCTACCTTGGATTGTTTAAAGTTTCTATGTGGGACTCTATGACATCCTTTAGGGAGCCCCTCCCCACACACACACCTTCTCAGCGAAAGGCACTGACCACAGTGGCACAATAAAGTATCTGCTAAATGAATATGTTACCTAGGGCACTACAGCACTTTATTCAGCCCTTCTAACTGCAGGCCAGCCAACCAGCACCTGCCCTCTTTCCTTCCTCCACTCTGCTCCACGTCAAGTCTATATTGAGCATGAGCTGCCATCAGGCCCTGGTGACTGAACAGTGAACAAGATGGAGTTTCTATCCCATGGAGCTGACACTCTGAAAGCCACATTATGAACTAGGTGCTGCACCTAGCTCCAAGGGAATTGGCTTTTTTTTTGGGGGGGATAACCCATAGTCATTACTCACTACTTAATTTTACCCCAGGGCTGAAGGAATTTTCCTAGGGCAAGCCAATGAGGTGTTATATCAAAAAAGGTGATTTTCTTTCACTATTTTAGTAAAGAGCCCGAATCATTGGTAGGAATTAGCTGTCCACTTTCAGACAGGAAACCCCACTCTACTTCCTCAATTAACCCTACTGAATAGGCTGCTTAAGCTGTGGAGTTAAAACAAACGAAAGATCAAGGGCTAGGAACTGAACGATAGCTTCCTTAGAAGGTAGAAGGCTTCTTCTCTGCCCTTGCCTTGGAGAGGGTCAGACACATCCAGATGGTGTATCAGAGGGGCAAAGAGATGGCCGAAAAATCTCAGCCTAGGTAAAATTATCCCAGTTCAGAGACATGCAAATTTGAAGTGAAAATCCCTAGCTATGAGGAGTTCAGAGTACAGTTCTGATTAGTGAGGGCCCAGATTTTAAGTGACTATAGAAGTGCCAGGAAACTTCTCTTCTCCAGTGGTACTTAGAGCTTGAAATAATAGAAACAATATCAGCATACACACAGCACACACAGAGAATCACAGAATGCATCTCTACAATTCCTATTAAGATGACAGAACTTAAGACTTTTCAAAAGCAGTATTCAGGAGACACCCCTATCTCTGACAGTAACAGATGGACAATGAGGAGGAAAATGAACAGCCATCCTCATAATAGTCTTGGTGCCACAAAATGACAATGAAGATCATCAGGAATGACCAGACAATTAATGATGAAGCCCTAGACTAACAATGATCAAGAAGTTGTTGCTGGAGCTAAGAAGATGCCTACCTCCAGACCTTCTAACGGCTGGGTCCTCTAGCTAAGTCATCCAATGGGCACAGTGGGACTTTACAGTAGATCTCAGAAGACCTTGTTGCCAACCAGAGTAATGTCAGCTCATGGCTGTGACTTCATCAGTTCACCTCCAGAAAAAAGTTTGCACCAAGTCTGTTTGCAGAATTAGCCACCTCAATATGCATCCCCTCTATCCTCCTACTTCCTAAAAGAGTAGCAATCACCTTGTTCCTTCCCACTCACACCTCAACACAACAAAATCATCTTCAACCTTTCTAAAGATGGTTAGAGATCTCTGGCAAAGAAATGTGTCAATTCTCCTGAAGAAAAAAAAAAAGCACATGAAAAGATGCTCAACATCATTAGTCATTAAAGGAAATGCAAATCAAAACCACAATGAGATACTAATTTCACACTCATAAGGACATACAGATAAGAACAAGTGCCGGTGAAGATGTGGAGAAATTGGAACCCTCATCTACCACTGGTGGGAATGTCAAATGGCGCAGCCAGTGTGGGAAATAATCTGGCAGTACCTCAAATAGTTAAACATGGAGTTACCGTATGATCCAAACAATTCTGCTTTTAGGAATTCTCCCAAGAGAAATGAAAATACATGTCTACACAAAAACTTGTACACAGAAGTACTCAGCAGCAGTATCCATACTCAGCAGCATTATCCATAATAAACAAAACTAAAACCAGCCTAATGTGCATCAACTGAGAAAATGGAAACAAAACTGCCATATCCATGCAATTAAATATTATCTGGCTATAAAAAGGAATGAAATGATTATGCTACACATAGATGACTCTTAAGAACATTATACTAAGCGAAAAAAATAACAAAAAACACATATTGCATGATTCCATTGATATTAAATGTCTAGAATAGGCAAATCTGTAAAGGCAGAAAATACATTAGTACTTGCTTAGGGCTGGGGTATGGAGAAAGGAGGAAATGAGAGGTGATAGGTAAGGTGTATAGGGTTTTTCTAGGGGGTAACAAAAAGGTTCTAAAATTGTGGTGATGGGAGCATAATTCTGTGGACATACCAAAAGCCATGGAGTTGTATACTTTTAAATAGAAGGATGGTATGATATGTGTATCATATCTCAAAAAAAAAAACTTAAAAAAAAAAAAGAAAAAAAAAAAAACAAGTCCACCTCTAAAGCTATGGGGAAAAGGAGGAGTTTGGCTTAGAGCAGGCAGATGAGTGTCATGGGCCTAGCACAGCCAAGACCAGGGCAGGAACTAAGGGCTGGCCACGGGCCTAGCAACAGAAGGAAATCACAGTGATCTACTTCCAGTTCACCACATATGACCGCTCTTATAACCTCTGGATCAACCTTACAGGCCTAGCAACAGAAGGAAATCACAGTGATCTACTTCCAGTTCACCACATATGGCCGCTCTTATAACCTCTGGATCAACCTTACAGGCCTCCCTTCAGAAGGCTCCTGGCCCACCTTGTCTGGCAAATGCCAATTTCTCAACCCACCTGAGAACACTAAGCAGCAGCCCAGTTCCAATGGAGTGAGAACCAGACCAATGAAGCAGTTCTTCCAGGTGGCCATCCAACATCCCTGGAGGCCCTATTTCTGACACAAGGGCCTGCCTCCTTAGAGGATAAACAAAGGCAGAAATGCCCATCCCTTCAGAAGCAATGCCAGCCCCAAGCAGAGATTTGGTTTTTTCCAATAGCCCTGCAGGACAATACCATCCCATGCGCCACATTCACACAGGACAGTGCTGCTTTAACTCAGTGATTCCCAGACCTCTCTGTCCTCACTGTGTACCACCTGAGCTACTTCATAGTCATCATTAAATGGTGGCTAAGGAGCCTACATTTAGCTTCATCCTGTACAGTAACCTTCAAGAAATCCTAAGTCACTGTGTCCACCCAATTTCCTTGGAAAATCCCACCAACGTCTCCAGCCTCCAATCTCACCCCACCTCCTGCATAAAGCCTCCAGGGGCTCCCTAGACTGAGGAGAGCTCCCCTTCCATAGAGTACTCGTAACTCATAGCAGTTCGTGCTCCTTCCTTGCTCTACAGGACAATCCCATTTCATCTCGCCTATGGGGTCTGTGAGGCCCCCAAAGACAAGAAATGCCGGCAACGGCCATGCCTTGCACACAGAGGGTGGTCATTAAGTATTTGCTAGATGAAAGGACAGGATGGTGGAAATGAGGTGAAGAAATGCAAATTAGCAAAGACCTCCAAGACCTCCTTCTGGTCACAGAAACTGGGCATACTGACACTACATTTGCACCTTACCTTTTGCAAGATTTTACCCTTAGTAGTGAAACTCTTGAAGAGGCAGGGTTAAACTAAAGTGGATGTAGTGGTAGTCAGGTATTAACAGAGAAGAAAACTGCAAAAAAACACTCCAGAAGAAAATTCTAGGTGGGCAGGGCAGTGAGATTACAGAAACAAAATATGTCTAAGACAAGGGATGGAGGGGAAAGTACCCAGGAACCTTTCTTGGAGGCCACTTGTCTTGTCACTGTTATGCTGAGAAGATCACAGGAAATAACACCTGAAAGGGTGACAAGGAGGAACTGAGAGAACCTTGCATCAAAAACCTGAAAATCTCTGATCTGCAGCTTGTTCTGCCATTGGCATTGTGTGTTCCTACGTGTGTCCATCTCGGTTTCCGCATGTATAACATGGAGAAAGTCCTAGAAACACAGAACACTGTTAGAGCCGGAGGAGTGGGGTGAGCAACTGAGTTATTGGTTCTCAAACTGTGCTCCAAAGAACATCAAAGATTCATTCACAGAGATGTTCCAGAGGTTCCACAAATGTTTCATTTGACTTTTGATTTTGTTTAAAATGTTTTTAAACATTTTTCAAAAAAAGTTTGACATGCCGAATCCTAAGATACTAGAGACAATCAATATACGTATCAATTTATATCGCAGAGACTCAGCAAAACTTCCCTGGCTACCTCCATACATTGGAGTTTGAACTTCAAATTTCCACCTTATTGGTCACAAAACTAATGCTCAGTAGTGGTCTAGTTTACATTTTTTTTTTTTAATTCAGGCCTAGGTATCTATTCACATGAAATTGTATGACAAAAAAGCACTACCCTAATTAAATGCCAGGTGAGAGTTGGTCATACATCTTGAAGCTCCAAGGCTGCTTGCCTGACTCCCATATTTTAAGTGGCAACTGTCTTTAGATGTTGTAATTCAACTTTGAAACAATTTCTACTACTTCTCTTTTCAGCCTCCATCTTAATTTACACTAAAAGCAACTTAGAGTGCTTGGTAAATTATTTTTTAAAATGATAGCCACTCCCATTCATAATTGGATGAATATGGACTGCTTCTACTCTGAACCAAAACAGTGCAGAAATCAACTGGGTGCTAACCTTGCATTGACTGCATAACCTCTTACCAAACTCCTGGTTTTGTGCTCACCACAGAACCACATCTCCCTGGTCTAACAATCAACTTTAACAGGAAATATGATAAATTAAAATGCATAAAATACCTTTTTACAGACTGGAAGTCAACGTCTGGTTTTGCTTAGGAAAACATCAAATGCAAACCCTCAATTTACAGAGGAAGACCCTGTGGCCAGAAAATGTTATGTTTTCCAGTTAGAATCAGAATCAAACCAGCACCCCATTCCTGCCTCCTAATACTACATGGCCTCCGCCAAACCAAGCTGAGTCTACCAGCTGCATGCGGAAACTCAGAAAGGAAGAGGCCTCTCTGTATGGAACACAAAACAGAAACCGAAGTCCAGTACTATTAAGAAGCCGTGAGTCTAATGCAATGTCCCACCAACCTCAAGGGTTGAATCAACACATGAAAGGGAGAAAAATACACATTTACAGGATTACTGGTGTAAGAAAGACAGATGGAACGGGGACGGTGGTGGGGGGCAGTCTTCATCTAAATACAGTTGGTGTTAAAAGGAGAAGCAGAGGAGGAGGAAGGGACAGGCAAAGCAGCTTTCTCTTCTAAAATAAATCCAAATTCCTGGGAAGAAGCTCTGAGGTCATTCACTCCCCCAGATGGCCCAGTGCCACCAACCTGATAGAGCCCACTCAGCAGGTGCCCAAAGCTCAACTGTGAATCCCTGACAGCTGTGATGCCACCAACTCTCTTCTAGCTCTAGGAAGCAAAGGAGCTCAAGAGCAGGCAGGGGTGCTGCCCAAGAAATAGGTATGAACAGACCTTTCACTTTCAGGACCTGGGTCCTTTTATTTATTTATTTATTTTATAAACAGGAAAAACACATTCTAAATGAAAACAGTCTGCTCCCTTTGGAACTGGCTAAACTAGTCTTATTTTAATTAACTAGCTGAAAGACACCAGCTAAAAACAGCACACCTTTGCTATCTTGGAAAGACTCTTTGAATATCTGGGTTTTAAACAGCCCATCCCCTCTTACATTTGAAGTGATCAAAGCAAGACAGTCCTGTACCCAGAGTTTTAATTCATTATGCTACACTTGCATTTTTCCTGCGGGCAGAGAAAGGAAAACCTCCAATGCCACCCACCTGAAGCGCATATTTGTCTTGCAGTTACACCATCCACTCAGTGGAGTTCAGGGCTCCATATCTGGCATCAATAGCAAAATAAATTTCCAAACACTGTAACAGGGCTGGTGAATCTGGGTCCAGAACATGCACTCTTCTTCCTGTCCTCTCTATTCCCAGGTTCCGCCACACCTACCCCAGCTGTTCTCTGACATTCACAGGTATAAAGAAGACAGATGGAAAGGGGATGGGGGTAGTCTTCACCTAAATACAGTTGGTGCTAAAAGGAGAAGCAGAGGAGGAGGAAGGGACAGGCAAAGCAGCTTTAGAGGCAAAGCAGGACACTAGAGGGCGTGGATGGGGTAAGAGAAAACCAACATTTGATGATTTTATCCTGACTTAGTCTCTTGGATGTGTACATTACTGGCAGGTGGACAAAAGGGAAAGAGGACAAGAGTGAGAAGGAAGCTGTGGTTGCTGGAGCAGATAAGATCTTCACATGTTCTATGAGTTTCATTCACCAGGCGCATACGATATTCACAGTTGACAGAATTTCCTAACAACAAAAAAAGGCAACAGCGGTAACTCCAAGAATTCTGAGGGGCTGGGCGCGGTGGCTCACGCCTGTAATCCCAGCACTTTGGGAGGCCGAGGGGGCGGATCACGAGGTTGGGAGGTCGAAACCGTCCTGGCTAACATGGTGAAACCCCGTCTCTACTAAAAATACAAAAAATTAGCCGGGCGTGGTAGCGGGCGCCTGTAGTCCCAGCTACTCGGGAGGCTGAGGCAGGAGAATGGCGTGAACCCGGGAGGCGGAGCTTGCAGTGAGCCGAGATCGCGCCACTGCACTCCAGCCTGGGCGACAGAGCAAGACGCTGCCTCAAAAAATAATAATAATAATAATTCTGAAAACAACTACTAAACCAAAACAAAACACGGGTCCCTGAAAAATGAAATAAATCACTTTAATCCAATGTTTCTCAATCTTTGCACAATTGACATATGGGTCTGAATAATTTTTTTGTTGTGGGAAACTTAGAGGTTTAGCAGCATTGCTGGCCTCTAGCCACTAGATGCCATTAGAGCCCTCCAATAACCCTCTATAACTAGAGGGTTGTGACAATCGAAAAACGTCTCTCAACGCTGCCAAAACTGCCTCGGTTGAGAGGGACTGCCTTACCAATCAACAGGATCTTATTCACCCACTGGAAGATGCTCAGACAGGTTCTGCCCATGTAACTAGAATGCAGAGTGAGAGAGAAGCAGACCAAGGTGAACCTGGGAGTCCATCACCACCCCTGAAGACCAGCAGGCTCAGAAGCCTGTGCTGAGGCTGTGGAAGGCCTCAGAGTGAAGGAAGGTGGCCGACTGCTGACGCTGTCTCAAGGTGACTGATAAATGAGTCTCATTTTCTCCACATCTCTCAGTGCTGTCTGGGCACTAACTGAGAATCTCATTCCTAGGCTAGCTGTGCCCAATTTACTAATGAGTATTAAGGCACTAGGCCTCTGCTCCAAAGACCTAGTCCATAAATCAATGAGCATAGGGAAGAAGGCTTTGAGTAAGACCAAATCTGGATGATGCTTTATCAGACAGCCATTAAAAAAAAAAAAAAAACGCTAGGATTGTCACCTGGCATCCGGCCCAGGAAACCATGAACAGGCTTTAAGATAGGTCAATAATGACTCTCTAAGAAGAAAGAAAGAATTGTCTGTGAAAAGATCACACAGCATGTCAATTTGTCAGGTAGGTCTCCTTAATGTCGAATGAAAATACTCAAAAGATTTGCTTCCACTCTCAAAGGACAGTAAAGCCACAAAGAAATTTTATAATAAGTGTAAAATGCACCTTTTCTCTGAGGATCAGACTTCTGGCAACACTCTACATCTAGAAAAAAACCAAGAATGACAACAGGCCAAAATGGCCCCAGTAATAAAGAAAATCACAGTCACAAAAATCCCCACACTTATTTCAAAAATATGGGTAATGCCTTCAAGATAAAGCTCATTATTTCCAAATGCTTCCTAAGCCCTCCAGCCCAATTACCCCGACCTCTAGTACCCCTCTCCTCCACCTTGGGAGGAGCACAGGCTGGGTGCTGGCCTACCCCAGGAGTGTTCTAGCTGCCCTATTTGCAGAAAAGGGACAGTCCTCCCCAAATCTGATTTGGTTAAAAAAATGAACTAGCTAAGCAGTGAAGAAATACATATGTGTGCACACACATGCACAATCTAAAGTGACCACTGGGACTTATCCAACTTAACCTTATAAAGAATTTCTCATTACTTCTAAAATAAGGCTACAGTAGTCAAGCCACTCAATCACACAGCCCTAAGCTTTAACAGACCCAGAGTCATAAAAGTCAAGATCTGAATTTTCTTAGGGAAGAAATCATTGGTTAGATGCTGGCTGATAAGTTCACTCGTTCCTTAATGTATATACCAAGGTCAGCTCTCCCAAACACTGCAAATAACTTGGGTCAGCCTGACCGGTTTCTGGTCACAAACCCTCAGTTTGCACAAATGATAAACCAGCTCCAGTTAAAAATGGAGCTTCTCAGGCGAGTTTCTTGCCCTCAGAGCTTAGGACTGACTAAACCAGGACCTCCCAACTATGATGTACATAGAATCACCTGGACTGCTCTTTAAAAAATAGAGATGCCCAGCTATCACACCCAAAGATTTTGATTTACTTTTTCTGAGGTGTGGCCCAAGCAGAGGTATTTTTATTTTAAGCTGCTTAGATGATTTTAATACACAGCCAGCCATGAGAATATTTAAAAGACATTCTATAACAACTCTATTGGCCCTATCTAGTGAAACCCAAAATGTGATCCATTCTAGAATTTTAAGAGGTAAACTTTCTGCTCTTCTCCCACCCCACAAATGCAGAGTCACTGGCTTACTAGATAATTCATCTACCAAGGTAGGCTTGTTTTCTCCTTAAAGGAATCACAAACTGGTCTTAGGCCAATGCCCTGCCTGAACAGCCAGACTTTCAATAGCTAGTCTACGACAGAGCCTTGTTAGATCATCCCACACTATGGAAGGACTTGTAGAGAATAATGCTGAACTAATACAGCTTTTATTAACCTCTCCTGGGCATTTGGCTCCAAAGATGAGAAATGATTTGAGGCTAGCCTAACAGCCTCAATGTCTACAATGCTTTTAGCAACTAGCACCTCTACAACATTGCTACTTGAACGCTCATCTATGGAAAGGTAGCACTGAAATGATCTGGCAGGTTGTTAAAAATGCAGAATCTTAGGCCCAATCCCAAAACAATAGAATCCATTGGTGTTTATAACCAGACTGCAAGGTTACTTGTTTTCACATGAGAAGCACTGCTTTTTATCTTATCTAGGATAGTAAGAGCAGGGGCAGATCAGATCCTGATTTCCAGTGGAGGACCACAGAGAACATGGCACAATTCTCCTTTTCATAACACGTACGGAACTTATATTACTTTTGAACAAACTGGATGTACATCCTACTGACACATATCCAGCTGAGATGAGCATTATATACATAAATGGCATAATTTAATCACTGTGAACTAGGAGTGCTTATAGGACAACTGGTCCTACTTTCTAGTTGCTGACAAAAAGCAAATGTTTTGATCCATTAGGTTAAAATTGAAGACACAGTTTGGATACATGTTTTCCAAACATCTAACTCTGATAAAGCAGTAATTCCACACAGCAAAGCGCCTTATGCAGCTACCCAACACACATCTTGCACTGCTCAAAGTTCAACATCATGGGGGTTTGAGTTTTTGTTGTTTTATAATCCAAAGCGCTCTCTTTAGAACAAGTGCTTTGCAATCACGAGTACTTTCCCAGTTGACTTCAAAGTGAAATAGCCTTCAACTGAGATAAGCATGCTCATTAGGTGCCTTAATTCTGCATAAGAGTATTTCAACCAATAGTTAGAAGTTTCTGGAAATGATTCTAATTCCGATATTTTCCGGGGTACTTCAGTGACTTCATAGCCCCTGAAAGTCTTTCAAAGTTTGGTTGAAAGAAATTATATTTGAAACGTGACTTAAGGGATACACAATCCATCCATTGCTCTAGGTCGGCTTTGCCCAACCTCTTATGACCAGTGAGGCTTTTAACAGTAATATATGATCTCTCACTCATACACACACACACTCCCACCCCTTAGGAACTTTTCAGTCATTTCTCAGTGTTTACATATATATGAGAAAGACAGGGTATTAAAGTCATAATCCATTTCTGAAACAAGGTATTGAAAGTTTACGAAGTTCATTTTGATACCATCTTAGCTAATGTTCCAAATGATTAATGGCAAATTACCATTTGCCCATTTAACCTGTAACACACAGCATTCAACTTAATTATGTCGGTAAAAAAGTATAATTTGTCAATAAAATTCATTCTGAATTTATATACTTGTTAGTACATATTTGGTGTGGGGACCAAATGCATATTCAAAACAGAGAGCAATCTACTTACCACCCCCAACTCGACAAAATGTCCCATGTTTGCATTTCTTACATCTGGACTTCAAAACAAATCAAAGAGTTTATAAGAGAACTCATTGCCTCCTTTGAACATGTTTTCTGGCAGAATGTTCACCCGTTTCCCAGGAAGAAACCATAGTGGGGAATTATGCCTGCTCCTTCTTTGGGGTACTCACAGTTCTCCCAGAGGGGGAAGGACAGGATTTCAGCTTGAAAAGGCTGCTGGACACACTCTCTGTTCCTGCTCCCACGGGTTAAATGGGCAGAGCCCACCCACAGATGCTCAGCCATCACCTGGGTGGCTATGAAGATTACATTTAGGGTGAATAAGGAAGTCTTACATCCAAAACACATCTCCCAACTTTGCTCTACACTAATAAAACTGGTACTGTATTTTAATTTTTGTCTAGCTTCTTCTGTTTCCTCTAGTTCAGAATCCAGAAGGGAGGAAGGATATGATTAATTGCCATCTCCAATACCTTGAAAGTTTATTTTTAAATATTTTTTCCAGTTCTGTTTCTAAATATCAGGCTAAGACAGGTGGTTTTCCAGCAGCTATTTGAAAGCATTTCTCCACAAATAACACAATGCAGGTGTATGAATCTTTAGTCCTAATAAATTAAAAGACAAAATGACTATAACAGTCATAATATTTTCTATTTCTAAATATTGATTTTTAAAAAAATACTATCAGATATGCCAAAAGATTTCAGATGAATGCAACTTTTGACTACAGAGAAAATAGCATGAGGAAAATCAACAGAATTCTCATATACTCCTCAATAATTTATACTTCAATTTAACTTTTCCTAATGCATCCTGTCTTTAAACAACACTCCATTAAGAACATAAATTTTTTTTATTATAATGTAACATATAATGGTCCAAAACCTCGCAGACTGCTAGTACAGATCACTCTTCCGACTGCAACTAACCACCATATCCAAGCTCTTAATAAATACTGGTAGGCTTTCACTCTTCCGTCTTAAGGGGAGATCAGAAATTATATACGTAAATACATACTTTATGTCCTTCAAACATACAAATGGTAAAAAAAAAAAAAAAAAAAAAAAAAAATCACTTTCATTTTAGAATGAAAGCTCAGGGCACCCTCAAAAATCCCTAGGGGGTGAGAGCCACCAGATGGGAATCACTGCTCCAGCTGTTCCAAATTCCTGCATCTGGCCTGACCCTGGAACACACGTCTTATAAGAGATCTTCAAAGAATGCGTATTTGACCTTAAATATAAAGCAGTAAAAGAAAGAAGAGAAAGGCCAGGTGAAACACACCATTGGGTTTACTGTAAACATGTCAAAGGTTTTGCTCATTATACACTTTATGTATCCATGAAGACTTTGGAAGAAATTTTTTTTTCATCTTCATATCAAGAATATTCATCTAGGTATCTGAACAACCAATTGGATTTTACTAGATCGACACACTACAACATAACTGACAGTGCTTCTCTCTTCAAGAAGGCTGGCAAGGAAACCTCACCATCCACTTTCAGGAAGTAAAGTGGACTCACTAATCTTTTGTATAAATCCCACTCCTGACTCATTTTCCTACTCTCTTCTCCTTGTCTTTTTTCTTACTTAATGGTAAATGTATTTTTATCTTCTTGTATTATGTTTTACTCCTTTTTGGAACATATCATAATTAAACAAAAAGAGCAAGATAGCTATGGTAGACAGAATACCAGCCCCCGAGATCCATCCACATCCTCATCCCCAGGACATACATGGCAAAGGGAAATCAAGGTATTAGATGGAATTAAGGTTAATCAGCTGACCTTAAAAGGGGAAAAAGAGTCTAGACTACCCAGGTGGGCTCAATGTCATCACATGGTCATTAGAAGTGGAAGAGGGAGTCAGAGGGTAGGTAAGAAGGATGTCAACAGTCTCTCCTCAAGACGGCTCAGACTATTAAGTGATTTGCATAAATCAAGGTTATTGATTTAACAAGTCTGGTTACTTGGTTTCTCTGGTAACCTTTGGTTCTATTCTAGTAGTAATCAGATTAGGAATTTAAGAAGAATGAGGGAGCTCCCTAACAAAGGTGACAGCCCCAAAAGTAATTGATAATACTGAGGGGGAAACCCCAAGATACATAGAGCAGAAAAGAACAGGGCCGGGCGCGGTGGCTCACGCCTGTAATCCCAACACTTTGGGAGGCTGAGGCGGGTGGATCATGAGGTCAGGAGATCGAGACCATCCTGGCTAACACGGTGAAACCCTGCCTCTACTAAAAATACAAAAAATTAGCCACGTGTGGTGGCATGTGCCTGTAGTCTCAGCTACTCGGGAGGCTGAGGCAGGAGAATCGCTTGAACCTGAGAGTCAGAGGTTGCAGTGAGCTGAGATGGCGCCACTGCACTCCTGCCTGGGTGACAGAGCAAGACTCTTGTCTCAAAACAAAAATAAATAAATAAATAAAACACGTTTAGGGCAATATTTCTTTTGTTGTTGTTGTTTGTTTTTGAGTCAGAGTTTCACTTTTGTCGCCCAGGCTGGAGTACAGTAGTGGCGTGATCTCGGCTCACCGCAACCTCCACCTCCTGGGTTCTAGTGATTCTCCCGCCTCAGCCTCCCCAGTAGCTGGGATTACAGGCATGCGCCACCATGCCTGGCTAATTTCGTATTTTTAGTAGAGACAGGGTTTCACCATGTTGGCCAGACTGGTCTTGAACTCCTGATCTCAGCTGATCTGCCCGTCTCAGCCTCCCAAATTACTGGGATTATAGGCGTGAGCCACTACGCTTGGCCTAGGGCCATATTTCATCAGGGCAACAGCCTTATATATCTCAGAACTGCCTGGAAGCATCGCACAATGACACCACATCTTTCCTAAACAGGATGTAATACAGATTTGTGGGATGAACCCAGAAAAGTCTTATAGCTGAACTCCTGAAAAGGATACATAAATAAGACATGACGAGGATGGGGAAAGCACAGATAAGGTCAAAGGCCACATGTGTCATTTGCTATCACAATGCTTCTCCTCTGAACCTCTCCTTTATGTTTCCACCTAACTTTATGCTCTATGAAGGTAAGATGATCTTAATTACCACTATAAGAAAAGCTAACAATTACGGACCATGATCCTTAACAGACTTTCTCTCTTCTAATGCTTACTCTAAGCCTGTGAAGTAGGTGCTGACCATCTCCATTTAGAGTAGGGAAAATTGAGGCACAAAGAACTAAGCAATCTGTTCAATGTCACACAGCTACCAGGTAGTACAGCTGTTGTAGACTGGGCATCAGGCTCTTTAATCAGTGTTCTCTAGTGCCTCAGTACCTCTCAGAGAGCTTCAGACTTAGAAGGTCTCCAAACTTATGAAATGAATAAATGGAACAAGTCTAGAAAAAAAAAGAGAGGAGGCCGGGCGTGGTGGCTCATGCCTGTAATCCCAGCACTTTGGGAAGTCAAGGTGGGCGGATCACAAGGTCAGGAGTTGGAGATCAGGCTGGCCAACATGGTGAAACCCCATCTTTACTAAAAATACAAAAATTAGCTGAGCGTGGTGACACACGTCTGTAATCCAGCTACTCGGGAGGTTGAGGCAGGAGAATTGCTTGAACCCAGGAGGCAGAGGCTGCAGTGAGCCAAGATTGCACCACCGCACTCCAACCTGGGTGACAGAGCAAGACTCCATCTCAAAAAAAAAACAAAAAAACAAAAAACTGCACTCCAACCTGGGCAACAGAGCAAGATTCCATCTCAAAAAAAAAAAAAAAAAGAGAGAGAATTAAATCATTTATATAAGTTGAGTTCCTTTGAGTGATAGGCTTTCCCCCCCCCCCCGCCCCCCGTTTCATCCAGGAAACTTTGCTAGTCAGCTATTTTCAAATGAGCCAGGTAGGTATTATGAATTCCCACCTGGGGAATGTTTCAAAAAGCAGTTTCTCCTTTATCCTCCTCCCCCAGTACTGCTTTCATCATTGCAGGTTTGGTTTATATCTGGAAATTTAAAAAGAAAACTTCCCAGATTATTCTGCAAACATTTACTCATATCTTTCCCCCAGCCAGTGGAGCATCTCTGCTAGGAGGTGTCTTGCCTCCCATGACAGAGAGTAGAATCCAGAATGGCTGAGTGGGAAGTCTCACATGAGGGACTTAATTTCAAAGACATTAGGAGGCACAAGTAAAATTTAGGCAGTGAGCAAAACAATTCTTTTGGGGCTCAGCAGCCAAGTGCAGACCAAGAGGGTAAAAATTCACACACGCGTGCACACACACACACATACACATACACATACACTCCTTCTACATAACCTACCTATCTACCTACCTTAAACTTGCAGAGGCTATCCTGAGGAAAAGGAGAGATTACTAGCACATTTGTTAGTTTAGAAAGATATCAAATCTTACTATTTTTCTCTTGCAATTATATCAAAGTGACATTAGAGTATCTTCCACAGGATGAAAACTATATAAAAGGGTGATAAGAGGCCAACTAGAGAGTTGCAACCTCATCAGACAAATATTCATGGAAGGGGCTTGCTGGGTGCTCCCAGTGATGCTAAAGTATTGAGGAGAAAACACCGAGGGTACAAGACAGAGTCCCTGCACTTAGAAACATCCTCCAACCATGCACACACCCACCACCACTCCCACAGAGCAGCCAGGACATGCTGAAATCAGGGGCCCTATTGGCGTGTCCCTGTATTAGTCTGTTCTCACACTGCTAATAAAGACATACCCGAGACTGGGTAATTTATAAAGGAAAGAGGTTTGACTCGCAGTTCAGCATGGCTGCCGAGGCCTCAGGGAAGGGGAAGCAAACACGTCCTTCTTCACATGGTGGCAGCAAGAAGTGCGAAGCAAAAGGGGGGAAAGATCCTTATAAAACCATTAGATCTCTAAGAACTCACTATCACGAGAACAGCATGAGGGTAACCTCCTCTGTGATTAAATTACCTCCCACGACACGTGTGGATTATGGGAACTATTAAGATGAGATTTGGGTGGGGACACAGCCAAACCATATCAGAGACTCTTTTGGGCTGCAGAGAAGCCTCAAGAGGTTTCACGGAGATCCTGTGGCCTAAACTGGGTCTTATCCCTTCATATCCCTCCAACTAATCTCAAGGTCCAGGCTAAACACCAGTAATAAAAGGTGAAGAAAAAGAAGTTCCTGGAACCACTGCCTGCAAGCTCCAAGCTTTCTCTGCAGTCATGGGACCTGTGAAGAACAACTCTGAACACCGCGCAGAGTTACAGGGCTAGAGGCAGAGCTTTGAACGAGCCACATCTCAAAACTTTGGTTTTGTATGCCCATAAAATTAAGCAGCAGAAATAGGTGGTGTCTGAGGCTCTTCCATTTTCAACTTAACTGAGAAAAACAGGTCTATATTTTCCAGCTACTTGGATGTTTTCACTACTTCAGAATGATAACACTCACAGCATAGAATGTGATCGTGGTAGGAAGGGGAGGGGAAGCAACAGACAGAAACTGAGTTACAGTGAGAATTATAGATGAATGAAGTCATTATGCAAAACAGAAAACCAAAGCTAATTTGTGCCCCCTCCCCTTTTATCCCTTGCCTCAAATACACTAAATCTACGTCACTTGCCTCTCATGACCACTAGATTCATAAGCCCATTAAAAATACTTTTATAATCACTCCATGCAAAAAAAAAAAAAACTCTATTATTATAATGATTTAAATCCCTACAGCAGTACAGCAGGATCTGGGGTGGGGAGAGTTTATTAATACCTTAGCAAAACGTGCCATGAATACATCATTTCGATATTCATTTTTTTAAAGTGCCCTGATTTTTCCCAGGGTGTTCAGTTAACATTTAGCTCATGGTGTTACCGGCCCTGTCAATTGGATTAGGTTATTTTCCTCAATTCCTCTGCTCTGTGGCTCTTCTCTCTCTCCATCAAAACCCACCCCAGGATCAAGCTGAGGTACTAGTTTCTCAACCCTCACTGGGTATCATGATCATATTGGAAGACTTTTTAAATACAAATGGTAGCCCTCCCCAAGATCATAATTCAATTGGTCTACACAGGGTCAGGAAAGCAGTATAATTTAAAGCAATCCCAAGAGACTCTAAGGTGCAGCCAGAGTTGAGAACTATTGATCTAAGATAACCACCTTCCCAGGCAGATAAGTGGGTAGAAGGGTACTGAGGGAAGAGAAACAGGTATGAGGTGGGGGAGCATGGCAGGGGAGATGGGGGCTGTGTTGAACCCAAGACCAGGCACCCCTCTGATAGGGCAGCCACTTCTCAGCTCTAACCACCAGACAACTTGAGCTAAGACAGCCTGGGTTAGCTAGATCTTTCAATTTTCCAAAGAAGCCAGAAACCCAGAGTTTTGGTCAAATCTGTGTATTTTTAAATGCTGGTGCTAATTTAGATTAAAAAAAAATTCTGGGTGGTCCAAATAAAACACATCTGCAACCTTCCTTAACAACAACCACCCTAAGTACTTGAAGCTGGGGAGTCTTATAAAAAGACTGAGGCAAATATACAAGACCTTGAATTGAAAGCAGTTTACAATCTCACTCACCTGCTCAGTCCACCTCATGATAGGTGTCTGTTACTTTATCCTAATTGCTCAACTATTCTGGACTTTCTAAACAGCAGCTGGTATTGTTCTCGAATACTGACTTCTGCTAATCACTTTCAAAGGATTCTGAGCACTGGCTTCCAGCCCTCATTCACCACCCAACACAAGCTTGTGACTTAGTCACACCTTATTGCTAATCCCAAGAAACAAAGGGAATTTAAAAGCACCTGGTGAGAGAGAAGCAGGCCTCAGAATCCAGAAAGCCTAAGTGACTTGCCCAGGGCCACAAAGACTGTCAAGGTAGGGTGAACAAATTTGTCCCCGTTGGTCACCCTAGTTGAAGGACAGAGCCACATTGCTGTGTCTTATGTATGGACCCCTATAGTCTTATAATTCTTGATATATACATACATTTGACTTTTAGCTTTATGATCTGCTCCCTGTTGAGATTCAAACTTCTTGAAGGAAGAGATTCAAATCTTTCTGTGAACTGACTACTTAATATTTGTTGGGAAAAGTCCTTGTAGCCCCCTTGGTTAATAAAGATGGGTGCTGGTGGTGCCCTTGCAAACTATAGGCATCACTGCTCTAGGAGTCTCTTGGAAGAACCTGTAAGTCTTGACTCCCACCAACACCTGCCCCCAATCCCCAGCTTCCTTCTCAGCCCCCAACTACTTCATCACATCAATAACAAAGTATGAGAAACACAGAAAAATGAAACACATGAGCAACTTTCAACTGACTGTTTCCTTCTTTCTTTGGACCACAAAGTCTCCCTGCTCTAATGAGATTATTACCCATCATGAAAGGACATAGCATCTAGTGTTCTGATTTCTCCACTCAGAGATACACCTCAGAAGGCAGCTTCTCAGCTGTGAAAGAAGTTGGCCTTTGCAATCCTCTCTTAGAAGCCTGCTTCGGAATTATTCAAGAGAGCCAGAGCCAAACCTAGGGTGTTGTGCATGAATAGAGAGGCAATCTGGTGTGGCAGAGAGGCTTGGGAATTAGATTCAGATTAAAATCTCTGCAATGACATAAGCCAGCCCTGTGCCCTCTTGAAGTTACAGAAATGAAGATCCAGTTTCCTTATCTGTAAACTGTCTACCTGCAGGGTTTAAATTTGCAAAGGGCCTAGTCTAGTGACCTATCCTTGATGAGAGTTACTGGAGAAGTCTCATGACTCCTACAATGAGCCCCAGAGGCCTCTGTGAGTAAGGTGGAAGGACCTAGTCTTCTGCCTGATCTAAATACATTAAGATCTGCCTTTGCTGACCTAGTTTTATTCTAAAGCAGTTGTGGTTTTCTTTCTCCCCTTCAGTTCCTTTTCTCAAAGGATGTAAGCATATCTGTGTGAAACACATAAAAAAAAATGCACCAAGTGTCAGCAAAATGTTACTGCAACTGATAAAAAGGAATTTTCTATCTTGTCCATCAGTTTTGATGAGGAAGCAAAGAAGACTAGCCCAATTCCTAGCATTGGTAAAGATTGCTACTTCAAAGAATTTTCTGGGTCAGCACCTAAAAGTCTGAAATCCATTCCACTGAATTCATTAAGACCCATAGTAATATCCCATCTCTCAAAGCAAAACTACACTCTGATTCATTGCATAGAGCCATTCCCTGGTAGACACTATATTTTAGACTTATGAATAAAACAAGTACAGAAAACAAAACAAAACACAAAACCAGCCCTGTACCCTTATATTTTACAATCTACATAAAACAAAGTCAGATTTACACATACCTGGAAAACAATTCACAATGACATAATTTTAAGCTAACTGAATCTTGGATTCAAGAAGAATCAATGTCTATACTATTCTTCTAGCATAAAACCTGTTGTGGCAGTTTTAACTTTTTAACTTAAGAAAGTTATGACCTTAGGTCACTAGATAGAATTACATTACTCAAATGTATTCTTGGCAAACTCTTTGGGGATATAATTCACTCTGCAAGGAAAAACTGGTAATTGCCACCAATATCTCACACACATGTACATACAAGACACACCATAACAACCACCACCCACAGAATCAAGAAGACCCACGCCATTCTTAAATAAAAATGTGTCCCAGTTAAGAAATAATCTAATATCTCAGGTTAGCAGGAAGTGCCACACTCCAACCTAGCAAGAAAAATGGGCATTAAAAAAAATTACATAGGTCTGTGGTCTATAAACAGTAACCTATTAGTATCAACTTACAAGTTTGGTATTGTAACAGAGCATGAAATTTGGGGAAAGATGGGTCCGTGGGTCTCTTTGTACTATTTTTACAATTTCCTGTGAAATTATTTCAAAATAAATTGTTTTCTAAGCATTACTTATTGGGTATTGTCCTGTTTGGGGAGATTTTTCAGGATGTAGAAGCTCTTTCCCAAGGCCCCTCTTCAGCTAATGGGTCCAGAATAGGATCTACACCTAAATACTTTGAAAAGGGTTCTGGTTCCTAGATGATCTGAAACTCCTCCCCTGTTCAATAAGAACCACCACCAAATGGCAGGTAAATCACTGAAGACATTTAACAGTACTGAGGCCACCATATTTGATATTGGCTGCTGTGTAGAGGATGGGTTTGAAGGGTGGCTCATGAAAATCTGGGTAAGAAATGAGTCCAATAAAGGCCTGAACAGGGTAGTGGCAGTCCAGTCATAGTAAGTAAAGAAACCAAATGCTAGAAATATGTAAGAGGTCAAATCAGCAGGACAGTGGGCAATGACTAACTGGAAGGAATGAGGGAAGACGAGGAGGAGGAGGAGGAGTATAGAATGACCACTAGGCTTCCAGCTTGGGCAGCTGAGGAAAAGGTGACATGTCATTCACCAAGACAGGAAAATGGAGGAGCTGGTCTGTGAGGGAGGATGGCTGCCTGAAGCTTCCACAGAGCAATAGTGCTACATCATATATTGCAGACAGAACCATCTTTGTCTAGAGAGGTAATTCCTTCTTCCTCAACTCACTGGGTGGAAAGTACCAGGGGACAGACAACTTGGCACAGCAGGCAAGAAGGACCAGCCACTACTCAGCCATGTCAGCCACTTGGCCCTGCCCTGGTCAGATCATTTTCACAGCCAGCCACAAACCCAGTCATCTTACCCCAAAATACCTCCAGTGGGTGGAGAGCTACTCAACCAAGCTGCTCCCCACAGGTTCTAGAGGGTCTGGGCTTCTAACATTTCTATTAAAAGAACTCCAGAGGGTGAATGAGGGAAATCATCCATCAAGAAATCAAGCAACTAATCATTTCACTTTGCCATAATCTCTTTGAGAAACAGTGTTCCAAAGTGAAAGGAAGAATTCCACATGAGAGGACATCAAGACAGCCTATGAAGATCTTGACATAGGAATTTGTACATTGCTGTACATTTACCACCCACCACAGAGGAATGCAGTTTATTTGATAATTATTTGTCTAGGTTATAAACCCTTTTTGTAACAGTTTACTGAGATATAATTCACATACCATACAATTAACCAATTTAAAATGTATAATATAATGGTTTTTACTGTGCTCAGACTTGTACAAGCATTACAACAATCAGCTTTACAACTTTTCTCCCACATAAGTGCCAACCAGGCTCAACTCTGCTTAGCTTCCAATATCAGAACAGATTGGACACATTCAAGGTAGTGTGGCTGTAGAGAGTCTCATATAACATTTTATCACACCCAAAAGAAACCCATACCCTTTAGCTACCACCTCCTAATCCCTCCTCCTCCCCACTCCAGCTCTAAGCAAGCACTCATCTACTTTAGTGTCTCTATAGATATGCCTATTCTGGACACTTGATATAAGTGGAATCATAATATGCAGTGTTCTTTGACAGCTTTCTTTCACAAGGTCCAATGTTGTAGCACATATCAGTACTTCATTTTGTTTATAGCCAAACAATATTCCATTGAATAGATGTATCACATTTTGTTGATCTATTCATCAGTTGATACTATTATGAATAAAACTGCTATGAGCATTTGTGTATGACTTGATGGGTGTGTGTGTGTGTGTGTGTGTGTGTGTGTGTGTGTGTGTTTTCATTCCCCTTGAGTATATACCTAGAAGTAGAATTACTGGGTCACATGATAACTCTGTATTTAACATTTTGAGGAACTGCTAAAATGTTTTCCACAGTAGCTACACCATTTTACACTCCTACCACCAGTGTATGAAGGTTCCAATTTCACCATATTCTTGCCAACACTTATTTGTCTCTTTAACAATTTTTTAAATTGACAAATAATTGTACATAGTCAAGGGGTACATAGTGATGTTTTAATACATAGAATGTATAAAGAGCAGATTAGGGTAATTGCATAGCCATCATCTCAAACATTTACAATTTGTGTTGGCAAGGTTCAATATCCTATTTGAAACTATATATCATGGCTAACTATAGTCAACCTACAGTGGTATGAAACACTAGAACTTATTTCACCTATCTAGCTGTAATTTGGTATCCTTTAACACAGGGGTCCCCAACCCCCAGGCAGTGGACCAGTACCAGTCCTTGGCCTGTTAGGAACTGGGCCACACAGCAGGAGGCGAGCAGCCAGCAAGTGAGTATTACCACCTGAGCTCCACCTCCTGTCATATCAGCGGTTGCATTAGATTCTCATTGGAGCACGAACCCTGTTGTGAATTGCGCATGTGAGGGATCCAGGTTGCACACTCCTTATGAGAATCTAATGCCTGATGATCTGAGGTGGAACAGTTTCATCCCAAAACAACCCCCTTCATCCGTGGAAAAATTATCCGCCATGAAACCAGTCCCTGGTGCCAGAAAGTTTGGGGGCTGCTGTTTTAGTAAATCTCTCCCTATCCTTCCCTTCCCCCATCTTTCCCATCCGTCTTTTTGATGACAGCCATCCTAACAGATATAAAGTGCTATTTCATTGTGGTTTTGATTTCCATTTTCCTGCTGACTAAAGAGAGTGAGCATCTTATCTTTTCATGTACTTATTGATTATTTGTATTTCTTTTGGGGGGAATATCTGTTCAGATCCTTTGCTCATTTATTAATTGGCTTATCTGTCTTTGTCACTGAGTTGTAGGAGTTATTTACATATTCTAAATACAGGTCTCTTACCAGATATTATTTGCAAATATTTTCTCCCATTCTGTGGGTATGTTATGAATGTTCTATTTTCAATACATAATAGTGATACTTTTTTAGTTCATAAGATGATTTCATCCATGTCTGTCCAGTTATAAAGTACTAAAATGCATTTAAATCATTTTTCTAACAATTCATATCTCCATTTTCTGTGGCATTTTTAACATATATGGGCATATCCTGTAAGCTCCTTAATATATCAGTTATAGAATATTTTAAAAGATAAAACCATGACTTTTACAAATATAAAATAAACACATCAAAGATCTTATTTAGCTGATTAATTAATGCAGGAACCAGAAAGATGTTACAACAGGTCCAAAGAATACGAAACACACATGTGTGTAGGCAATCAGGAATGCCAATCTGTTAATATATAAAAATGCTTTTTGGGAGGGATCAATAATACCTCTACTGGGCAAAATTCATGTGCCATTCTACGAACAAGAACCATTTCCATTACTATCACTTTTCCTATAACTTGCCAAAATGTAAATCAGTCCAAAGAAAATGAAAGACACAGATAACCTAGAAGGTTGCATTAGATTTTAATCTGTTTTGCCCATTTCTGAGTCTTCCACAATTTTTCCTGATTTTTTTTTTTTGTAAGGTTTGTTCTATCAGTTAGGGTCCAATGAGAAGATGGAAAACATACTAATTTGAACAGGGAAAGATTAATATAAACAATTATTAACTACAACCTGAGATTCTGCTAACAAGATGTTGACTAGTAAGAAGTAATGCAAGGAACTCTAGATCATACAGAAAGGCCAGATATAAGGAGTAACCACTATCCCTCAGACTGAGAAAACATCCATGAAGAAGATGAAACATCCGTGAAAATACCCAGGTGGGGGACTGAGACCCTGACTTTGTTGGACAAGACACAACTACAACTCACTAGATGGCAGAAAAGTCACTGTGGTGCCCTCTATGGTGCAGGAAAGCTGATCACAGGGAGGTAGCACACTGGCAACACTCTGCTACAAGACACCCCAAGGGGGTGCCAGAGTAAGCTGCTGGCCACCACACATCATAAAAGAAGATCACCAGAGAGGACACACTGGAAGAGCCTTCCCAGAAACCACTGGAAAGCAGGAAGCAAAACTCTCTGCCTCCTGCAATGTTTCTCCAGCGCCCTCTACTGGGAAAGCTTAACATTGTACCAGCTGCAAAGGAAAAATATTCAAGAGGCCCAGATCCATTTTCACAGAGCAAGAAAAAGGGGTGAAGTTGAGAGGCCATAAATCAATAAATGGCATTTGTACTAGAGTCAAAAACATCTGGAAAATGTCAGATATTTATCCGGGAGAAAAACACTTGTTTATTCTCTGGCTAGAGGACCTTTTAGGCAACTAGGGCACCAAAAGTAAAAGTAAGGATTTTTATCAGGGCTTTTCTTACCCTATAATTTGCCAAAAGCTGACTCTAAGCATTTAAACATCTACAATGCTAAGAACAACTCTCAACTTTCCTGTGAAATCTGTCACTTTCCCCTTCCAAGAAACACCTTACTTTCCACTGCACCCATTCTTTTCTACCTTCCTAAACACACACACACACTCACACACTCATCACTAACACACAGTGTTCCCATGACTGGTCTCACACAAATGCTGTGAACTTCTGAAACTATGCCTTAAAACGACGACAAGAGGATCCCCACCTTTCCTCTTTTATCAAAAAGATTGCTCCTTCTGTAAAAATTTTTCCTATTTTGAGCTAAAATTCTCATATGGAAATCATCTCCTTGAGTCTGATATTTTCTGGGTCCAATTCTTCACTGTTTCGAGTATTTAAACCGGGCTGCATTCTGTCTACCTAATGTCTGGCAGGTGAGTGAAAAGCCTGCCAACCAGCCCTGTCTGGGTAAAATAATGTGGCTCATTCCCACCTGTTCTGCCCCAGAGCCATTGCCAAAACCATCTCATTACCACCACCAGCTGCCACTCCAAAGCTAATGGACAGTCTGAAGAATACAATGGTCCCTACCTGCCATGAACCAGAACTCTTTTGAGTCCATACAAGATGCTAAGAAAATCACAGCTGAAGAGGATCCTAGAGTAAACCAAGAGCCTTCCCTTCTTGAGAAAGCTTTCCCTCCCAAGGTCACACCCAGGAATAGGCAATGCAACTCAAAGGTATGTAGATATGTGTTAGTGTTTACCTTTTCCAGAATACAGCCTATCTATACCCATACTAACAAAGAGGTTTGAGAGGTATTATTTTTTATTTGTTTAAGGCAATAATTTGTAGCTCAGTATTTGAGTGCTCATACGTGCTAAACTCTGCAGTGAATGAGTAAAAAGTCAAATCCTACCTGCCAGGAATAGCTAGTCTCTGAAGCTTACCACTGCAGATTCTCATCTTTGGCCTCAAGAGGAAGGAGCAACCAAAACAGAGTAGTAAGAAGACCATACTCAGAGCTCAATCCAGTATGGGCTTTTTTAACTATTTGTTTCCCCAAAGACAAGGAGCCACCCCAGGGTCAAGTTTCTCACTGTTGCAGTCCATAATTCACAAGGAGAGAAGAGGCAAAGCCCTGAAATACAGAGCCCAAGGATGTCTCTTATCAGTGGGAAAGAGTATGGGATGGCAGACGGGAGCCATTCTTTGTGTTATCACTGATGGGCCAGAGAGAACACAACACCAGTTACACTCATTGATAAGGATATACCCTTGGTATTTGAGGCTAAACTAGAAGTCAGAGGTTAGGAAGTTTATTAGTTACCAACACTTGAAAAATGGAGATTTCACATAAAAATCTGAGTTTCTGGCCTTTCCAAAAAAAAAAACAATAGGACTATCTGGTACCACAGAACCATTTTCCTGTGAGACGACTTTGGCAGGAATGAAGAATTGGGGCATGGCTTTCCAATTTGCCACAGAACCCATGCAGGCTGCTTTACATGCCTGTGTGACCTGCCCAGCCCCTGCTGGTGTTTTAGTCATGTACTAAAGAACCATAAACCCCATAAGGGCAGGTCATGTCCGTTTTTATCTGTAAGCATATTTCAACACACTGCCTAGCATACAGTTCCCAGGAACTGTGCCTGCTAGGCGCTAGGGGCTCAAATCAAATAAATGACTGCATGAACTCTACCAGACCCTCTGTCTACACTAGCTCATTTCATTCTTAACATCATCTTGAAATATTTGCTTCCCATTTTACATGTGTGGTTCAGAGAATGAACTTCCAAAACCCATCTAGCTAGTAAATAACTATATGATTTCATCCCACGTTTATGTGACACCAAAGCAAAGGAGTATGTAAAAGCAAGCAGAAACACAGAAAAAGAATACAGGAAAAGCAAGTAGAGAGAAATATAGAAAAAGAACTTCTAGTTTTTAAGAAAAGGCAATAGGCTGATTGCAAACACTCTGGTTTCCCACATAGTCTTTGTTCCATACTTAGGGACAAAAAGTAGATATGTTATATGGTTATTGCATCTCTCTTCTGCAAAATTCTTAAGACATCTTGCATTAAGAGAGCCAAAATCCACCTGCTAAATCTTCAATTAGGGTTAATTCTACTACAAGGATTAGTGAACATGCATCAACTAGGCAATTTGGAAGGAAAAGCTTTAAAGATGTAAAGATAACATGCCTTCCATTTGAGTTCAAAGACAAAAAGAGAGGGTAGTCATTCCATTTAATGGAAAGCAGGAATCCTCAGCCAAGGCGCAGAGCAGAACAACCACTCAACAGTAAACACTCTTCTCCTAAGGCTACACACCAGCAGGTGGTAACTAAACAAACGACTGTTTAGGCTACTTAACATACAAAAGGTGCTATCATTCGGTTTGAAGAGGAATCAGGACAGCTCCCAGAAGAGGTCAAAAGTCTGGTAAAGCTCTAAAACAGTCTTTATCATATAAAGTTGTCCATCTATCCTAGTACAATGTTAGTGACACCCCAGCAGTGGGATAAAGAACTACAGGCTATTCTCTCTGGTCCCTTATGCTATCACGAGATATAGTTTATTGAGATAAAGTTTTCCCTTTACATATTTATCTCCTTGGACCAGACTTATCAAATGTAGAAGCAGTGTCTTACTGCTTCTATCTCCAGCACCTCCTATAATGACTGTATACAATAGGCACTGTTATCTTCCCATCCTGAGACCTCATGGAAGATAATAATTCTTTTCCTGATCTATACACTTGCACGTGAATACCCACAGAAAGGTACAAAACCAAATCACATACTGACATATGGATATATAACTAGATCACTTTGTATTAGAATTTATCAAAAAAATGATAGAAAATCAGAACTTAAACTAAAACACGGCAAGGTCATGACCACAACACAATCGCTCTAAGATGTGGCCACCACCGCTGCCCATGAAACAGGCTGAGCCTATAACTGCTCCTTGAACATCACTGTTGTGTGACTCGTGTGAGGATCTGGTCATCCAGATTCTGAATCAGCAGGCCTAAGGAGACTGCATTTCTAACAAGCTCCCAGGTGTTGCTGAAACTGCCAGTTTGTGGCCCACCCTTGAGAACAAAGGATCTAGGAGCACCAGTGGGAACCCATAACCACCTTTGTTCCTTGCAGTGGACACCACATTCCTTGAGTTAGCAGAGCTCTTGTCACAGAGGACAGAGCCTGACGCGGTGCCTTCAGATTGGAAATTCCTCCCTATTTCCACCGCTTTTTTTTTTTTTTTTTTAGACAGGGTCTCACTCTGTCACCCAGGCTGGCTTGCAGTAAGATCATAGCTCACTGAAGCCTCCGCCTCCCAGGCTCAAGCATTCCTCCACCTCAGCCTCCCAAGTAGCTGGGACTACAGGTGCACAACACCACACCTGGATAATTTTTGTATTTTTTGTAGAGATGGGGTTTCCCCATGTTTCCCTGGCTGGTCTTGAACTCCTGGGCTTAAGCGATCCTCCCACCTTGGCCTCCCAAAGTGCTGGGATTACAGGTATGAGCCTCCATGCCTGGCCTAGATTGGAAATTCCTAAGGCACCCAACGATCTTTGTCTTTTATTCCATTAAGCGTCTAACGTCTATTAGCAATCAACTCTAAGAGGTAAGAATTGGTACAGGCAGAAAACTCTCTACCATAGCTTTTTTTGGATGTCATAGTTTTGGAGACCTAGACTGGTGTAACTCCAAGTGCCTAGGCTTTATTTTTAAAAGAAACAGGTGTGTGTTCCTATCCTTTTCTTTCAGATCACTCATTATCATTTCAAATCTCTCAAGGGCTTTCTAAATAACCCAGGCCGGAGATCCTAATATTTGGGAGCCAGTGTTTAAGTAAAAGCTATAAACACTCTTCTCCCTCAAAATTCATGGATACTAAAGGTTTAACATTTTAGGTGTTTCATTGACTATATCCCAATCTCATTTATAAAAGGAAGCTGCCTCCCTGTCTTCCAGAAGACATACTTTAAAGACACAAGTTATCACTCATTCGTAGCACTTTACACAAATCCTTTCTGACTAATACTTATGGAAGATACCAAGTACCGCTCTGGAAACTTCCCACAGATCATGAAACGCCTGCTAATAGGACCCATATTATATCTATCACTAAGCAAGATGACAGATGAATAAAACCCCAAATGTCAAGACAAAGCCACAACCTTGGGAACAATAAATAAATGCCATGACAAGCATTGCTCAAACACATGTTCAGTTTGTAAACGGCATTTCCAAGGTAAACAAACATCTTGTTTTAAAAGCTGCTGCTCTGGTTAAAGAAGAGTCAAGAAAATTTTTTCTTTTAAGTTATTTGGGTAAAGTATGTTTTTGTAAGCAAATTTACCTGAGTTCTCCAAAATTCAGATTGTAATTTTATGACAATATAGTTATCTGTATAAGTTCAATAATAGTTTTTTAAACAATTGGAGACACTGGTTATTTTACCAAGACTGAAACTAAAATAGCCTATTTTTAGGTAAAGTTTCAGCAAAACCAACTTTAAAAGGAGTCTATATGGCCAGTCAAAAAATTTCTTGCTGCATTTTATGTAAATAATCAGGCAAGCATAATAAGCCTAAAACTAATCTTGCACATAAATTGGCCTTGCTATAATACTCTCTTTAATAAAAAAAAAGGTAGCTTAAAAACTGTTTCGAGGGTAAAACGTAACACTTAATACTAGATTTCAGCCCTAATTTTTTGAGTGCAGATTAAAGCATTATTTCTTGGCTACAATAATCCTCTAGAAAGTAGGTTATAATTTTTCTTCACATTTTTAGTTGGTGCCCTAATGGAGGAGGTTCCTTTTTCTGTTCTAACATACAAATTACTCTTATAACTGTCAAAATATAAATGTTTTGCTTCCAAGAAAACAAAAATCATGGTATTCTGAAGATTAGAGATAAGGATCTCCCTCATTTGGCACCCCACTGGCCCCGGATCTGTTTCACTGCTAATGCTCTGTTGCTAAAACTATAGGAGCTACCCTGCTCTAGGCCCAGGGACAAACACAGAAAAGGTGGGCACGTAAGATTGTAAGGTCCGGTTTGAGGAATAAAATTAGGACAAGATCAAACCCTCCAAATCAAGAAGGGGGTACAAAAAATGCCTAAACAGCTGGTAAAACAAGTTCAGTTGCCTTCTAAACTATTATGTGTCACTTTTGCATCCACCCCAGCCATAAAAATTTCTGCTTACTATAAAATTAAGGGAAAATATTTACTAACAGGATGAAATACTTTGTAACAAAGCCTCTTGGTTATAATACTCCCAATTATAAGTTGTGAAGATAAATATAGATATAGATATACACATATACATATTTTTAATTATTTTTCAGAACAATGCTTATGTTTTGTATAGCTAATTGCTGTAAGTCTAACAGAAACCAAGCTTACAGTAGCTTAACACAAAAAAGTTAAAAATAAGTCAGTCTTTTAACTTTGCCTTTTGGTTTTGTCAGTTTTTACTTAATAATTTTAAGAAGTAATGCATGCCTGTCCACATCCATTCCTGTATGGCCTAGAACAATTAATTGGCTATAAGTCTTTTGACTCTTAAAGCCCTCAGCCATAGGGAGTCCTGCCGAGGAAAAAATAACACTGCAGAATTATATGACTTCTCCTGTGACAAAACCTTTTCTCTCCCAAATACTAGTATATGGTGCAATACAAAAGTGATGGCAAAAATAGATTTGTCTACTGTTAACAAGTCTATAACAATTTAAACACCAAGGACCAGGCACTTTTTGCATTTAATTTATACCCTCCTCAGGATACTATATCTATGGAGATAAATTGGCTGGAAAAGAAATTAAATTTATTAAATTCTAATTAAATGTTGGTCCCACAATTTTCAAGTAAGATATATCATAGAGTTCAAATAACCCTTAATAAGGAGGGTAAACACATTGTAAGTCTAATCAAAGAATATAGTGATGCACTCAGGGGTTTTTTTCTGGCTGATTGGGTTGTTTACTGCCCTCAGATTCTACCTATAGCCCTGGACGCCCACATCTTCACTATCTTTATGATATTTGTTACTATATTAACATTAGACATTCCTTGTAAATGTTATGCCAGATACAGCAGAAGGAAAGGCACAATTAAAGACCCGGATCATGATAGCTCAGAAAATAGATCTGATCCAGGATTGTTTCAGACTAAACCCTAGGCCTGACTCCATCTCACCTCTTAAAGAATTGGCTACTACATCAGGTCAGAGCATGTCCTCTCCCCATTATCCAAATCGCTAATATTTAAAACTATTACCATCAAATCAGAGGAACAAGCCTTTCTAGCACCATGGGACCTGGACAAATGACCAGATCAGACAACTCTAGGAATGAGTGTTCCTAGAGCCATGGGACCTGCTGCTGTTGGCCTGCATATGCCTTCTGTGGGATGATTTTTGGCTAAGAGTGGGGGACCGAGGACTAAGCTCTGATTTTTTATTTGCCCAAATTCCTATCTGAAAGGTCCTAATTTTATTCCTCAAACCGGACCTTACAATCTTACGTGCCCACCTTTTCTGCGTTTGTCCCTGGGCCTAGATTCTCATCAGATGGGTTTTATTTGATGCTGTATATAGTGACTTACTTTCCACTCTGACTCTGGCATAACAAGCAAGAAAATAAAAAAGTTTTACCCCAAAACATATTTCCTTGCCATACCTTGAAACTGTCCTGCAATCTCTTGTGGGAAAAATCCACATTCTATAGAGAATCCCCTTTCTGCTTTGTTTTCCTTCCTTCCTTCCTCCCCAGGAGATAATCAACTAAGAGCCAGGCATCCTTTTAGGTCAGATAAGCAACATTTTACAACCTGCTCTCTCTCTCTCTCTCTCTCTCTGAAGTCTGCTGAGAGATTCTTCGGCACAAGAAAACTTGGTCTCCAAAATCCTTTACCTTAGCCTTAATATTTCTTTCCATTAATCCCAGGTCTTTAGATAAACTCAACCAATTGTCAACCAGAAAATGTTTAAATTTACCTATAGCCTGGAAGTCCCCACTTTGAGTTGTCCCGCCTTTCTGAACCAAGCCAATGCATTTCTTAAATGTATTTGATTGATGTCTCCTGCCTTCCTAAAATACATAAAACCAAGCTGTACCCCAACCACCTTCGGGCACATGTTCTCAGGACCTCCCGAGGGCTGTGTCACGGACCATGGTCACTCATATTTGGCTCAGAATAAATCTCTTCCAATATTTTACAGAGTTTGTCTCTTTTTGTCAACACCCACATTTTCTTAAAAATCACACAAGAAAGAGTGGGGCTCTTAACTGTTATCCACAAAAAAAACTGCAGGACAGGGGGGTGGAGAAGCAGGAGAAGAAAACTAATTAAAAAGTAAATGGGGAAAAATTAGCTTGGAAAGGGCTTGCTGAACTGCCGACAGCATGGAGTGCTGAGGTGAAAAACAAATGCGAAAGAGATTTGGCAGAATCCAAAAAGAACACCATCAGAATGAGCAATGAGGCCACAGCTAACTCCCTGCTACAAGTCAGAGTGAGAAGAAGTCAGTAACATACATGAAGATGAAAAAGGAAGTTCCCTGGACAAGAGCGAGCACACAGACTGGAGCAAAGAGGAGGGTGAGGAGGGGAGAAGGCCGATCCCTGCTACAGAAAGCAAAAAACAGCAGCAGCGTGCACACACATACACATATGCACTAAGGACAGAAAATCTAACCCAGTGCAATCTGAGGCCCTCTTAAGGAAAAAAGAGACGAGACCAAATGGAGATGGGGCACAATGGGCTGGCTAAGCCATCACAAACCAGCTCTTAATTACAGACTGAAGCCTTCCAGGTGTGTGGAGCAGATTTCCTGGCACTGGCGGGAGACACACCCCCCACCAACCCCAACGACTATTATTGGGCCATCCTGCTCCTTTCCATTAGTGCAGGAAACAAGGCAGGGACAGCATCTTACGTGCCTTTTATCTGAGCCATTTATGACAGAGACAGGTCATTTCACTTGGTCGGGGTGGGGGATACATGGGAAAGAAAAACGGAGTGAATGTGCCCAAGGACACTACTCTGAAACTAGAGCTGCATTTGGAAATGCAGTCTCCTGAAATGAGAGGCTGGGGAAGAACTAGTTTTCCATTGCAGAGCATACAGCTATGCAACACTATTACATTGTAATTTCATGCAGAATATAAAGTCCTACTTACCATTCTGAGCCTCCTCAACTACTCTGCTGGTCCTCCTTCCAAGAACAGGGGTACCTGTGCCATGCATTTGCTGCCTTCACAAGATAATGACCTTGCAACAGCCCAGGTACTGTGGCATTACTTAATAATGCTAATTTTAGTGTTTATGCTGTGCCAAGCTCCATTTAAATTCCTTTACTCCTGTGAATTCAGTTGTTCCTCTCAATAACTCAACCAAGTAAGGGAGTAGTACCATCTCCACTTTACAGAGGAAACAGGTCAAGAAAGTCCAAGAAAGTAACTCTCTTGCCCAAGGGACAGAAGGCAGGAACAAGATTTGAAACCAATACTCCTAACAACTTCACCAGAAGTTCCCAAATTCAAACACTCCCACTTTACTGTGTTTTTGTGATTCCATAATTTTTTCAGGATCTCCTAAAAGAACTCATAAAAGCTCCATTTACTGAGTAGTTAGGTCCTAACAACTTAGTAGTGATGATTAAGTGGTGCCTGACAGATGTCTCTCTGTGTTTCCTCAAAGTTTTAAAATATCCCATGTCAGCCTTGTGACTTTGCTGTGGCACTCCGGGGCACCTCAGGACAGTTTGGAATTCACACAACTATACTATCCCGGCTTCCTCATTCTGGTGAGGAAAAAGCATTAGGGTGCAATAATTGAACTGTCTGTTCGTTAAAGTAGATGAGTCACCGGCATGGGAGAGAGAAGAATCCTGTTAACTTCCTTCTCAGCCATCAAAAACATCTAAGCCCCTTAGCTCTCACAGCAGGTTTTTCCACCTGGCCCCGGTGGGCTTTTCCAGCCTTGTCTCCTGCCACTCCTGCCCCTACAGTAAACTGTGCACGCAGAAGCAGCTACGCAAGCCTTGTTGCCCACCTTGGGCCCTTCTGCACCTGCCACATGTGCTGTCTTCTTGCTTTCTTGTTCAGCCATTTCCTGCTCCTGGGTGACTGAGCTCCTCCTCGACGAAGCCGCTCCACCCCCACAGGTGGCTCGCTGCTCCTTCCTCTGGGTTCCCAGCCCACTCCACCGCACTCACACCTCCCTGGGCTTCCTCAAATTCTCTAATTACCGGCCACTGACATGTCCATCTCCCCTGGCCCTTTGCTTATCAACTTCTGCAAAGTAGGACTGATATCTTACTCATCTCTGTGGCTTTCCTAGAGACTATGGACAGTAAATGATACACAGCCTTTAAGAAGTTTTAATTAGTAAAGAATGGAACAACAGAATGAAGCATTGCTTAAGGAACCACGTGAAGTATAACAGAATCAATGAATAAAAGAAAGGATGTGGCAGGCTAATCGAATGAATAGTCCCAATTAAGAGTCTCCCTGTATCCCATCCCCCTTCCAATAAGACTCAACAGCAACTCCCATCAACAAGTCTATATCCTTACCCTATGAATCTGGGCTAGTCTTGCACCTTGCTTTGGCTGATAAAATGCAGAAGTCACAGTACACCAGTTCCCAACCTGGGCCTCCAAAGGTACTGCATGCTTCTACTTCCTTCTTAGAACCAAGCAGATAGCCTGGGCTAGCCTGCCACAGGACGGCAGACCATGTGGAAGGGAGCCCCGTGGAAGCCATCCTAGACCAGATCCAGCCAGCCTATCCCTCAAATACATGAGAAAGCCCAGCTGAGACCAGCAGCCTGACCTCCCACCCCACCCCCCGCATCACTAGTGAACCCAGCTAAGACTAAAAGAACCACCCAACTCACCCACAGACTAGTGAACACCAATGAAGGCTTACTGTTTTAAGCCATTAAGTTTTTGGACAGGGTGTCATGTGATAACAGTTAACTGATACATATTAATGAACAGTCTAATTTATGATAGTGAAGTTCCTAGGAGGCTGGGGTTATGAGTCTTTGTTCTGTGTCAGACTGAGAACCACAGTTCTTAAACATGGTGTTGCAACAAGTCGAGATACATCAAGATCTGCTGCGGGGGCATTTGCACAAAGTATTTCTGAATTTTGCAAGTGATTAAGTTAGTGTAGATTCATCATCACCCTCATCTATACCACTGTGACTCACTTAAGCTTTCTTGAAAAGGAAAGTGGAAGAGTAGGACCAAGAACCTGCTTCTCATTTCCACTGACACCTTCTGCCAGCCAGTAATAGTAACAGCAGTGTTTATTAATCACCTGTCTTATTCTCCCCGTATGTACATCATCTGTCACATGAACCAGCTCTCAAAGAATCTCAATTTTTGGTGAAGATGTCAAATCCTTTAAGGAAAGGGCAAGGCATAAGAACATCTTTAAATATCTAGTACTGTACTCACATCTAGCATACAAAAGACATGGTCTTCTGCCCTCAGGGACTCATCTGGTGGAACTAAACGGTCCTTTTCTCTCAGAAGAGGACCAAATAAGAGCCCAGTCTTATTTTTTCTAACCGTAAGTCAGAAATCCACAGCAGGAGATGAGCCCCAGGGCTTGTCTTCTAAAATGAAAAAGCCCAGGTAACAAAACCAAGCTTATTCACAGCCATCTATTTGGGAAATCACCCAAAGTCAACCATACTTCTTAAATGAAGGACTTTAATGAATGTTCTTACTGAGGTTAATTGCTGCATTGGCAGCCAATGCAGTGTCTTTCCATGATGTATTTCCTCTTGATGGTGGCTTTCAAGTTCAGTTCTCAGCTACCCACACCTACTTTCTCAGGTAACTCTGCTCTAGCAGATTAAGCCCCGTGAGCCTCAGTTTCACATACATACAATGAAAACTCAAATAAGATTGAATGAGATAATTTAACATGAAAGTCCAAAGGTTTGGCACAGCCCGGACCCTTGTAAGTGCTCAAAAAAGATGTATTTCCTTCCTTTCAGCTACAAAAACACATTTGGTGTATTTTACACACACACACACACAAACCACTCTCTCTCTCCCTCAGACCCCACTCATCCCTTCTGCTCAAGTCACATTTGCAATACCAGCAATAGCGTAAGTTATGAAAATCATACCCAAAAACCACATTTCATTTAACAAACTTTTACCCAACACCATGCTAGGTATGGTCAACATGGGGCCCCTAAGGATCCTGCCAGCCTCCTGGAACAACCTCCATCTACAATCCACAGAGATAGTTTATGAGAAACTGGCCACCACAGCCCTAGGAAACAGCATTCCGTTATCTTACTAAAGATAGTCTTCTGCCAAGCCCATCATCATGGCTTTATTTTCTGACAAAAGGGCCCCTATGCTAAGCCAGATTCCTGTCATGTGCAGAGTAGAGCGCCAATCTATTCCTATGGCTCTTAACTCTCAAGCACAGCAATGGTCACATCTCCCCAGCCCCCTCAGGATCCCACTCCCACCTCCTTCATTCACTGGGTACCTGAGAAACCACAAGAATCACCCCTAGAGGGACAGCAGAAATGGCAAAAGTAGCAGCATAAAAATTGATACCAAATTCATCTTCATTAATCACCTTCCTATGTCAGGTGTGAACTGTCTCAGGAACACAGCTTGAGGATGAATCACATCTCACCATCACACAGGGCAATCTGGGTCTCTTTAGCATGCTTCCCGTGCCAGCCCTATTTCCTAGTCAAGCTTTCATTTTCCTTCAAGATTTTCACAGTAAATTCTGTAGATCCTGAAATTGCCTCGACAAACAGAAAAACCTGGGCTCCATGGTAAGGAAGAAACACAACTGCTGTGCTTTCAGTTGTCAAGTGGTTTTAAACTACTTCACCTTCATTCTTCCTCATTCTCTATCCTGGAAGTGTATCAGATCACAACATGGGAATTTCCCACTCAAAACCTGAAAATCAAGTTTGGTCTCATAAGACCACAACATGAACAAGCTTCAGACGTAGCCATCTTTCACCCACTGACTGGCCCTGTATAGAACTATAAGTGTCCCGGTTTAGTACTAATAAATTCTGCTAGCTCAAATTAAGCTTGCCTCATTTGGACTTGGTTCCTTATTTCTGCTGATCTCACTGCAACAAACCAAACATATGGTGAGGGCAGAATATAATTCAGTACAAGACACCGACTTTACCAGCTTCTTACAGAACCACTGAGATGATGGAATCTATTGGAACACATCAGCCTTTCTGAAAAGTTAATAATAATGCCTTTTTAAGGTCACTGTCTAAAAACAGTGGAGATTAGAGTCCATTAAAAGCACCAAGCAGATAACCGAGTCCTTCAGAATCAAAAATAAAGGATGGGATTAAAACCACAACCTAATTCCACTACATACTCACCAGAATGGCTAAGGTGAAAAAGACAAATACCAACCATGGTGAGGATGTGAGGGAGGGAAGCTCTCAAGCACTGCTGGTACAATTATATACTGATACAACCGCTTAGGAGAACTGGCAGTATCTCATATTGCTAAATATGTGTACCCTCATGATCCCAAAATCCCACTTTAAGTATACACTTGCTATGGTTTGGATATGGATTTACTGGCCGAAACTTATACAGAAGTTTAGCTGACTTCAGTTGGGATGTGTTTGGGTCATGGAGCCGGATCCCTCATGAATAGGATTAATGCAGTATCAAGAGAGTGACTGAGTTCTCAATCTCTTGAGAATGAATAAGCTTCCTTGAGAGCAGGTTGTTAATAAAGCCAAATCCCTTCTCATATTTGGTCCCTCTCCACACATGCCTGTTCCTCTTCCACTTTTCCACCATGTCTTGATGTAGCATGAGGCCCTCACCAGAAGCTGAGCAGATGTAGCCACCCAGTCTTGAACTTCCCAGACTCCAGAACTGTGAGCTAAAAAAAACAAACAAACCTCTTTTCTTTATAAGCTATCCAGTCCCAGGTGTTGTATTATAGCAACACCTAACAGCCTAAGACAAGAGTCAACTGTAATGTGTACCTATGTTCACCATTCAATGGCAATGTGTATATCATGTACTAGAATGTTTCCAGAAGCACTAATCCTAGTAGCTGAAAACTGGAAATTATCTAAATGCCCATCTATGGTAGAATGGGTGGATCAATAAATTTTGGTATACGCACACAATGGAATACTATACAGCAATGAGAATGATTACATGCAACAATATACATCAATTTCACAAACATAATACTGAGCAAAAGAAAGCAAACATAAAATAGTTTACATTTTATGAGTTTATTTATAGAGTGCAAAAATAGTCAGAATTGAGGCATGGGGATTGTAGAGGTAGTAGCTGGAAGAGAGAACATAGGGGGCTTCTGAAGAGCTGAGAATGCTCTGTTTATCTGGTGGTTAGGTGGGTGTCCATTTGAAACTCATCAAGCTCTACATGTGTGATGTGTATTTTTCTGCATATAATATAGATCAGAAAGTTTAAAATCAAGGGTACTGGTTTGCTTACTAAGTTACCTCAATGACTTAAAATGTTGGTTGGCTGTTAGGTTGCGACATAAGAAACATTTGTTCCTCCCCACCCCACCCTATATTCCTAATACAGAGCTCCCTAAGACCTTCATAATTTTCTAAGTGATAGGATGAGAAAAGTATCTTTTGTTATAATATTTGGTCTTACTCTCTAGTTCCCTTCAAAAGAGCTTCCAAGACCCTTGAAAGCTCTATAGCTAGCTTGTCCAACTCATGGCCCAAGGGCTGCATGCAGCCAAGGACAGCTTTGAATGCAGCCCAAAACAAATTCATAAACTTTCTTAAAACATAGATTGGTTTTGCAATTTTTGTAGCTCATCAACTATCGTTAGTGTATTTTATGTGTGGCCCAAGACAACCGTTCTTCCAATGTGGCCCAGGGAAGCCAAAAGATTGAACACTCCTGCTCTAAAGTGAGAAATGTCTTTTTGTATGCTATTGACTGGTGGCTGAGGTCCCTAAATAGCTTCGGGATGGGACTGGCTACCACAAAGACCACTGTATGACTGGAGGGTTGGAACTTTCAGTCCCACCCCTAAAATCTCTGGGGAGGGAAGAAAGGGTGGACACTGATTTGATCGATCGTCCCTACATAATGAGGCCTCCATGAAATCCCACATGACAGGGTTCAGGGAACTTCCAGGTTGCTGAACACAACCATGCACCAAGAAGATGGCATACCCCAACTCCACAAGGACAGAGGCTCCTGTGTTTAGGACCCTTCTGGACCTCATCAAATGTACTTCTTCACCTGAACATTTGTATCCTTGGTAATATCCTTTACAACAAACCAGCATATATAAGTAAATGTTTGTGAGTTTTGTGAGCCATTGTAGAAAATCATCAAATTGAAGAGGGGGTTGTAGGAACCCCCAATGTACAGCCAATTGGTCAGAAGTACAGGTAACAACATGGGACTTGTGACTGGTGTCTGAAGTGGGGGCAGTTTTGTGGGACTGAGCCCTAAACTTGTAGGGTATGCAATAACCCCCGGTAGTGTCAGAATTGAATTGTAGGACACCCAGTTATTACCTGGAGAGTTGGATAATTCATTGGTGTGAGGGGGAAAAAAACACCCACATTTGGTGTCACAAGTATTTTGAGAAACAGAATTTTTGACACTGACCCTCTTCATTTTAGAACATGAGATTTAAAAGGCGGTGGTAGGGGACGGGGGGGCTCCCAAGTCTCCCTCACCTGGCTGCGTTTAGTATGTTTGCAAAGCCAGTCCAGTATCTGATTGAACACAACTTCACTTCATTTCACCACCTGGGCCACCTATTTATCAACCTGCAAATTCAGCCCAATAGTCCAATTTGTTACCAGCCTGTCATCTGGCTGCCTTTCTTTCCTCTAAGAAAATGAAGTGAGGGGTATGCTTTTACCCAAGTCAGCAGCAAAGACTTCCTGAAAATAAAATGCAAATATCCAAAAGGCCTATGCAGACCTGACTCTTCCAAAGAGAAAAACAGTATTTCAATGTCAAGGAGAAGATGAGACAAACATTTTCCCACACGCATCAACTTCAGCAAATCAGCATTCTATGCCCAGTGAAGCTCAGCATTCAAGCTGGCTCACTTACGCCATCACTCAGGAGACAAGCAAGTCTCAAGGTCTTACTGATATCTTCCCTCTCTCTCTGGAAGATAATAGTTGGGTACACTAGAACTGAATAATAGAGGAGTATCTCTGGAGAAGTGCAAGAATACAATGAAGAAGAGGGAAACAGACTGAAAGCATGGGGAAATCCAACCTCTTCCCACCATTTTCCATGGAAAACTCGATTCTTGATTTTTCAGGAAGTTGGAGCTGTCCCAAATTTCCAGAGAGCTCTGATTTAACACTCTCCCAAGGCTGGGCAAGAGGCAACCCAAAGATCAAGTTGATCATTTTACGGGGTTTTATGTTGTTATGTTAAAAATAAGCCAGTTCTACATACAATCCCTTTGCCCACCCACCTCCTCATCCCCAGTAAATACACAAAAACAAGAGGAAGACAAGTGACTGCAAGTGACACAGGGGAAGTGAGGTCTGGGTCTTCCCATGCACAAGGCCTCCTTCATGCTGATGTAACAGAACACCAGGAAACCCTGCTCCCAGAACACTGGGGAAAAACAGACACTGACCACAACATTGGGGTGTCTCCTTATTGATTCTCTTGGTTATTTAACTTATTTCCCCAGAGGCTGGGAGTAAGATAACGCTTTCCTAAAACAAAGAATATGGTATAAAAACAAAATTTTTTAGAAGTCCAGCCAAGAAAGGCCACATAGGTGGGTAAGGTAATGTTTTATTAAATGTTTACATTCCCTAGATATTAAGTTTCAGAACTTGTCCTGCCTCTGTTCCCTTGGGCACTTCATACATAAGTAATACAAGTTCTTCCTTAGCTTTTATCTGCAAATAGGATAAAGACCATGTTTCTGGTATACATATGCATCTATGTTATTTATATTATAACAACTATTGTAAATAAATGCATGTTTTTGCCTGCTGGGAATAAAGGCATATCCTATCCTCATTTCTCACATATTTTACTTAAAATGTTCCTAAGTAGCTTACCAGCTACTCTCTTACCTGCTGAAACTAACCAAATTCTGGCTGATGGTCAAAGACTATTTCCCTTGGGCACCAAGCTTCCTAAACAGTCAGGATGGTCTAATAAGGTTTTTTCTGAGTGTGGTACGTTTACACTGTAGCATATATACTAATAGTTAAGTATTTGTTGCAACATGCATAAGCACATCAAATTCATAAGCTGCTATATGCTGTCAATTAGAATGAGACCAAATTAAAATAAATGAGTTGACGCAGGATAAACTGAAGAAAATATGTTAAGGAACTAGTATAGGTGGTAACGTGAATATGGTGGAAATTAAGTCCAAAGTTTGGAAAATACTGATCTGCTTAAAAAAAAAAAAAAAGTTCAGCCAAGAGTCAGAAAGCTCTGATTCCATGTGCTGTCTTGATGTGTCCTTGGGGATCCTTCACTTATCCCTAGGCAGGCCTCACTACAACGACAGCAACAAAGCTGATAGGGTTAGGACAGTGTGACAAATGTGAAAACTTTTGGAAGTAGAACACAAAGTCTTTTCACCTTCCAATCAGGTGTGACCACTGGCCAGCTGAGAAGCATGGACCTTTGAGTTATGACACACAAACCAACAAGGCATCAGAGTCAATGCTAATCCCTCTCCTTAAAACCTCCCTGAGCTGTGGAAAGTGATCTTGCCAAGCCTCTAGGCAAAGACCTCCTGAGGTTGGCTTGGTGGCAGGCAGGGGGCGGTAGATGGCAAGAGCACAAATGATACATATCACTGCAACCTGGTGTCTGATCTCAATAACACCTGTGCACAAGACTCCCAGTAAGGCAGGGCTTTACAAGGTCAGGATTTGCCGCTAAGCTCTTAAAATCTCTTCCGATCCTAGCAGAAGTAAATGATCAGTATCTCTGGTAAGCAACTGTATTTTTCTTTTTTTAAACCTTTCAGTGTCATCATGAGGTTTGCCACATGCCTTGAGAAATAAAGCCCAATCTCAATGCTCAAACATGAAGCCTGGCTGGCTCAGGCAACTGGAAGAAGATACCCATGCATGGTAACCTCTGAATGACAGGTTTCCTGGAGAGAAAGACCTATCTCTTCACCTTATATACTTAAATAGCCTCCTTCTTAAGGCAAAATAACAGCTCCTAAAGATGTCTCTGTCATAGCCCCAGAATCTGAGTATGTTACACCTTACATGGCAAAGGGTAATTAAGGATGCAGACGGAGTTAAGGTAGCTAATCAGCTGACCTTAAGATAATTATCAAGGTGGGTCTAATGCAATCACAGCGTCCTTAAATGCGGAAGAGGGAAGCAGAAGAACCACTATCTAAAAAGTGTCAAAGACTGGCTTGAAGACATAAGAAACCATGAGTGAAGGAATCTGGACAGGCTCTAGAAGTTGGAAGTCAAGAAAACAGATTCTAAGAGCCTCCTGAAAGGAACACAGTCCTGCTGACACTGGATTAGCCCAGTGAGACTGTATTGGTTCCCTATTGCTGCTATAACAAATTGTCATTAATAATTACATATACTTAGTGGCTTATAACAACAGAAAACTCTTCTCTCACAGTTCCAGACTCCAGAGGTCTGAAATCGGTATCACTGGGTAGAAGCAAAGGGGTAGGCAGGACAGGGCCATGCTCCCTCCAGAGGCTCTAGGGACAGTCGGTTCCTTGCCTCTTCCAGCTTCTGGTGGCTGCATGTATTTTTTGGCTTGTGGCCACAGCATGCTAATTCCTACTTCTGTGGTCACACTGCCTTCTCTTCTGAGTAATCCTCCTCTGCATCTCTGTGAGGAGAACATTTGAGGTGGCATTTAGGGCCCATCTTGACAATCCACGATAATTGCCCTATCTCAAGGTGCTTAATCACATCTGCAAAGATCCTTTTTCCACATAAGGCTACATCCACATGTTCCACGAGTTAGAGCCTAACACCTGGAGGGTGTTAGCCTACTACAGAGCCGTTTCAGATTTCTTACCTCCAGAACCATAAAATAAACATGTTCTTTTAAGCCACTAAGTGTAATAATTTGTTACAGCAGCAATAGGCAACTAATACAGCTCCTGTCTCCCAAGTGTGTGCTACAGATCAGGACAAGGTCTGGGCATGAGGACAAAGCTAGCTCACCCCTACTATTCACATCAGCATCCTGGGGATCCTTTGTATCCAGAGATGCTGCTCCTTCTCCCATTAGCATACTTGACATGATAAAATGCTAAGACTTAGCAGGAAGTGGCCATTAGAAGCTTCAGAAATCACTTCTCTTTCCTCTCGCTGATCACAGGTTTCTTAAGTAAACTGTATAGTAATTCAAAGCAAAGCTTAGGGGAAAAAAGGAACTGACATTCATTTCAGAGAATTCCTCTCAATAATGAGTACACTCCATCCACAAATGTCAAAGAGCTTTGCTCACAAAGCCAATAATCCCTATCACAAATATAAGGCAATGTAAACATTTAAGAACCATATTCCTCAATTAGGAACAGCCTTTTTGGGTAGCTTTCCTAGCATTCCAGTGGCAGAACATACACTTTTAAGCACTTATTAATCACTATTCTGTCTCTTGGCATGCTGTAATGCTGGTTTTCTAACATCTCTGCAGGGATTTCTATTTATAGAACTGCTCCTTCTCATTGATCTGCCTTCAGGACACTGCAGCAATTCCCCAGCTGACTTCTCTCCCAGAACTCACCTTGTTGGGACACCCCTGGGCTCTGTCCTCAAATGTCTTCTCTATCCATATTCTCTCCCTCAGCAAGCGCACCCTGTCCCATGATTGCAAATGCCAACTGTTAAGTGGAGGCTCTCAAATTCATGTATCTATCCTTGAACCCTCACCTGAACAAGGTCCAGATCCAAACATCCACGTGCCACTCATGAGCTCCACTTCAGTGTTTAGTATGCATCCCCAGCTTAGCAGGCCCGAAACAGAGCTGCTGCTTTCAGGCAGATGCACAAAGCAGCTCAGCAAACAGCATCTCCCACTCCGGCTGCTCCAATAAGACCCTTAAGCCCTCATGTGTACGTTCTCTTCACTCCTTCCCACCCCTCATATTTAATCCATCAGTATCTACAAGCTCTGCCTCCAAAATGTACCCCAAATCTATTTTCACTATCTCCACTATTTCAATCTCATTCCAAGCTACCCTCACCTCCCACCCACTTATAGCAATAGGCTCCTAGCTCGTCTTCCTGCCTGCTCTAGCCCCACCCTCCACAGGGCTAAAAGCCATCTTTCTGAAGTGTAAATATCAGAGGATGTCACTCACAGGTATAAAATTATCAGGGGCTTCTGGCTACAAGCAAACTCCAAACTGGACCATTACCTACATGGTCTGGCCACTGCCTACCCCTTGACCTCTCTCCCACTCTCTTTCTTACTCACATGCCATGCACACAACTCTGGCCCTCTGTCCTCTCCTGGAACGTGCCGAGGCTTGTTCCTGACCCATGGCCTTTGCACTTGCTGCTCCTTCTGCTGTAAACACTCTTCCTGCAGGTCTGTTATTATCATCCTTTCCTTCCCTGAAGCCTCACCTGCAACTTTTCAGTTATCACCCTAGCCTACCAAAAGCAACCACTCACCACCCTTTCTTCCTGCCTGACTTTGTCTTTTCAGAACACTTTGGAAGACCTGAAGCAGTCTTAATTGTTTGTCGATGGAGTGTGACTCCCCTCCAGCAAACTACATGCTCACTGAGGGCAGGGCTTTTCCCATAGTATCCCCAGAGAGATACCTGTTCACAAGCTGACAGAATGGTTTTACAACTGAAGAGCAATATCAAGTCCTCTTAAAAAGGTACAGTGTTAGTCAATCTCCTTGGTTTTAAGGAATAGTGATTTCCTGGGTTCCTACAGGAAAGAGACCAAAATCTCCTTCCTGGGGTAATGCCCTTCATTCTCACTCCCTCTCTCAGCATCTGTTTTTTCTTTTTATGTGCCCAATTCTCCCCTCTACCAACTGGCCAGCTCGCTTACCTTCCATGACGTCTTGTTTCTGCTCCATCATAGTTCTGTCTAGCCAACACCCTCACTTAACCCCAGGACATCACCCCACTTGCTAACTACCAAGTTTTCTTTTGAGTCTCTCAATTCAACTTGAGACTTAATCTCATTAGCCAAGGAAGAAAGGGGCACAGTATAGAACAGGGACTTAGGCAGAAGTTAGAATTTCTCATACTGAGATTAAGAAATCCAACAGCAGTAAGGCCCAGTGCATCTCCATTCATTCTCCTTTAATAGATGAATACGTGACTGCACCATCCTCCCAAAGGGTGGGAGAGCTGTCAGACCCTACAGATGGTGGGAATCACCAAGACGCATGAAATGAGTGCTAGCATGAGTAAGAATGAAGATTAGGAGGGAAAAGAATCTCCGTGTAAACAGCATGGTTAATTAAGAAAAATTACACAGTGATTAGACAAATCTGATCCTTTTATAAGTACCTGTACAAAGGGTCACTGTTAAATGGAATCCTTTCTCTTCACCCATGTATGATAACTCCTAGCTTGTGCCAGGTAATAAGTACTCAGAGGGAATTACTCCCATCAGATCAAACCCCCACAACATACCTGCAAAGCAGCTACCATCACATTTTTCAGGTGAAGAAATGAATGTCCAGAGAGGTGTGAGGCCAACTTAAACAAGTGCCTAAAGGCCCACCAAACTTTTAGGGGCCCATGAGAATTTTATTTCTTTTAAAGTCAGAAGGAAAAAATGAATACAATTCACCCTGGACACAGTCATAAAAATATAATTTTTTATTTTAAATGGAGGAAGGAGTCTACTAAACCCAGTCTTGGGCCCCCAAGAGTCACAACATGGCTCTGGTGGAGTGACTTGCCCAAGGTCACAAGAAGCAAGGAGTTGTGTATGCAGTCCAGATCAGTCCCTGTCCTCTCTTCCATTCAGCCTCCACACACCCTCATGCCTTAGAAAACCCTAGGGAGTGCTAGGATTTCAGAATGTCCCATCACCCGAACTTTTGGGGAAAAAACATTCAATGTAGAAATCAATGGCACTAGAAATGTTCCTTACAAGCCTCACCAAAAATCTGATTAGTCATCCTGTGACTGATCCTCAGCTTAAGTGAAAAACCACTTATCCTTGGACCCACTAACTGCACTGGGATAACCTGGGGTGCTCATTAAAAATGCAGATTCCAGAGCCCTACCTCACACTTGCTGAATCTCAAGGATGGGACTAAAATCTGCATTATAAATGAGCACCCAGGGGTTTCTGACCTTCCGTGTACACTAAGACCCCACTCGTCAGCAACACCTATGGGGATAACCTAATTTTTGCATAGTTTTAACACATTTAAAATTGTCCCAGAATACAACTACCATGTATAATGAGCCAAGAACATACTTTCTGTTCTGAACTTCACAAGTTATTAACCATAAAAAAAGTTATATTATTGATGATAGAGCCACTCCTGTAATATGAGTCACCAAATCAATCCTGTATTTGGAGATGTTGCATTTATAGGTGATTTTACCAACAGGTGTAAGGATCTGGCTATTTCATTTTGTCTTAGGACAGGTGGGCCCACACATTTACATGATGAAATGCCTGTTTGACGCCGCACGGACTTTCCTTTTTTTTTTTTCCTTTTACATTACAGTTAGGAAATTGCATTGATTTTTTAGGGGAGAATTGTGTTTGTTGTTGGATTACATTATCTGTGACTTGCATTCTGCATGGTAAAGATAGCATTAGAAAATAGTTGTTAAAAGGAGACAATTGGCCCTATAGGATTAAAGAATGTCTTTAAAAAGATCCTGGCTAAAACATGCTCTTAAGACACTGCTTATCTCACAAGTCCCTAAGGACATTCCTACCCCACCCATCCCCACAAAGTGAGCTGGGCCTGTAGAGGCTGGCAACCAGAGGCTGATGCCTAGGGCAACACTTCTGAATGCTAAACCCTGGGCCTGTTCAGCCTACTAAAACAAAACACTTTAGACTGGGCAATTTATGAACAACAGAAATTTACGGCTCACAGCTCTGGAGGGTGGAACATCCAAGATCAAGGCACCAACAAATTTGGCATCTGGTAAGGGCCTACTGTCTGCTTCATAGATGCCACTTCTAGCTGTGTACTCAAATGGCAGAAGGAGCAAACAAACTCCCTGCAGCTTCTTTTATAAGGGCATGAACCCCATTCACAAGGGCTCCTCCCTCTGATTTAATCAGAGGCCTGAAAGGCCCCACACCTCTTAATACTATCAGGTTGGGGATTAGATTTCAACATATGAATTTTGGAGGGACACTAACATTCAGACCATAGCAGTCGGCAAAAGACAGAGAAGCTGGACAAGAAAATGAAGTTGTGAATAGTGGCTGCTGGGTCAGGAGGCAGAGGATGGAAGAAGAGAGGATGTCATAGATAGATGTGAGTTACTGATAAGTCCAAGTTCTTGGGGTGGGTGGTTTCAAGGGTATTCAAATAATAATATAATGAAAATAGTTGCATCTCTTCATTAGTATCAACCAGCCAATTATCAGAGAAGGGAAAATAATTTAGTGACCATACCAAACCCTGGCATCTTTGTAGCAAACTACATATTAGCATGGAGCCTTTCAAGCCTGAGTGCTAATCAGCAGCTTTTGGAGGGATAGTCACTCCTCTCAATTAAAAAAAAAAAAAAAAAAAAAAAGCAGCGCTTGGCCCAGAGAGCTGGCCTTCTGAGCAGCATGTCAGAGCTGATAAAGATGCTGGCGCCTGGCGGCCACCAAGGCCACCCTGGACAACCATTCTGCCTTCTCATTAGCATTGTGCCACTGTTACCTCACTTGACAATAACAACCGCCGTGGAGGATCTGACAAGCACAGGTCGCCTCGAAGGTGAAAGTAGAAAAGGATCTGAAGACAAATCATAAAAATTGTTTTACCCTGTCTGGAGCCATCACAAGCTGACCCGGTGCTGTGGAAGATGCTGACTTCTTTTCTGAGACTGCTGAAGGGGAATCTAATTACTCACTCCCCACACCCCCATTATCCCATCTTCCCTCCCATCTACTGGTTCCCTAATGTAAAACAGTATGGAAAAAAAAGGCTTTTTAAATAGAAAAGATAGAGAAAAATTATTATGGCCAAAGCATAAGAGGATTACAATATCCCAACCCCATACTCCAGTCCACCAGCTCAAAGAGAACAAAAGATAGTTCTCCCTGCTCCTACAAACCCCTGGACCTACTTTTGCCTTATTTAACACTCGACTATAGCTATTAGTTCACAGCCCAACCTGTCTCAACTAAACCAAAGCGGCCCTCCAGAAGGCAAAGACCACAGCCTCTCCAGATTATATTTTTAGGAAATAGCCCCCGGAGTAAGATCAAGCACAGAGAGCACCCTTAATAAAGGTATTTGAATGATTAAACACAAGACAAGCAGGGAGTAGTGGCACACACCTGTAGTCCCAGCTACTCAGGAGGCTGAGGCAGGAAGATGGCTTGAGCCCAGGTGTTCAAGGCTGCAGTGAGCTATGATCGTGTCACATAGCAATCAGGAGACAGAGCAAGACCAAGCAATCCTCCTGCCTCAGCCTTCTGAATAGCTGGGACTACATGTGCATACCACAACACTGGGCTAACCTTTTTTATTTTTATTTTTGTAGAGACGGAGTGTCACCATGTTGCCCAGGGTGGTCTTGAATGCCTCTCCTCAAGCGATCCTTCCATCTTGGCCTCCCAAGATGCTAGGATCACAGACGTGAGCCACCATGCCCAGCAAATCCTGTTTATTTTGTTTACCAGAACATAGGCTCCACAGAAGCAGAGAACTCATCTGTTTTGCTCACTCCATACTTCGTGATTAAAACAGAGTTTAGGGCACACTAAGTGCTCAACTATTCCTTGAATGAGTGAATAAATGGAGAAAGGCTAATGCTAATAGAGGTTATATAGAAAGACACTCAGTCTACACCAAATAGGGTTTCTCTGATTACATTTAGGGAGAGAAGGACAAAGAGAGGCTCAACAGAGAAAAGAAGAAAAAGAGACTTGTAACACCATTAATTGGCAACAACTGCCATCTGCCAGGAAGAATAGCTGTGCCCCTGTGAAGGCAGCATCACTGCAGACATGAGAGAAATTTCCAGAAGAATCTACAAAGGAAGGAAGATGTCAGGGGACTTGCAGACATCCCTGTCTGAAGTATTCAGGCTAGAGGCTATATTCTCTTGGCAGAAAATCTGTTTAAACCCCTCAAGCGTGACCACTATAGTGCCCTTACCAAGGTCAGTCAGTCAGATATTTCTGGAATACTTCCCGAAAGCTGTGACTTTCTCAGCCTTGGGGGGGGGGGGGGGGGGGGGTTGGGGGGGCCGGGTAGGGAGGCAGGGACACCAGCTAAAATAGTCCTCATTGCCAAATAAAAGACTTACTATCTACACATAATTAATTCCTCATTTCAACATGACATCCTTTACCTGAGACAGAGAGAGAAAAATTCTCAGGTGTTTACCAAAATTGTACCTCTAATTAATGATTTTAAGACTGTTTGTGGGTCTTATTTTTTCACTGGACCACTGAAGCTTCTTGCAGGCAAGAAGCATGTTCATTCCTGCCATTTGCACAACCTCCACATACAGAGCACCAATCAGTATCTGCTTCCCTCAAACTCCAACAGAACTCATGAGCAACAATGGATAGTAGCTACATGCAGGGGGAGCATTTCCCAAGCAAAACACTTTTCGGTAAGCTTCTCACAGTTGAAGTTTCAAATAATAGAGGAAACAAGGAAAAAGCAAATGATTCTAAACAACTAGGAGAATGAACCCACAAAATGAGTATTTGAGTCATCCAATAGTCAGAGAAAAAAATCATGGAATACTGACAGAGAGCTGTTGGACCAGCCGATAGAACAGGGCAAAAATCACTGTTTTCTAAGCAGGGATTTAATGCTCCATCCTCACAGAACAAATAGTGGAAGGAGGTTCAGGCCACTGTTTTCAGAAGAAAAAAAAAAAAAAGGAGCAGGCAAGCAAAATACAGTCGCAGCCAGCAGCCAGCCCTAAAATTTCAGCCTCCACCAGAGAACTGAGAGTCCACAGGTGACACAAAGAACAGCTTTCAGTCCACAGCTGGTCCCAAAGCTTGCACCCTCTGCCAGGACTCCCTCCGAGACTTCAGCTCCATCCTGGGAGGCTGTCTTCTGGGATATATGTACATGCTTCTGAGTCACATCACGGAACAGGAAAACACACTGCCCTCTTATCAGAGGAGTAGGAGAGGCAAAGATGTGCAATTAAGAAAGGAAGGTAAGACAGTTACTCCAAGAATTTAGTCAAATTATATACATGAGATTTCCCCAAGAAATAGCGGCTTAACATAGCAAGTCCAGAATGGAGTTTAATGTTTACTTTCAAATCTATCATCAACTCTGGAAAATATGGAAGCATTTAGTTTTTCTGAAATGGAAATGCAGCATTTCCTGGTGTGCTAATTTTTACCTTCTGTTAACCAAAATGTTTTAAGACAATGTGCCACAAGAATACATTTCAAGGGAGCTATGGAACAACACACAAAAACCATTCATTCAAAAAATAAACTTCGGCCTCTTTTATACTTGCTGAGTGTCAGAAACAACTCAATACCTAACATTTACAAGTTAAGCTGTAATATAAACCCCTCAAAGGAAGGGAAACATGATGCAGTTACCAAAAGTTATAAGTAGTAAGATGAAGAATGCAAAGCAGTGGTTCCCAAAGTGGGCCCATGATCAGACCTACCTAGAGAAGGTGTTTGCTTAAAAGTCCACTCCTGGGCACCTCCCTGAGAACGTGCACTACTCGATCCACTACAATATATCATAGGAACCCATTAGTCTTCTCCAGGTAGTTTTGACCACTAGGCAGGTTTGGGGGCAGCTGCCATAAGGAACATGGACAGAGTGGGTTGACTATGCTCCCCTACACCAACGGAATTCCAGCTTGACAAGCTGCTTTGTAGCGCAATGCCCAAAAGATCTTAACTCAGCCACCTTGGATGGAGACCAGATGGGCCAAAACAGCCAAGCCTCACACACCCAGCTAGGCTCAAGGGTAAAAGGCATCTCCCAGCCAACTTCCTGTGTCTTGCTTGGTAGTTCTGAAGCTGCTTGGTAGTCTGAAGAACACTGGGTCGGAATGCTGGTGATCTTCAGAGCTACACAGGGCTTGACAGCAAGGAAAGTGCACCTTCCACAGTGCACATGGGTTGCCTACGATGGCAAAGTTCAGGGAGGGCAACTGAGGGCTGGTGAACAGGCTCACTGAGCTAGCAGAGGCAGACACAGCTTATAAAATCAGTTTCATTTTTCAATATGAAGAACCAGAAGAACAAGGACTATTGCTACCCTTCTTGGCTATACAGGCTTAAAAAATCATTTCTAGTTACCAATAGCTTCTGGTACAGATGACAAGGCCCAAATGGGATATACTGGATCCTTACTGCTCCCCCAAAGCTATTCTCCCTTTCTTCCATAGGAGCAGGAATTTTGCAGAGTATCTCACTACAGAGTATAATTATCTCTTGCAGCTGAGTGGCAAAGTGATTATATTTTGCCAAGTGGAACAGGAGTAGAAAAAAATCTACCCAACCTCTGGGTTATCACTCCTCCTTGCCCTTCCTCCTACCCTTTTTTTCTCCTTTATTTCAGGGCATACAAAGGAGAGCAACGCTGGGGCTGGCAGGGCAACCAGAAGGAAGGAGCCCAGCCCCCTGTAACTTTAGCAGGCAGAAATGCCATTCTAGCTTAAAACGAAACTAAACTGTCTCGTTGAAATCAGTATTGTTTGAGGTTTCTGTTAGAGCAGCTGAACATGTTCCTTAATACAAGGATTTTCCGTCCTACATGCAATATGACAAGAACTACTGATCAAGAAGCAAATCCTTCATACTTTCCTTTTCCTCCTTAGCCTAACAAGATGGCCGACATCATCGTCTTTGACTCCAAAGGATAGCAAGTTATACCAGGAGATTCAAGAAATCTCTCTTTAATCTCAAATCCCAATTTTTAAGTGCTAGATCCACCTGAAAGTACAAGCTTTGCTTTTCTGGTCACTCAATGTCTCAACCAACCTTTTGAATTGAATTTTCTACCAGCCTCTCTCATATAAATTACTCAATTTCTGGAACAGGTCTAGCATCATCTCGTAATGCTAATGCTGTTTCCCCTGCCTAGAAGGCCCTTCCTGAGCTAGAAAATTCCACAACATCACGGTCAAGTTCAAACGTAAAAGTGTTCCAAGTCTTAAGGGCTTGGAAGACTTTGAAATATTGACTGAAGTGTATTGGGGCATACATACCTGCTAATCCACCAATCTGCAGAGTTCCTAAAGGCAGAAGTAGTTTTTAATCTTTGTATCCCTGACCACCCTCCATACCATCCACCACATACATCCCAGTACCTGGCACAGTAAAAACTCAAGAAATATTTGATGAACTAATTAAGAAATCATTGAACTGTGTTAAGGTTGTCCTTAGAGTATTTTTTAAAGTAGTTGAAAATTCAAAGGCAGAGGCCACAACTTTAGGAAATCCCCTTGTAAATCAAACACACATATTCCTGTTAAACTAGTACAACTTAGCCTATTAAAATATGAGATAGGAGACACAGCCTTTAAACCAGGGGCAGACAATGTTTTGGCTTCACTAAAGGGCCACACTAGAAGAACTGTCTTGGGCCACACATAAAATACACTAACAGTAAGGAAACCTGATGAGCTAAAAAACAAATTCCATTTTTTAAGAAACTTTACGAATTTGTGTTGGGCCACATTCAAAGCCGTCCTGGGCCACAGGTGGCCTGCAGGCTGGACAAGCTTGCTTTAAACTATAAAAGCGGAGCTAAAGATCCATGTCACTTACAAGCAGCAACTATCATTAGGAGTTGAACCTTATGGGAAAACAATTTTGCACTTAACAGCAACAATTTGCTAGCTCATTAACAAATCTGGGCTGTCATATTTTTAAATGATCACTTTGCTTTGAAAATGAATCCTATATTAAATAGAAAACAAAACACGTATTTTAAAGAGTGTTTTAAAAAGCTCCCTTGGATCCATAGTTTTTTTTTTTTTAAGCCTTAAGATCTGAAAATAAAAGGCCATATACCACACATTCACATCCTCCATACTGGTACTTGAGTACCAGAAGCAACGGCCTAAAATCGTTTCAAAGAAAGGGGAAAAATATACTTTCAAACACCAACAATAGGCAAATTTCCAAGCACAGGCATATCTAAACCAATTAATTCTATGCTCCACAAAAATTTCCACTTCTGCTAACTTGCTTACAGCTTGGCATAGAGACTAAATGTCTAACTAATGGTTAAGAAACAACAGAGGCAATAAGCAAATTCAACTTCCGAAGAGCACCATGTCCAGAGTGCTACAGAGGAGACTCCGGGGAACTACACCTTGAATAATATGTTGGGGAAAACGTTGCTTTTAGTTTCAGGAGGATCATCCTGACTTTTTACCCTGGAATTTTTGGAATGGGGTTTTCTAGACCGTTTGTTCTGGACACTCAGATATATTAAGTGACTTGCTGGAGATCACAAGCCAGTTATAGGCACAGCAAAGCCTAGACCCCCCTGGTCTTCCAGTACGTTCTCCAGCACAGCACACAGAATAAAGTCCATTTCTTAATACAGCTGTCACAAATAAAATCCACTACGGAAAATGAGATTACCCAGCCATTAAGAAGTTTTTCCAAGTTCTTCCTAAAACACAGGCTCACACACACCAGACATCAAACACAGAAAAGATTATAGATGTTAAAAAGGCTCTAGGTGAACTTTACAATGAGATTCACTTAATGCAGTAGGTACTAGGAATTAAAAAATGAGTAAGGCCAAAGGACACTCATCCACAAGTAGCTTAGTGAAGCAAACGGAAACCTACGTACATAAATTATGAAACCACATGCTGCAGCTGATATGGGAGATAAGAACAGGGTATTATGGGATATTTCAGACTCCAGAATTTAAAGCTTTAGATCTTTCTTGTCATTTCTAGGGTAATTCTAGGAAAGTATACTCTAACTGAAGCAGATAAAAACATAAGAATTGTTAAACAGAATGCCTAGACTAAAACTGAAAGGCGATTTCGGAACTTTTGAAAAGATAAATCTGTCTAGAAACAGAAAATTCACACTTGAATCTTTTTTCTGAGTTAAAAATGTAAGCGGGTATTAAATTTGTTTATGACTAATAAGGTTTGAAGTCTAACACAGTACCTGCTAATTCAGATTCAAGTCACCCTCTTTAGGTGGGTGAGAAATGAGCCATTGGTTTAGGAACCTGAAGGAATCCAAACTGTTCACAGGAATATTCCAAAGGGTGTTTCAGTCCTGGAGGTTAACAGCCTCCACTATGCATTATATGGATGCCAACTGTGTTCTGGGGGATATTTGAGATCATAGGCCATAAAAATAAAATAGATATGTGACTTTCACAGCCAGTCACAAATAAAATGCTGCTGGACCTTTTAAGTCTGAACAATCCACTCAGACTACAGAGAAAAGACTAGATATTAGTAAAAGAGCACCCAACTTCAACTGCATTATCAGCTTCCGGAAGTGAGGTTCTTACAGCAACATGAACCACCTGAACCACACAATACCAAATAATATCAAGAAGGGGTGCAAATGCTTATGGAAGATATTCCACCAGGGCCTTGCACAGTACACGAAGTGAGGGCAGACTTGGAGAACACTCCTGTCTCTCCAAAGTCCTGGTGAAGGGGGCAAGATTTCACAATCTGCTTCAATGACAGAAGCAAGACAGTACTCTCTATATCTACCTTGAAGTATCTAGACCTCCCAGGGGAGGGAGAGAATGCATGCTAGCAGGACCAAAACTCAAGGACTCTAAACACCCACTATCATCTGTTTCCTAGAGTATGAGCAAAAGATTAGATTGATTCAAACACTTATCATTACTGCAAAGCACACAGACATATCTCATCTTCAAGACTCTGACTAATAAGTAGACTTAGAGGTAATATTCCACCCTCCACCCCCTTGTAACTGTCCAAGGTTGTAGTAAGAATAAAGGATCAAGAATATATGTGGAAAACTCTAACAGCAGTAGTATTAAAGCCACAAGGACCATTTTTTCTGCCCCCACCCCCACAAACTAATATATAAGCATCCTGCACCACCTAATGCAGAAGTTGAAGTGTATTTTAAAGCCATCATTGCAGACAGCTCCGAGAAGAAATTTACTCTGTGCCCCCCCCCCAAGTTGGCACAACATAGTTATTTAGGGATACAGATTTACAACAATACTAGCAATAAAACTAATTCAATTCATTCATAGGAAATTATTCCAGAAAGTGTCACCTCTTTCTCCTTCCTAAAATAGAAAGATGGAGAGAAAAAGAAACAAATGCAAATTGCCACTCGCAGAGTTTTGTATTCAAAGTGCATGGAATGATTCAAGAGCAATTCAAGGTTTTCGGCAAAGGCCTGTTCATTAACCCAGTAGGAGGTGCAATACCATCTGGCACCAGTGTCCAGCGGAAGATCTATCGCTCAGGGTCAATTCTGAGCAGGAGGCAAGTTTATTTTTACTCGTTTTAAGATTTTATGCACAAAAGTACAAGGACATAAATGTCTTGAGTGAGGTGTGCCAGGAAGATTTAACAGGCCTGGAAAATGGGATCCAAAAATGGGATCTAGCAGAAGCCAACTTTCATCACGATTGATTAAAACACTCTCCCAGCAAACCCCACAGGGCCTGGGCTAGAAACTTGACACACACACACACACACACACACACACACACACACACACACACACACACACACACACACACACACACACACACACACACACACACACACACACACACACACACACACACACACACACACACACACACACACACACACAGATTTGGGGTATGTAAGAGAGGGGAGATTGCCCTATATCCTCTGATCTCAAAAAAACTCAGAGGGGCTCACTCACATTCAGGCTGGGACTCCCAAGAGGGCTAGGAAGGAGGGCTTAGGGGGCATGTCCACCACCACCTGGGCACAAGGACAGCTGCTGTGTGAAAAGCCAGCTAGCCACTGGGTGCTGGGGACCCCTATAAACAGGCCAATTTTGCCAGGTTCTCCCCCTGGGGATCGTTCTCTTTTAACCTCATGTAACAGCTGGATGTGGTACATGTCCATAATCCCAGATATTCAGGAGGCTGAAGTGGGAGGACTGCTTGAGTCCAAGAGTTCAAGATAAGCCTGCACAACACAGGGAGACCCCACCTCTACAAAATAAAGTAGCTAGGCACGTTGGCACGTCCCTGTAGTCCCAGCTGCTTGGGAGGCTGAGGTAGGAGAATTGCTTAAATCTGGGAATTCAAGGCTGCAGTGAGTCATGACTGCATCAGTATACTCTAGCCTGGGTAACATAGCAAAACCTTGTCTCAAAGAAAAAAAAAAAAAAAAAAAAAAAACATAAAAATAAAAATAACCTCACAGAGCCAATCAAAATATCACTTTTCCAAGTGAAATTACTGTTTTTTTCTAATAGACGAAAATACTTGCTCAATCACAAAAAATTTATTAAACACTGGAAAACCACAAAGAAAATTTTTTTTAAACATCAGTCATCATTCCACTCCCTACAGATGGTAAAATTTTAGTATGTTCCATATATATTCCCATATATGGTATATCATCCATACACATATATCACAAAAATACACTTATATTTATGCTGGCTTTCTTACAGCCTTTTATATCACAACAGATTTTAAACATTTTCCCATGATAAATATTTTACCACAATTTAAAAGCTAAGTAGTAATTGCATGTTTTACTTAAATAATCCCACAGTACTAGGCATTTAATTTGTTCAATTTTTCTATTTAAAAAAGTAATAAAAATAAAAATAAATAAAAAAATTTTAAAAAGTAATGCAATAGTCTTCAACTCCTACATGTGTATATAATACCTTTGTATATTTCCTTAGAGCAAAGGAATTATCTGATACAATAATACGAGGATTTTTAGGCTTGTGTAGCAGTGATATCCCATGTTTCTTTCAGTAAAATTGTGCTGATTTATATCCCCAAAACTAGCAAGATATAGCTAGCAAGATATAAGGATGCCTACATACCTGTTTCATTCCAATTTGTGCTGCTATGACAGAATACCTGAGACAAGTAAAGAACAGAGATTTATTTCTTGCAGGTCTGGAGGCTGCGAAAGCCCAAGTTCAAGGGGCCTGCATTTGAGGGCATTCTTGCCAAGTCACCCCACGACGCAAGAGTACACTCATGGGAGGAGGAAGACAAAAGGAGGAGGAAGAGAAAAGGAGGGGGCCAAACCCACCCTTTCATCAGGAACCCGCTCGCGCAAGCAGAAGAAAAAATGCGCAAACCCACCTTTTCATCAGGAACCCACTCGCGCAAGGAGGGCGCGAACCCACCTTTCCATCAGGAACCCGCTCGCGCCAGGAGGAGGAGGAAGGCGCGAACCCACCCTTCAATCAGGAACCCGCTCACACGAGGAGGAGGGCGCGAACCCACCCTACCATCAGGAACCCGCTGGCGTGAGCAGGAGGAGGAAGAGAGCACGAAACCCTTCCATCAGGAAGCCACTGGCGCGAGCAGGAGGAGGAGGGCGTGAACTCACCCACCCATCAGGAACCCGCTGGCGCGAGCAGGAGAAAGAGGGCGCGAACCCATCCACCCGTCAGGAACCTGCTCGCGCGAGGAGGAGGAGGGCACGAAACCACCCTACCATCAGGAACCTGCTAGCGCAAGCAGGAGGAGGAGGAGGAGGGCGCGAACCCACCCTCCCATCAGGAACGCGCTCACGCCAGGAGAAAGAGAAGGAGGAGGAGGGCGAGAACCCACCCTCCCATCAGGAACCCGCTGGCACGAGAAGGAGGAGGGCGCGAACCCACCCTTCCATCTGGAACCTGCTGGTGGAGGGGGGGAGAGGTGGAGGGGAAGGGGGCGAACCCACCCTTTCATCAGGAACGCGCTCCCGCGATAACCCACGCGCTCCCGCGATAACCCACGCGCTCCCGCGATAACCCACGCGCTCCCGCGATAACCTCATTCATCTGTTCAGGAGGGTTGAGTCTGCATGACTTAATCACCTCTTAAAGTTCTCACCTGTAAACAGTACTGCATTGGGATGTTTCCAACACATGAACTTTGGAGGACACATTCAAACCATGACAATACCCCATGCTCTCAAAGTTTGTCGTGTACGTTTTATTGTCACTTTAAAACAGCACATGCCAATTAGTTACGACCAACTATTACTAATAAAAATCACAATCACAACAGGTATTGGGTGCGTATTATGTGCCAGGCACATAATACAGAAAAAGAACAGACGGTGCCAGGGACTGGCGGGGAGGGACACAGTTTTGGCTTGGGAACATGAAACGTTCCAAAGCAGGGGGATGGGCTGAGCCCAGGAATTGGAGACCAGCCTGGGCAACTTAGCAAGATTCTGTCTCTAAAAAAAATTTTTTTAAATAGCTGACTGGGTGCACTGGCTCACGCTTGTAATCCCAGCACTCTGGGAGGCCGAGACGGGTAGATCACTTGAGCACAGGAGTTCAAGACCCGCCTGGGCAACATGGCAAAACCCCATCTCTATTAAAAAAAAAATACATAAATTAGCCAGCCATGGTGGCATGCACCTGTAGTCCCAGCTACTCGGGAGGCTGAGGTGGGAGGATCACCTGAGCCTGGGGAGGTTGAGGCTGCAGTGTTCCATGGATCATGCCACTGCACTCCAGCCTGAGCAAAGAGAGCCTGTCTCAAAAAAACAAAAACAAAGGAGAGGAGATTTGAAAACAAAGGGCCTCCTTTGAGCTTTGTAACTAGTTAGGGTGCTCCAGCCACTTGGGCTCCAATCAAATCCTCATCAAGTCCTTTGGAGTAATGCTAATCTACAGAATTTTTGTTGTTGTGGGGTTGGGTGGTGGGGAAGGGAGCTGGGACTACAAACTCTTCAGATAAAATGAAAATACCCCCGGGAACATTCAATCTTTAATTGCAGGGACAAACACGTACTGTGAAATTCATGAAAGTGAGAAGTCTGCAGTAGCAAGAGAAAAACAGCAAATCAAAGAAATGAACTACGGAAACCACACTTGCTACAAAAATCAAACATGGGAAAATCAGGTGAGTGTTCACTAATAACTGAGATAGCAGAGAAGACCACAAAAAAGATCTTACCACAAGCCTGCCCATCACCAGATGCAAGTCTTCAGTGGCCAAGAACTTCAGATGCACAAAGCAGAAAGACAGCCTGCCCATCCACAAGCCAGCACCCCATGTCCATCCAAAGTTGGGGTGCATTTATTCAGAAGGGCATATCTGAAAGCCAGAAAGATAGCTTATAACCAGTAACTCAGTGGATTCCCAAAGAATGTCACAGAAAAGTTTTAAAACCACGTTCTCCAAAGACTCAAATTCGGAAAAGCAGTATTTGTGGTATATTTAGTAAAAGGTCACCATAAAATTCCAGAAGACAACTTAATTGCCATGAGACTAAATAAAGTTATTCTAAAGAAAAGGAAAAGAGGCCAGGCACAGTGGCTCACGCCTGTAATCCCACCACTTTGGGAGGCCGAGGTGGGTGGATCAGGAGGTCAGGAGATGGAGACCATCCTGGCCAACATGGTGAAAACCTGTTTCTAGAAAAAATATAAAAATTCGCTGGGCATGCTGGCTGGCACCTGTAGTCCCAGCTACTCGGGAGGCTGAGGCAGGAGAATCGTTTGAACCCAGGAGGCAGAGGTTGCAGTGAGCCAAGATCGCACCATTGCACTTCAGCCTGGCAACAGAGCGAGACTGTCTAAAAAAAAAACAAAAAACAAAAAACTAGAGCCATGAGGTTAGTCATATGTTATTGCATAACCAGAAACCCAACCTGACATTGGATTAGCGCAGCAGCACCAACATGAGAAAAGAGCTGGGCCCACTTCTCCCAAGAAGCCCTTCCCAGGCCACCATCTTGTATTTTGCTATCTCACATATAATCTCCTTATTGTACAGTAAAGAATCTGACTGGCCTTTGCCCCTGGTTGGGAAAAGGGAGGGTTCAAAATCCTTGGACTACCTGCGTAGTAGGAGTGTATTTATTTTTGATAAACCCCTTGGATCACACCTGAGTTTACACTGAGATGAGATGACTCGGGCTAGAGTCTGGCCACCAGAAAAACCAACCATGCAATTAGAGGATCAGGGTTCTAAGCCAGCCCAATCCAGAGAGGGGGAAAGGAGGGGACTAGAAATTGAATCATTGGCCACATGGTTGTACTCAATCAATCCTGCCTATGTAACGAAACCCCAATAGAAACTCTGGACACCAGGCTCACTGGAGCTTTTTGGTTGGTGAACACATCAACGTGCCAGGCAGGTGACACACCCTAGTTCCAAGGGACAAGACACAGGAGCTCTGCATTCGCGACCCTCCCAGACATCAGCCTATGTGTCTCTTCATTTGACTGACCTTAACTTAGACCCTTTATAATAAAACCATAGTTGAAAATATAGTGCTTTCCTGAGTTCTGAGATTCATTCTAGTAAATTATCAAACCTGAGAAGGCCATGGGAACCCCTTGGATTGTAACCAGTCAGTCAAAAGGGTGAATGGCCTGGAAGTCCCACTTACAGTGGGCATCTGAAGTGGGAACAGCCTTGTTGGGGACCACACCCTTTAACTGATGGGGTCTGCACTAACTCTGGGTGGTTACAATAGAATTGTATTGTAGTATACTAGGAGGTGTCAAAACACAACCCCACCACCTCCTTTTTCCAGTCAATTCAAGTGCTACACACCAGTTCAACACTCAGGTCCAAATAACACAACTTTTATCTGCCAATATTTATGCCAACTGTTAATGACCAACAATCTTCTTCCTTTTAGTAACAGCTAAAATGTTTTAAGTACTTGCTACCCCAGACATGGTTCTAAGACCTTCCACATGTATTAACTCAATCATCACAGCAACCTCATAGGATAGGTACTGTATCATTCCCACTTTGCAGATGAGAGCACTGAGGCATAGAGTGGTTAAGGGACTTGTGCAAGGCCACATGGCAGAGGTGCCAGGATTCAAAGAAAAAGCTCCTCCATCCCTAGAGGCTATCCCTTAGTCACAAGTCTACAGGAAAAGCTGTGCCTTGTGGCTGCCTACCTTTGAGGGCCCTTGGACAGCCACTACTCTCCATCCCCACTCGCTCCCATTCTCCATCCTTAGAATGACCTCGTGCCGATTTCCTTAGGGAAGAACGTGTGCTTTTTGATGGCAAAATTATCCAGCTTTGACTGCAGCTCAGGAAAACTAATTTTGAGAACACAGCACTGAGGGAGGTTAACTATTTCCCTGAAAGTCTTTTCCAACAAAAACACAAATTAGCAGCTAGATGGTACTGGTTGTGAATAAAAGTGACAAACTTCACTGCAATAAATGAAAAGGTTCAAAGTTTTTCCTTTTCAGCACTGTCTCCTTCACCACAGGTAGAATCTCTCCACGGCTGACACAAACCTCCTTTCCCTTATTTTTCCCTATTACTTAAAGTGTTCAATACTTCTTCATTTTTATTAAATTGATAATACAGTTTGAAATTTTCAGTGTGTTTAGTGTAGCAATTAAAACCTCAGGCAGTCACGGTAGAAATTTTTCAAATAAAAATTATATAATAAGGAGATCAGTGGGTGGCCTTTCAATTTCATTCACTTATCCGATCAATATTTTGAACATTTCCTGCATACAGAGCAACATTCTAGACACTCGGGACAGAGCAACAAACTTGACAAAGTCCCTGCCTGCCCTCATGACACTTACATGCCAGCAGGAGTGACAAAGAAGGAATGGACAAACATACATGTGTGTGCATGTACATGCACATGTGTGTGTAACTTCAAGAAATGGTAAGAGTTCAAAGAAACAGAGCAAGTAAAGATCTGGGGGAAGTAAAAGACAACGTGTGTGGCTGGAGTGAAATAAATCATAGGAAAGGTGGCAGGAGATAAAGTCAGAGAGGGGCCAATTCATTCTCAAAGGATGCATCCAACCCCTTATCACTATCTCCCTCCCCTGAGTCCATGTCACTATCACTTCTACTGGAAGATTGTCATACCTTCCTAGCTGATACCTGCTTCTCTTCTTGCCCCTTACAGATAATTCTCCATGAATTATCTTTGGAATGATCCTTGTAAAAACAAATCCAATCAATTCAGGACATCTTCCTGCTCAAAATCCTTCACACATGTCCATCATAATCATGATGAATGAAACCCAAGTTCTGAGCCCTGCCCAGCAAGGCTCTCCATATACGGGCATTACTTGCCCTCCACACTCAGCCCCTGGCTCCCTTTACTCCACCCACTTGGCCCTCAAACTAGGTCAAGTTTGTTCCTGCCTCAAGGCCCCTGCAGGTACCCTCTCTTCCTCATGGAACTTTCTTCACCTTGGATACTGCCTTGGCACTCTGCTCAAACATCACTCCCTCAAGCAGCCTCCTGGACCACCCAACCTAGAATAGCTCCCCATGCAGCACTATCTCCTGCCCTACTTGGTTTTTCTTCACAGCCTGACTCTCCATCTGGCATCAGATTTACCTGTTTCTTCCTCTGTCTTTATTCACCACTGTACCTCCAATGCCTAGAGCAATTCTGAGTGCAGAGTAGGACCTCAATCAATGCATGTCAAATGAAGGAACAAATGACTTTGACGATGCCATCACTGACTGGGTTATACAGAGTAAAGGCACGATCCACAATCCTGGGCATCCATGCTATCCACACCAGCGGGCAGGGACAAGGCACACCTGGTTCACATCCTGTCACATGCTAAGCCCAGAAGGCAATATCATCTATCAGACTCAGCCAACTGCTCCAATTAACGTGCTCCGATTCTGACCCTAAGAAGACATGGACTCCCTACAAAATCATTTGACAACCCAACATGTACGTAAAAAGGCCAACAAGTGCTCCTTAATTGATGAATTTCTCTAAATCTGAGATAAGTGGCACTGACATCTCAAATCCTCTCTGCCAGTAAATGGGTGAGCAGAAATTCCAAGTAAAAAAAAAAAAGAAATGACTCCAGGGCTCTTTTTTCCTTGACTATCCCCTCTGGCAGCTCAGTCTTTACACACCTCCTCTCTTCCCATTAGATTGGGCAAAATCTCCCCCACCACTAGGACAGCACAGTGTGTTCCATCCAGAGTAACTCTAACTACACAAAAGGCCGACACATTCTAGGCTAAAATCATAACTGGGCTTTAACTGGACCCTTCCATGTTGACCTGCTCTTTCCCATTTGGGGAGACAGGCAGGATTGAGGAATCTGTCTTCTGACAATTTGGGATCAGTCTTCTCTCTTGCTTTCTTTCCCTCAAGTTGCAAACAGTAAGTCATGCTATGTAAGCCCCGAGCCCCACACAGGTGCCTCTATTCATAATCTACGGGTCCTCATCCTCATGAGGACAGCAGAACCCAAACATCACAGGCTCTCAGCGGAACACCAGGCGATCCTGCAACATGGATTCTCTTCTTCTGAACCAGGAGCAATCGGACTCGGGGAAACAGAACCATGCTGTGGACAGCAGCCTCTGCATCTCCAAAGAACGCAGAAAATATTCCATCTCTCCACTTCCCTACGAGGTCTGGATTTTTCCTTGGTTATTCATTTTGCCACTCGTTGGTACTCACTGGCGGATAAGCAATTGCCCAAAAATTGAGCAGGTTAGAGAAAGATGGTCTTAAAATTGGGAAAGCTCTATTCTGTTGTTTAATTTCTTTTTCTGTGAACTGAAAAAAATATCACTGATATGAATCTAGGGGCCCAGTACCTGAATCAGTTAAGCACTTATATCAAAATTACCGCAGAAATGAAACAAGACATGCAACATACAGGGCCCTTGTTGGCTGCACAGTAATCACGTAAAAATGGCAATTAGTTCCTTTAAAGGATGATAATTAACACTGCCTTTACATAACCCACTTTTAAGTTTCTTTTTTACTGATGTTTTCCTGCATCGGCAATCAGCAATGTAATCAGCATCAACGTCAAGCATTTACTCTGAGACAGGAACATGTTCATCAGCACCTTCATATATACAAAGCCATTCCCATTTGGAAAACAAGAGGGGTAAAGATAGGGGATTGAAAGGCATAGTTCTTATCCTTCAGCATTCTGGAATTCCTTCGATGACCACAGGGCTGCAGGATGAGGTTCTGCCTGTAAGGACTCAAGACTTAATATAAATGACTATAGCGTACACTGTACCCAATATGCAGTCTTTTGTCCCTCATCCACTCCCATCCTTCCCCTAGAGTCCCCAAAGTCCATCATATCATTCTTATGCCTTTGCATCCTCACAGCTTAGTTCCCACTTATAAGTGAGAACATACAATATTTGGTTTTCCGTCCCTGAGTTACTTCACTTGGCATATACTGCTCGAGGGACAGGTGCATCAAGATCTCAGAAATCACCACTAAAAAATTTATTCATGTAGCCAAAAACCACCTGTTCCCCCAAACTATTGAAATAAAATAAATGACTGCAGAGCAAAGAAAAGTCTCCCTTGCCTCTGAAATGTCCCCCCCTCTGGCCAGCCTTGAATGGAGATGCACACATTTCTGAGCACCTTTGTCAGGCACTGAATATGTGAACAGTCATGCTCTCTGCTCTCTGCTCAGTCATGTTCTCTGCTCTCAAAATGTAGTAGGGTCCAGACACATCAGTAATTATATTTTATAATTATCTACTGATGTGTCTGGACCCTACTACAATAAGTATCTGTTGAGGCTCTACTATGTGCCAGGCACCATTGTGGATCCTGAGTTCACAGCAGTGTGCAAATGCAGCAGTGCATGATATGCACACAGTATTGCAAGAACACAGAAGAAACATCTCCCATATGATCCAAGAGGATGAAGGAAGACTTCTCTGAAAAGGAACGAGTTCTAGCTTCTGGAAGGAGCCTTGAAGGACAAAGAGAAGACGGTGGGGAAGGCATCCCCAGCAGAGAGAAGAGCACATGCCCAGAGCAGAACTAGCACCAGTCACACTCAAGGGTACCCTTCCCTGCAGGCTGGAATGTAAAGGCAGGCAGGGAGAGGCCAAGGAGAGTCTAGAGAGGCCTAAGTGGGCAGGGGCCTGAAATGCCACAGTAGGACTCAGGACTTCCCTGTCCTCAAAGGCTGACTTTGAAGAGCCCTGAAACTCACAAACAACATGATCCATTTCTCATCTCAAATACAGTTTCCTCTTGAACTGGTTTTTATTTGCAACCATTGCTTCTCCATCATCAGAGGCTGGAAAATGCAAAAAATAAAGGCAGATTTAGAAAGTGGGTACAAATAAGTTTCAAAAAATAAAGCTAAGATTCTTTATTTTAATTAGAGAAGATGGCTAGAAACCACTGAAGGGGAGAATTAAAAAAGAGAAAGGCTTTCACAGACAAAAAAAATTAAGTGAGCTAAAAAAGCAACTTTACAGAGACAAACATCCCTGACTTAGCAATTTTGCTAGAACTGTTCATTTTCGTCTCTGCTGGGACCAACAGAAACTGCGTGGCAAACGTTTTTTATGTCCCGCATGGCCTGCTGCCCACGTAACACCTCAATGGAAGCCACATCAAGCTCCAAACTTGGCCGCCTTGCTCAACATGAGCGAGCCAGCCTGTGACAGATCCAAGAAGGAGAATACAAATCCTCACCATGGATGATGGCTGCAGACAGCCTATTTTTTAAAAATAATAGTTTAAAGTGAATTTAACAGTTCCACATTACTAAGGGCCTTCAAACTGAGTGCTCCATTTCCCCATGGCATGAAGGGCAATTTCAGCTCCTCCTAGCTCAAACTTCAACTATTAAATAGGCTATCCATTCAGTTTCTATAAACAAGACTACTACTACTCAGAAAATGGTATTCAGAATATAATAACTGATGTAGTAAGACTGCACTGCAACGCTATTGTTTCCAACTCAAACCCAATGATAAGTTTCTATACAGTGTACCCAGCTTATTGGTCACATCTTAAGCTTGTAAGTTACTCTAGCTTCAAACGAACTTGATTGCGTCAATCCATACATGAACACAAATCTAATTTCTATATTATCTTCCTTCCAAATAAAGTTCTAAAGCCCAGCGAGTGATGTAATTATGTTGTTTTCTTCATTATGAAAGCAACAGTATTAATTTTACTACCTTGAAGAACAATATTATGATTAGTGAACCCATGCATGGAACAAGGAATTTTTGTGAATCTACCACTGAAAATTGCCCAGTTTGTTTAACTGCCACATTTGGGAATATTTCAAATATCAACAGTTAGAATCAAAACCAAGAAATTGGTTAAAAATTAATCTTATGGCCGGGCGCGGTGGCTCACGCCTGTAATCCCAGCACTTTGGGAGGCTGAGGCGGGTGGATCACGAGGTCAGGAGATCGAGATCATCCTGGCTAACACAGTGAAACCCTGTCTCTACTAAAAATACAAAAACAAAATTAGCCAGGTGTGGTGGTGGGCGCCTGTAGTCACAGCTACTCGGGAGGCTGAGGCAAGAGAATGGCGTGAACCTGGGAGGCGGAGCTTGCAGTGAGCCGAGATCAGGCCACTGCACTCTAGCCTGGGCAACAAAGGGAGACTCTGTCTCAACAACAACAACAAAAATTAATCTTATAATATGTACTATATAATTCCATTTATGTAACAAAGAAAAACAGGTGAAACTGATCTGTGCTGTTAGAAGTCAATGCAGCGATTAAGTACGCTTGTGATGGGGTGGCGGTGACAGTGACCAGAAACGGGAACACAAGGAGCTTCCAGGGCTGTGCATGTTTTGTTTCTCCACCTAGCTACTCCTAACACAGGTGTGTTTGGTTGTAAATCATGCTGCATACCAATGATGTGTGCACTGTTCTTTGTATAAATGTATCAATCAACACAAAGTCTTAAAATACTGAGGATGAAGGGCAGAGTTTGGTCTACTCTCACAAAGACCATCATGGGTCAGAATTTCAATTCTATGTAGCATTTAAAAGAGCACCAGTTTCCTGTGGACAGATGCCACAGATCAACAGAAATAGCATACTGTTTTATTGGGCCTGCTTTCATTCTCTCACTCATTTCTCTTAAAGATCTCAACCATCCTATGTATGGTGTATAGCTATCACAGATGACAATAGGTCAGATCACTAATTGAAATTCCCTCCTCCATACAAAATTATTTCTAATAATCATGTAATAATCAATAATCATAACATCCTTTTGAATCATTCTTTAGTTTTGAAAACAACTATTTAGGGTGTCAATTTTAAAGTTATTTCTGAGCCTCAATATTATATTTCTTCTATGAACTACCAAAGCATACCATATGCACTTAACCAGATGTTATACTCACAGTTCACTTCTTCACCGTTTTACATTTTAATCACACATAAAATCTCCTAGTGATCACACACAATGAGGGAAGTGAAGAAACTCAAGTTCTGTTTCTTCGCCTTAAACTGTGCTATCATTTTTTATTACAAATCTCTAAACACAAGAGCATATTGTACCATAAGGGTCAGAGATGTGAACTGCATCTAGAGGAAGCTCCAACAATTCTAAACAGGAATTTACTCAAGGTAAAGTGTGGAGCTGAGTCCATGTGCATTGGGACCAACTGTGTAATAGGGAGTTCTCCAAATTAACTTTCATGTGGCATGCAATAATTAAGGTGTAAGAAGTGCACTAATCTGAGGCGTATATACAAATATATATGTGTTTATCTATACATATGTAATTAGTGACAGTAGCAATTATTTAGAATTTAGACAAACCAAAGATTTTTCAGGAAGTATTTTATCACCAGCTTAGAACTGCCCATGCATTGTGATAAAAAAAAAAAAGAAAAGAAAAGAAAAGAAAAAAACAGACTGGCTGAGGTCAGATTGTTTTCAGTCTCTACAGACAATGTGCTCCCTCACAACAGCTGCACCTGGAGAGGACCTTTTCCGTTGCCCCACCCTCAGGGGACAAAAGGAACCACACCAACAAAAACTTCCCAGCCACACAAGAAAAACAAGTTTAGGCACAAAAGCTCTTGTGGACACACGTAAGCCCTTCCGGTTTACATGAGTGTAGAGCAGGGTTTCTCAACCTCAACACTACTATTTGGGCTGGATAATTCTTGGCTGTGGGGACCGTCCTGTGCATTGTAGGATGTTTAGCAGCATCCCTGGACTCTACCCACTGGAAGCTGCCAGTAACACTCTCCCAACCTCCACCAAGATGTAAAAATGACCATGGAGAACAAAATTGTCCCTGGTTGAGAGTCACTGTTAGAACATCTTTGGAAGAGTACACAAGAAATCAGGTACATTGCTTACTTCTGGGGAGGAAGGCTTCAAAGTACCTTTTGAATTCTTAACATGTCAAATAAATACACTTAAATACACAAAGGAAACTAGAGAAAGAAATGAGAACAAATGTTTAGGCAAGACAGGGTATCGCTGAGAAAGTATCCGCAGCTCTTTCAAATTATCTACCCTTTGTTTTCTTTCAACAATGTGCCCCTTGAACAGAAAAACAAATTAACATCTTTCCAAGAAGGTTATTCCACCCTATAAAAGATTTTCTGTAAACATGGAAATGGGTATTTAACAGAAAAAACTCTTTGCCCCTAAAGAAAATATTCCTGGTCCCCTTCTTGGAATCTCTTATTTTACACACAGTTCTAACATTATGTGCTTTCTCCAGGTCAGGTCAAAGCAGAACAGAAGCGGCAGATGAGAACCGTGGTGAGGGCAGGAGTGCAGTCCCCACACAGCCTAGTCCTGAGCCAGCCTTGGTATGGTAACAAGAGTGAGGCATTTGGAGGCGCATTCTGCTGCTTTCTAATCATGGAACCCTAAGCAAATCACGGCCTTTCAAGACCTCGGTTTTTATTTCTGAAATGAAGGGCAACGCATGCTTCATAGCGTTGCTGTGCGAACTGATCCTATGAAATACATGGTTTTTCACCAGGATTACAAACATCCTGGTAAGCCAGTGGTACCTGTTGACTTTACCAAGAGAAATTTGAGTATTAAAAACAGCCCTAGGGTTGGTTCCAGCAGCATCCACAGCAGATTTGTTACTGGAAAGAGGTCCCAATACAGACCCCAAGAGAGGGTTCTTGGATTTCCCACAAGAAAGAATTCAGGGTGAGTCCATAAAGTGAAAACAAGTTCATTAGAGAAGAAACAAAAGAATGGCTACTCCACAGGCAGAGCGGCAGCATGGGCTGCTGGACTGAGTATACTTAATTTCTCGATTATATAGTAAACAAGTAGTGAAATATTTTCTGGGAAAGGGGTGGGGAGCTCCTGGAACTGAAGGTTCCTCTCCCTTTTAGACCATATAGGATAACTTCTGGGCGTTGCCATGGCATTTGTAAATTGTCACGGTGCTGCTGGGAGTCTTTTAGCATGCAATGCATTATTATTAACCTGTAGTAAGCAGTGAGGAGGACCAGAGGTCCCTTTCATCGCCATCTTGGTTTTGGTGGGATTTGGCCCGCTTCTTTATTGCATCCTGCTTTACCAGCAAGGTCTTTGTGACCTGTATCTTGTGCCAACCTCCTACGTCATCCTGTGAACTAAGAATGCCTTACCTCCTGGGAATGCAGCCCGGCAGGTCTCACTCTCATATTTAGCCCCTATTTAAGATGGAGTCACTCTCGTTCAAATGCCTCTGACAGATTCAGAAGTGTAAAAGAGCATGAAGCAGATATGAAGGGCAAGAAAGCAGAACAGGGAAGAATAAAGGGTTGGGGACTAGACTGCCTGGGTTCCGATCCTACGGGTGACCCTGGACAACTTCTAGACTTCTACTTGCCTCAGTCTCTTTATAAGCTGAGAAAAGGACAGCCAACTTGCAGTGCCCACAATGGTCTTGTTCTGTAAAGTCTTTGCAGACACTGAATTAGTGAATCCTGAAACATTGCTCCTAGAGAAGATACAGGGTTGAATACCTGCGAGCCTCTGGTCACAACATTTTCACCAACTGATCAATGCATAGTTGATGTGTGTGTTTGACGACACCTTATGTTACTGATTCTTTAACACTGAAATCACAGCCAACACTACTACTACAACTTACGCCTGCATGAAGCTTATCTAGCAAACGTATTTTCTCCCTAAGATACATCACAGCCTTCTCCAGCCTTCTTGTGCTTAAGAACACTAGACAACCCCTCAGCACTATGCTTGGAGGCCATTTTAAGCAGCAAAATCACTTTTTTAAAAAAAGGCACAAAAAAAGGATAAACACAGTACTAACCAGATGGAAGAAGAACACTTATTTGCAATATGAGAGCTGAAGCAAGAAGGCCTTGTTCATCCTCAGCTGGGAACATGGACACCAGGCAACTGAAATCTTCTACTCTGTATGTCTGTGAATGACCAGGAAAGTGCAGAGTATTGATTTCAGGGTTACAAATAAGTATGAACGAGGACGCAAATTCACAAATACAGAAATCTGAGAATAATGAAGATGGACTATACCTGCCTTCACATATGGCTTTGATGAGTCAATGAATTAATGCAGATAAAGCACACAGGAAACATTCAGTAAATGTTAGTTATTAACAGGGAGTCAAATATGTAAATATCATGCAGTGTAAAGAGCATGACAGAAACATGAAGAGAGGACACAGGTGTTAACAAAGCCACAGAGGAAGGAATGTGGCATGGGAAAGGGAATCAAGAATTCAAGTTCTTTCCCTAGAGCAATCTCTTACTCCTCCACTTATCTTCCTTTGCACCAACGTTATAATCCCTGTGCCACAGCCATCTGCCTTTTTGCTCTCAAATCCATTCTCTGCATACTTTGTCCTTTTACAAATATCACAGGAAACTACATTTCCCAAGCTCCCTTGCCACCTGGTTTCTAGTAGTGCTGGCCTGTGGGAGGTACCATCAGAAGCTGGGAGGGGAAGGTGCCTGGGTCTCTCTCCCAACTCCATTTGCTGGGTGGGATAACCTTCTCTAGGGAGACAGCTCTCTCCAAAGGACCCCACTGCCCTTTCCATCAGCTGCCACCCCCACCACCCTGCCTCCACAGTCCCGGGGGTGGACATCTTCCTCAGGTTACAAATCTCTAGGTTGCTGTAACAGTCTGGTAACTCTCCTCTTCCATCACCTAATATGCAATTATCTGTATTAGAATCTGTTAGAAATGCCTAGTCCAGTTTTCCTGATTCATGTCCTATGAAACACTGGCTCTAGAAGCCATTTTTAGAAGTTTTAGTTTTAGACATTTTTACAGCCTAAAAGTTTTCTGCCTAGAATCTCTCCCAAATTCACTCCCAAAATCTTACCTCTTTTTTTGAGAGAAAAAAAAAAAAAACTAGTTTTGTCTTTAATTCACCACTGCAGGAAGAAAAAAACCATGCTTATGCAAACATTACAGCTATTTAAGTTTTTTAAAATCACATTACATTACCTCTGTCACATTTCATCATGGGCTACCAATTGCCCTCACACCGATACACCTATGCAGTTTCCCTCTGCTTAAGTGCTGTTGACTTTTTGAGAACCGAGCACTACTTTCAACTCATAAATATCTTGACTTTTTAAACAAAATCCAAATGCAGCCTATGGCACATCGCCAATTCACTCTCATTGTCAGCATCGGCCATTCCGCGCTGCTGACTGCAAGCCTGCGTGAGCACTGGCCATTAATTCTGAGGCAACTTCCATTCTCTGCTTTCCATTGTTTCTTACCCCAGTGCATAAAAATTTCATGCCTGACCATCATCATGCCCAGGCGTAATAGATTAATAAATGAGTTCATTTGGACAGAAGAATGCAATAGTGAGTAAGATTCTGATCAGTGAATCAGAAGAATGGGAAAGGGCAGGCGAGGGGAATGCCAGCTACTCACTGAAATCCGCACTCTCGTCATCTTCCTGGGCACACAGCTGGACCTCGCTTCCCTGCCAGGGGTGACCAGGTGACCATGTTCTTGGCAACGGAATGCGAGTAGAAAGTGACGCTAACCATGGCCAGGCCCAGCCCTAAAAACCTCCATGCTGGCTCCTCCATCAGATCCCCCCAGGCCTGTGGGCTGGAATGTCAGTTACAGCAGGATGACCTAGAGAACCTGTTTTCAAAAAGTCAAGGCCTAAAGCCTGGGTTGCTACAGGACTTCTTTAAAGAGGTCATTCCCTCCCATCCCACAGAACTGTTTATCAACCTAAAACTATGAATAAGAAAAAACTTACACTAGGTGCAAGATTACCATAAACAGAGATACACACACACACACACACACACGCACACACGGGTTCATTTGTTACAGGAGGTCCCTATCACAGGACACGTGCCTTTCAAATGAGTGGGTCAGATATCTGGTCATGGTGGCTGAGGGGGTATATGAGACAACTGCAGCATGTCCCTTCCAGAAGGAACCCTAAGGAGAACCCACTTGGGCAGAGGCTCAGAAACAAGCACCTGTTCCCCGTCCCACATGTCCTGTTGGGAGACCAGTGACCTGTTAAACCACCACTTTCATCCTATAGCCTAAAAACCAAGACCCTTGGAGGTTAAGGTGGGCCTCCGGGCATCCAAGGGCAGAAACAGAGCTGAAACCCACCTCTCCAAGGTCAGTGCCACTCCAAGGGGAGCCTGCAGCACACTGCCAGTCCACCAAGTATTGGTTTCTGCTCTATGATCAATACTGAAATTGAGTGTAAGTGTTCTAGAAATTTTTATAGCAAATTGCTAAGGTAATATTATGTCCTTGAATCTAATAAAATTAGGGGCTTGTATTATAGACTTTTTTAAATTTCATTTTTCCAGTCGTTTATTCTTATTTTATCAGTTCATGATGGTTTAGAATTTTTTTTTTTTTTTTTTTAAGACAGAGTCTCCCTCTGTCACCCAGGCTGGAGTGCAGTGGTGCGATCTCGGCTCACTGCAACCTCCGTTTCCTGGGTTCAAGCGATTCTCCTGCCTCAGCCTCCCTGAGTAGCTAGAATTACAGGCACGCGCCACCACACCCGGCTAATTTTTGTATTTTTAATAGAGAAGGGGTTTCACCACGTTGGCCAGGCTGGTCTCAAACTCCTGACCTCGCGATCCGCCCACCCCGGCCTCCCAAAGTGCTGGGATTACCGGCGTGAACCACTGTGTCCAGCCTAGAATTTTTAAGAACTATTTTTCCTTGTTCCCAGAGTTCCAAAACTCTTCAGCCAATTCCCAAGGCCTCCACACCCCCTTCCCAATCCTTCCTGCTTTACTCTCAGGGGGCTCTCCTCCATGTTCTGGCCCAGCAACCCCCTTCAGCCTTCCTCTCAAGGTGGTACCTCTCTCTGCAAACAGTAGTCTTAACCTTCCCCAGCCCCTCCAATGTGCTAGCCATGGGCACCAATTCCTATAAGGCATCCTGAGGCTCCGGCCAAAACAAACAGTTAAATGGATGACTAGTCATAAAACAACATGACTGTAAGCTATCATAAAATAATCCAGGACCCTGCTCCCAGAAAATAGCCAGTTAAAAGAAAGAAGGAGAAACCTGTCAGTGGGTCCTACCCACATTAATTAACCTGAGGAAGCACCTCCACCTGCCTGACAGATGCCATCTATCCATCACTCTCAACCCCAATGACAAAGTAAAGCGGCCTCCACCCCCTTCTTCCAGGGAGGCAGACACACATGCAGAAATCCCAAACCTGGCTTGGAGAGAAACGAGAAATTATTCACAAAGTGGCATCAACTATGATGAAGTATTACGGGAAGGGAACAGGATGTGGAGACAGCATCAGCTCCGCCAAGTGGGACCCATTGAATTACCCCATCACAGGGGAGTCCTGAACTAGCTGGAGGAGGAGGGAGGAAAGAGGAAGGGGATTCTCTCTCACACACTCATGGCTCCTTGAAACTGAATTAAGAGGGAAAATAGATGGCAGTGACCTAACAACAAAGGAACCCGTAGCTAAGGGTGGATCCAGGTAGTGCCAACCTTCCTCAGAGAGGAGGTACACTAGAGTTCCTGATAGGTCTGAGTCCCAGGCCAACCACACATTTCAGAACTTCCAGGGACAAAATAACAGTAATTTTAACACAAGCCAAAGCAAATATCTTCCAAAGTTAATAAGACATATTAGCAGCAAGATCAGAAAGGCAGGGAATATGGAGGGGTAGGTACATAAGAGCCTGCCCTATTCACTCTCTGTACTTGTGTGGATATTTGAAATATTTAAAATATTTAGACATTTTCTAGGGAAAGACAAAGAAACACGAAAACCTCTTGCCATGAACCAGAATCCTGATTAGATGCAGCAGACCTGGACACTGCGGGTGAAGGAACACTGCTCTGCTGCTCCACATACCCGGACACATACTCCCTGGTAGGGAGATATGGGCTGGCTCACAGCCCCACCCTGCCCATGGGCCAGGAGGGAAGCAAGGTCTCACCCACCTCACTGTCAATGGGCAGTGGTGTCTAAAGTGCAACCGTGGGGATTCTGAGCCACTTCCCAGGCTCTGAGAATGAGGACTGAGATGAGATACTGACATGCACCACAGGCAAAGCACCTAGAAGAGGTGACAACATTCCTCAGCTAACAATCTTGCCAAAGCCCATGGTCACCATCAAGTGGGCCCAAGAGGCCTATTTCTGCCCAACACTAGGCAAGTTATGCACCCCAGCCAAGATCAGGCATTGGCCTTTTATAAGATATGACTGACCAACATCCCGGGAAGCACAGGAAGAAATCTGAGCAGAGACAATGAAGGTGCTTTATTTTAATCACATTTAAGACTTGCCATCTAGTTCCCATGACTTGTCTCAAATTATTCGTCCTTGATGCCAACAGGAAAATGTCATTAGTTTTTAATCTCATACTCTGCATTTGTTGATTAACACATTGCAATGTCTGTGCTACCCAGGTAAAAATAAAATGAAATAAAACTTTTACTGCCTAAAAATTAGAGTGCTTTATACTCATTCAGCTCATATGCTGCTATGTGCCAGTCACTGGCACTAGCCACGCATGGCATAGAGGGGAGTGAAGCCAGCGCTAGCCCTCAAAGAATGTCTAGACAGACCCACAGTAACTAAAATCCATTCCAATTCTGCCCTTTCTCTACTTTCTTTGGCAGTATGTGTTTCTCAGATCCACTGGGGTGGCTTTCGTTTTTACTTGTACCAGGAACATGGCATCTTTCTCTTCCAGTTACGTCTTGAGAAATGAGATGTAAAAACAGGCTCTCTTAGAAACTAGGGCATAACTGACCAGACACAAGATCCACTGGCCATGTGAGAAACGTTCCCTGACATCCAATTCCCAGGGATACCCTCCTATCACAGGCTCTGTGGCTGCTAGAGTTAAAGGCTCATTTAGGCTTAGAAGCTAATGCTCTTCCCCAATCTAAACTGACTTCGTATGATCTCACATAAATCTAAGCATAAAGCCAGGACAACTTCTTCCTACCTAAGTCAGAAGAGAGATGATGATTTATAACCTGGGTGGGGGAGAACAGTGAGCCAGTTTACCACCTTCAGGATGACCCAACTATTTTCTCGCTCTCTAAGGTGGAGAAAGCATGTAGAGGCCACATGCTTTATACGATGAAGGCTATTTAAAGGATTACAAGGAATGTAAAGTCATCTGTGATATGGCTTTCGAGTTATAAATGTCAATGGCAGTTAAGTCTGCTGCTTTGGGAACTCCTCCAACAACAGGTTGACAACAGCCCAAGCCGACGGCTCTGGAGGAGGCTGACAGACAGCTGCTCTTTCGGTAGTTATTCCTGAAAGAGCCAAGAGGCCTCTCCAAAGGCAGCTAGGTGTATGACATGCTAGAGGGGGAAAGCGACAACATATTTAGTGGCAGAAAGACACAGCCGAGGAGTCCCACATGACGCCAACACGTCTGCCTGACTCATGAAGGCTGTCAAACCCACATGGTGCAGAGCTGAGAACAAGGGGGCGCAGATACTGGTGTGAGAATCACAGCACAGTAAATGCAGGAAGACGATCATCTTTCCCAGAGCATAAACCACAGCACTGGGTGGCAGGGCTGACGGACCCAGCTCCAGCCTCCCCAGTGCCAGCCTACTATCCCCAGCTGCCCCGCCTGGCAACCCTCGAAGAGCAGACTTCCCTACCTGGCAGCACTAAACCAGTTTCAGGGGAAACAGACCCTGGAAGACAGATTGTTCAGTTGTCCAGTCCCTAAAATGAAGTCACGTTCCTATTAAGCAGGGTGTGGAATGTATATATGGGGGACATGAAAGGATGGATTAAATATGCTTGTATTTGAGACAAAAATCTCATGTTTTTAGAGATTAAAAATCCCTTTGAGTTTCCGAAGGACACATTTTCTGTTTCTCTGGTTTCTCCCAGTGGGACAAACTCTCAAGGTAACAGCCAGAGAGAAGCCTTAGATAGAAGTCACGTGGTCACATGATTTCCTAGCTCTAACGTTAATGCTTTTATTCACATCAAGACATTCATCTAGTTGTGGGATGCTGGGGTGTTTTTTCTCCTGTGATGTTGTCAGAGACAAAGTGTGTTCAAAGACCCACATACATAAAAGAAACAAGAATTAGGAATGTTTAATGTTTCATTCTGTTGACCCCATAACCTTGACACCCAATTCCTATCGGCCTGTGAAATATAAATGTTCTGCTCCAAGGTGAACATCTGATTTACCAAGGTAACTTCTCAAGGGTCTGCCCCTTAGGCAGTGGGTTTAAGTGCTACAAACAATTCAGATGGTTAAAATAAGGAAGTACTGGCCGGGCATGGTGGTTCACGCCTGTAATCCCAGCACTTTGGGAGGTTGAGGTGGGAGGATCACAAGGTCAGGAGTACGAGACCATCCTGGCTAATATGGTGAAACCTTGTCTCTACTAAAAATACAAAAAATTAGCTGGGCATGGTGGTGGGCGCCTGTAGTCCCAGCTACTTGGGAGGCTGATGCAGGAGAATGGCATGAACCAAGGAGGCGGAGCTTGCAGTGAGCTGAGATTGTGCCACTGCACTCCAGCTTGGGAGACACAGCGAGACTCTGTCTCAAAAATAATTAATTAATTAAAAAAAAGGAAGTACTTAGCAAATTCCTTCCTCCATAAAATATGCTCAGAATTGAGGACTTAAGAAAATACACCTCTTGGAGCAATGGTTCCTCAATACAGACACAGTTCAGAGACTATACTGTCCTTAGGAGTCACACGCTCCAGTTCAGTGGGCTTCCTTCCACTGACGCCATGATGATGTGTGTGTTGGGCCCAGGTTGGGCTGCTCTAAAGGACCAGCCCTTCTACATAAGAATTAAGTGGCCATGATGAAGCTCAATACATTTGTATTGATAATGATTAAATGAAGTAAAAAATAGCCTTCTGCTCCAGTCACTTCACTAATTCTATACACATAAAATAATCTTGTCCAATTAGTTTGAAAAAATTCTACCAGGCCTTCACCAGATAGCCAGAGATGTCCCCTCAGGATTATGGGTGGTGCCAAGAGAGCCACCCCCTTGCTCTTTGGGACCAGAGTGCCAAAATGTATTTTGATGGCCCCAAATTATAACATGGGACTACTCTACACAACTTGGCCCTCTCCCCGACAAGAGCAAATACCCCAGCTCTCTGCTTAGCCCAGGTGAGTATCTGCTTACTATAGTACTTACATGGCTTAACGGAGCCTCCTCCAATGTCCACTTTAGAATAGGAATCACTTCTGAAATCACAAGGACAAGGACGGTTTTAAGTTCCTCCTCTTAAAGGACTTGATCCATTGCAAACAGGCTGACAAAGAGCTTGTATGAACTTTGGTTCTCCATTTTTTTGGAGCCCAACTGCCTTTAAGATCGTCTCCCAAAAAAAGATACTTAAAAATAGCTAGGTGGGCGGCCCTACCACTTCAACACCCAGAGGCATTTGTCTAAAAATTATTATCTCACTTGTTAGGATCCAAATCCATCCATTATTAGTTCAGCGGGAGTAAGGTGACACTTGGCAAAGACAGAGCCTCTGCACAAAACTGCTTCTTGTCCCAGGTCTCAGGAGGCATTAAACCAAAGCTCTTACCAATCCTAATGCTTTCCGGACTAGCCTACATTAATATATACACACAGTCCCAAATATATATATATGCACAATTTTAAAAATAGCGCCATTACAAAAAAAACTAAGGAGTTTATAGTATGAAATAAACCCAATCAAATTACAAGCCTTGTAATAGATTCCTTGTAGCTGTTTCTCCCCGAAGAATAAAACAAAAAGAAGCAATAAAAAGCCATTTTAGAAATATATCTCGGCCGGGCACAGGGGCTCATGCATGGAATCCCAGTGCTTTGGGAGGCTAAGGCAGGCAGATCACCTGAGGTCAGGAGTTTAAAACCAGCCTGGCCAACATGGCGAAACCCCATCTCTACTAAAACTACAAAAATTAGCTGGGCGTGGTGGCATGTGCCTGTAATCCCAGCTACTCAGGGAGGCTGAGGCATGAGAAATCACTTGGACCCAGGAGGCGGAGGTTACAGTGAGCCAAAACTGTACCATTGCACTCCAGCCTGGGAGACAGAGCAATACACCGTCTCAAAAAAAAAAAAAAATAGTAGAGATCTATATCTACTATGTGCTTCTGATTTGGCTATTTTCCCTCTACAAAACTCCTTTAGAAGAAAGAAACCAGGGAAAAATATGTCCATTAAAAGACATGTATAGTATGTTTCTGATGTTCATGGACTGTATGAGCAGAAAATTGTAAAACTGAGAAGGACCTCAGTAAGGGAGGGAGGGACACATCTACCTTCAAGCTGACTGTTGTCTTAAGACTACCTTATTCTTAAGGACTTCATGGAAGAGCATACTGTATAATCGTCTGAAAAGTTTCTGGAAGAGTTTCATTATTTTTAATCCAAACGAAGCCAATTCCTGCAAACCGCATAAAGTATTAACATTTTTCTCTGTGTCAACAAGCCCTGAGCAGTAACACAGGTTTGTACACTTGGGCAACTTAGGAGAACAAGCTCAACCCACAGTCATTACAAATCCACCATCTCTATGAAACAGTCTGGACTCAATAAATGTTTACTAAAGGATGGACGGTTGGAAAGAACTGATTCCATGCCAGTGACCCGTTTTAAACTAGCATCTGTCTGAGATAGCCTTGAGGGGAAGGAATGGGTTTTGAAAACGGATTATCGTGACACGGAAAAAGCTGTAACTCTAGTAACTGCAGTCAAGATTTGTTTCTAGAAAACAATCCTCAGCATCTTGGTCAGATCAAGAGCACTTCATTCATGAGTAGTGGTGTAGGCTAACGGAATATATACCCATATGCCTCGGGCCTAAATGATACCAACTTAGTTTCAGTGCTTTTAATCTTTTATGTTTTCATAAACACCTAATTGGTGCATCATACGGCAATTTTCCTTATGAGTACTGCCCATGGGTGGCAAGTGACTTATGAATCATACCAGTAATAAAACTGTAAGATTCCAAAAAAGGTTCATGATATAAAGAAGTAGTTTATTATCCTTTACTTCACCAATGCTTTCAAATCTCGATTTTACCTTAAGAATCAGACAAGCTACTTCCTGAGTCACCTGAAAACTACTGCGTCACCCTTGGCTCTCTGTTCATTTGCAAAACACCTGGTCACCAAGAAACCAAAAGGCCCTTTAATTCTACCGTCAGCAAAAGTTTTAATGTTCAACTAATCTAAATATAATTTCCTGCAGAGCCAAGTACATAACATTAATGGAAATTTATAGCCATTTCTAGCTGTGTCTATAGATAAAGAAAATATTGAAGAAGTCCTTTCTCCTTCCTGATTTTCAAATCAGGTACTGTACACCACCACAGCATTCATCAAGATTTCACCCAAAGTAATTTTTGGAGATTAATTGGCTCCCTCAATTTCTTCTTGGGATTATGCTGTAATTTTCTTCCCTTTCTTAATTATAACTAAGCTGCGAAAGCATTTGTAGATGGATATCATGGAAGTACAATTCAATCTTTTGTGTGTGTGTGTGTGTGTGTGTGTGTGTATTTTTTAATTATGGAGATGAGGTCTCACTATATTGCCCAGGCTGGTCTCAAACCCCTAAGCTCAAGTGAGCCTCCTGCCTCGGCCTCCCAAAGTGCTGGGATTACAGGCACGAGCCACGGCGCCCAGCCTTGAAATCCCATTTTCAACCAACATTTATTCCTTTCATTTTATTTTTTGGATGAAAGTTACAAATGCCCTACAAACAAAATAACCTACTTGATACACTCTTACTCTACCACAGCATTCTATCAGAAACCTGCATTGTGTCTTTGCCCTTCCCCAAAGTATCTCTAAAGGTGAGCCGTGACAAGCCAATACAGGTTCAGGGCCCAGCTGCGTGGTGCCCACCCAGGATTCAATGGCACAGGACAAAGGTAGCCAATTCCAGACTTGCAGGTCTCACATCTCCCCACCCACTTATGACCCTCAGCACTGGAACCTGTCAGGTTGATCCCTTCTCAAGGGGTCAACCTCAAGCATTTCTTTCTCTTATTCCCTATGGACGACGTCTCTCCCAATAGAAGAATCTCAGAATCTAGAATACCAAAAACAACCACGGATTTCCCTAACTTTGTCTACGTCTAAGACAAAGGTGGCTGAGAACATCAAAGTAAAGAGTGTGTATGGTTCTGCCTAAAACCCCTTTATGCCTAGAGAAAATATTTCAAATAAGACCAACTGATATGCACTAGAAACAAATCATGATCACATATAAACTTTAAGTCTTTCAATCTTCCTTGTCATGCATCAGATAATCACATAGAAAAGAGCCCTACAATTACAATACTAGCTTCACGTGGCTTTCATCCACATTGGGCGGAGCAGCTAAATTCACCATACTGTGAAGCCCAGTTTCATAGATCTAGGTTGGTCTTTGACGCCAGAACGTATTAAATGGTAACCTTAAATAGGTTTAGATTCACTCAACTCAAAACTTTCTCTCATCTTTCCATTTCAATGAGGCCTCTCATCAAGTCTCCATGAAAAGTGTCCCCCAAATACAATAAAATCAAAACCTGTCCCAACTCACTAATACTGCTTGCGCTCAAATACAAAGCTCCAGCTGTCAAACTGTGTGACAGCAACCAAGTGATCTCCAACCCCCCGTCTTTTTGTGTCTAAAACAGAGGTCATCATGGGGCCTCATTATGAAAATGGGGATTCACAGCCAAGGCAAGGGAGACACAGTCTGCGTGTGGCACCAGGGTCAGTGAGCCTTCCACAAATGTTAGCAATTATGATTACTCTGGTTGCTGTTGCTTTAATGCAACAATAAATTAATAGGATTATAAACGGGCAGTTCTAGAACCACTGCGAAGCCTGGAACCATAGGAGCAGGTGGTGCCTGATGCTACCTGACAGTTATTTTGCTGATAGCTACTTTGTCAGGCAGGTGTGACAAGGATGATTTAATGGCTTGCAACTTGGAATGCCCTTAGTTAAAATGACTGCTCTCCTACAAATGGTCCCCAGCTACAGTGTGTTTGATTTACAGTTGAGAAAAAAATAGCCAAACTTCTGAATCCATCACTAACTTGGATTACAGAGATAATAGTTGTAGCCAAAGCTTATCCAAAATTTTAACCAAGACATGATGAAACCGTGCTGGAAGACCACTTATCTAGGTTTGCAACCATTTTTAATGTTCATTTGCAGTATCACAAAGAACAGATTCCCTTTACATGACTTGCACACCATACCAAATGAAATTTGGTATTGTCATCAAAATTTTAACAAGCACCAGGGTATTAATCTTAAAATTCTGTTTTCTAAACCATCCCCAAGCTACTTGTGTTTCTTTCCCTTAGCACAGTAGTTCTCAAAGTGTAGACCCCGAACCGGCAACATCATCATCTGGGAAGGTAGGAATGCAAAAATCTAAGACCCTGCAGGTCCACTCAATCAGAAACTCTGGGGTGGGGCCAGTGCTGTTTTAAGAAGGCCTCCAGGTGATTCTTGGATGCATGCTCAAGTTGGAGAACCACTGCCAACACGCTATAAACATGTGGGCTGGGCCATTACTTCAGGCAGCTCTTTTCCTTAAACTATCTGGCATTTTTCTGTCCCTTAGAAACCTGCTATAGGATGATGTCAACTGTTCTATTTTTAATTCCTCATGATGAGGCTGAGGATGATTCATTCAGCACCTTATGTGATCACTTAAATAGTAAGGATCCTTCCCTCCCACCCTAATGGAAGGTGACTGCTGCCTGTTATTTCTGATGTAATTACAGGAACAATTCAGTAACAAAAGCTTGTCCTTTCTCAACCTCAGCGAACGTTGTAATAGAGACTTATAACTCCCTGTTAGTTTCCATAATGTGTTGCTCGTAACGTATCCTTTGAAACCCATCTTACCATATGTCATAACAAGGAAACACAGAACCCAGGATCAAACTTGTAGTTAATAGAGATCAAAACTGCAAGTCTTTGGGCAAACCTTTTTCAATTGACAAGAAACAAGTCTGTATCAACCATCTGGTTTTATCTCATTTATCTAAGTGAAATCCCTATAAAGAAAAAAAAACAGTTGATTTAAAGCTCTCTATGGGTCCTGAGGTGACCTCATCTATTGTGCATGGTCCCATCACCACCCAACATCTAACTTAACTAATTACCAAAGTAGGAAGCATTCAGAGACATTTCCTAAATATTAAATAAAACCTTTTCTATACCTTTAATTTGTTGTAATTTGTTGAGGTGTGTATTAATTCAGAAGTTAATTTCATACCTGCTATGAGGTCTCCTGATGAATTGTGAATACCAACATGTTATTAATTTCCCTTGTTTTTGATTAATCTTGCACTTAATGCCAGACAAGAAAGGCAACATTAATGTCTGAAAGACAAAGTTCAGTTCTTGTAATATACTAAATCAATCTCACGTGTTCAAGTAAACAGAAAGCCCAGATAAGGAAATAATGGAATTGGCTCCAGAAAGTGTCCAAGGTGTGATGTAAATAAATGCCCAGAAACTCAGAATGTTTAAGCTGTAAACTCCAGTTTTAATACTCCTCAGAGAGAGGAAGAGAATGCAAGTCAGAATTCTGAAGACTACACTATGCACGAATAAACTTGTGCCCTTACTGTTGACCAGAGACATGATTTATCACACTATAGTTCTTACATTTCCAAGGGTCCCTCTGTGTATCACTCAGGATCTTCACACCTTTCTCCTTGTCTTCTCTCAACTGTCTCTGCGATCATCTCAGCACTCCCGGCTCAATACATGTGAAAAGACAGTCTCCCTCATCAGAGGCTATGAAGGAAAGGAGCAAGACCCAGTCTTATGCAGTTTTAGATCTTCAGGGACCTCTGTGTCTACATGCCAATCCTATTCCCCTTAATAATGCCTATAGTGAGACCCTGCTATGTGCCGAGACACTGGGAGCCTCAGGCAAGTTATCAAACACAGCTGTACCTCTTTGAGGTACTATTTTTCATACCTTACAGGAGAAGAAACTGAGATTCAGAAAGCTAAATATCTTGCATAGTTGATCCCCATCTTAACACAGATCTGCCAGGCTCCCAAGCCTGGAGTCTTCCATATCACACTGCTTCCCTAGGAACATGAGTTACAGAACATTGCTGGCTCCCTAGAATTTTTTTTTTTTTTTTTTTTTTGAGACAGAGTTTCGTTCTGTCGCCCAGGCTGGAGTGCAGTGGCGCCATCTCAGCTCACTGCAAGCTCCACCTCCCGGGTTCACACCATTCTCTTGCCTCAGCCTCCCGAGTAGCCGGGACTACAGGCGCCCGCCACCATGCCTGGCTAATTTTTTGTATTTTTAGTAGAGATGGGGTTTCACCCTGTTAGCCAGGATGGTGTCGATCTCCTGACCTCATGATCCACCTGCCTCGGCTTCTCAAAGTGCTGGGATTACAGGCGTGAGCCACCGCGCCTGGCCCTAGATAATTTTTTTAGAAGACCTGAATGCTATGAGCATGCCATCTTCCTCTAAAAAAACTTCCCTTCCCACTTCCAGCTCCAACTCACCGAAGTCTTCTTTGAATTCCAACATGAAACAACCTCACGATCCCATGCAATATATTAAATTTTCTAATGTGCATTAGAGTATCCATGTCTTAAATCTCTACTCATAAATAAGCCAGCCCCACTAGGACTTACATCCCAGCTCTATGGCTAAATAGAGCAATCAGTCATCTCTGGCCATCAGCTAGAGCAGTGATGCCCAACATGGAAGCCACTTATAACGTGTGGTTATTTCAACCTAAAGAAAATTTTAAGATTTCATTCCTTAGATGCTCTAGCCATATTTTAAGTGCTCAAAAGCCAGTTGTGACTAATGGCTACCATACTGGATGGCACAGATACAGAACACGTCCATCATCACATAAAGTTCTACCACACAGCCCTGGTGGAGAGTTATCTCAAGGCAGCATCTTTTCATCTTATACCCTATCAACACCGTGCTGGAGGACAGAGCCTCCTTACCACAGAATTAAGGGACTGTCAGGCTAAGTGTGGCCATACTCACGTGTTTTTGTTTTGTTTTGTTTTTGAGACAGGTGTCACTATGTTGCCCAGGTTGGAACAGAGTGGCTATTCACAGGCCCAATTATAGCACACAACAGCCTCAACCTTCTGGACTCAAGCAATCCTCCTGTCTCAGCACATCTCATCTTTTAACAAATAACACTTCTGGAGGAGTTAAGTCATTTGGCATACTTATTAATATAGAATACTAACTAGTAAGTGGACTGACCTCATAGGACAGAAAGCATCAGAAATGAGAGGCGCTAAGAGAAAATCATAGTAGGCCCTCGCATTCAGGAATAACCACCCTGTGCAACCGCACCTCAGGAAGCACCCAAGCGCAAGCCCCACAGACAAGAAGAACCACCCACACAGGCCCACCTCTGAGGTGCATCCTAATCAAGGCCCTCTCCACGTAAGAGGTTAACCTCTACAATTCTTCCTTGGCAAGATGAGGTCCCCAAATTGGGTCTCGTTTCTATTTATTAAAGAGGACAATGCTAGGAAACCAACCAACTCTCAAAGCTTATTTCCTACTCTCAAAGCTTATCACTCACTGAATTGCTTCACTGAAAGTTGGAATAATTAGCACGTAGACAAGCTTTTGTTGACAAGGACAGCAGGCTAGAAACAGCCTCAGTTCCCTTGGGGACAACTGACCTAGGAGTTTTAGTTTAAAAGATTTTCAGGAATTAAAAGCCTGAGAAATTCTGGGGGTAGCTCCAATTTGGGGAAGGACCCTAGAATACAATACTGGTTACTGCTGGATTAGAACAGCCAGAGTGAGGCACATGGAGTGGTAAATAGGCAAGAACATTGATATGAGTTTCAACTGTTACCACCTGCAGGTTCCCTACACACTGCATCTCTTCTCTCTCTCTTGTTCATTGTCCCCTATCCTCTCTTCCTGCTGTCTGTGCATTCAGCCACTAAAACCGAATTCCGCACCCAGGACAAGCCAGCCTTCATGGCTGCCAATATTGGTCTATAAAGAAGTGGATCCAAGTCATAATGCTACTTCTGTTGCCAACTCCTTTAGATGATTTTGGCAACCCCTTTGACAGCCCCCCGACTCGAACTGCTATACAGGTCAGACCTAGGTCTCTCTCAGTACAATGTTAAGGTAATGAAAGGGAACTGTGTAGAGCTAAGACAAGAAACCAAAGTGGAGAATTTTCTAATAACAAATGCAAATCAATTCATCCTTCTGGGGGAAAATAAACTCACATGTTCCTCTTAGAGCCTCTGACAATCATCCAGTCCTGGACAAACGTACCTCTCTCCTCTGAGCATCCAACTTAATCACATCAGTAAGATGTCTGCCTTTTTTTTCAGCATTACTCACCTTTGCTTAAGAACCACAGCCAGTTGAATTGCTAACTCTGACAAGAGTCCCTGTCTTAACTGTCTCCTACTCAGTAGCTTACACCAGCTTTCTAACCTGGTGGGCCTTTCTCCATCCTCATGCCCCTCCCCTGATTTCATCCTGCACACCTGCCAGGTGAACCGTCCGGAACACCCTTACCCCAGCCCCCACTCACTAAAGCAGGGCCTTCAATAAGGCGTCTTAGGTACCAACATCTCTAAGATCAAACCCTGGCCTCCAAGGCCCTCCAGAATCAGGAAGGGCTGCTCTGACTAAGAAATCTACCTTTTCTCCATATCGTACAGTCAGGTTATTTTCCCTGTCCCCAATACATCCCCCTTCAAGCTCACCTTACCCTTGCATAACTCAGACATCTCCTCTGGGAAACTTTCCCTCCTGGGTGTAGTAACTCTCCTAAGCAGACTGTCAACTCCTCAAGAGCAGGACACGTCTTACACTTCTCCATGTCTCTGAAGAGTATTTCAGACACAGAATCTTCAGCAACACCGACACTCCACAAATATTTGACAATCCACTGAAAATACAGTTTCTATTCATGCTCCTAAGTTCATTATTCCAACAGCAGATTCTCAGACCACTAAGGTCATCCCACTTCAATACACAGTTTGCAAGGCACTTAACATCTCTAAACCTCGGTTTCATCTTCTGTGAAATTGCAGTAATAACAGCACCTACCCCACATGGTCATTGGTGTTAAAGAGATAATGGTGAAGCACTTAGCATCATGTCTGGTGCATAGTAGGCATCCCATACATGTTATTTCTACCCCTCCTCCTAATATCAGTAAGTCTCCTTAAGGGGACAATGTGACACAGTAGAAATAACATGGTTGGGAGGACAGAACGAACCTGGGTTGAAATCCCAACTCTGTTCAGATCCTAACTGTGGGACCTTAGGGAAGTCACTCATCACTTAACTGTATTACCTTCAATGGTAAAAGGAGATCAATAACCTCAAAGGATTCGTCTAAGGACTAAATGAGAGAATATACCTAAAGTTCCCAGTACATAGTCAGCAGCTCAATTAGTAGCATTTACTAAATATGGTTTTAATTCCATTAAAGCCATAACAACTAGAAAAGAAAGACACACCCTTGCACTCCTCACTTGCCTCACTGCCATCTCCTTCTGGTCATATTCTTTAAGGGAAGTCCCTAAATCAGGCCCAGAGTTTCAGCTGACAACCCGCCAGTCTTCAGCAAAAGGTCCTAAACCACGAGTACAAGAAAATTACATGGTGAGCTGCAAGGAGACCCATTTCTTTAAGGAGAGCAGGTGTATTTTGTTTTTGTTTTTTTTTGACATGGAGTCCTGCTTTGTCACCCAGGCTGCAGTGCAGTGGTGTGATCTCGACTCACTGCAACCTCCACTTCCTCGGTTCAAGCAATTCTCCTGCCTCAGCCTCCCAAGCAGTTGGAGTTACAGGCCTGCGCCGCCATGCCCAGCTAATTTTTTTTTTTAAAGGACAGCCAGGGTTTCACCATGTTGGCCAGGATGGTCTCAAACTCTTAACCTCATGTGATCTGCCCACCTCAGCCTCCCAAAGTGCAGGGATTACAGTCATGAGCCACTGCGCCTGGCCAAACATGTGTATTCTCATTCTTATCACTTCACCATCTCCAAATATTCATATCTACTCCTATTTTACACATGTTTAGCAAGGTCCTTCTAGAAAGAAAAATACACTGGTACTATTATTCATTTAAAAAAATAATAAATCTATGAAACTATTCTAACAAAAGGAGAGCCAGAAGTACTGAGAGAAAAATCCACAGATTAAACTCGATATGCAAACAAGTAGATAAAATATGACAACCCTATGAAAAGCCCCCAGCCAAGATCACAACCTTACTAGAAGGAAAAATAAACTCTACTCTTCCAGACCACACCAGGAGTTTTTGAAAACTGAGGGGAAGTCAGAGCAGAAGACAATCCTGAGGCTCCTACTCCCCTCTTCCTAGCAGCCCAGGCTTCCGCCTCCTGCCAGCCGGAGTCCAGGGCCCTGGGAGATCCTGCAGGAGGGGAGACAAGAGGAGGGCAAGAGGCCAGCATTCAGAAGTTAAATGAGTTACCAGGTAACAAGGCTCCCACCAGAAATATGTCTTCTAGGCAATGGTCTGATCACACAAAGCTGAAAAATGACTTCACTTCCTTCCCGTTGCTCCCAGGCCCAACCCAGCCCCCAAGGCTAGCCCCATGGTCTTGGCAACGCACTGGCCTGGCTCCAGCTCAACAGGATCTTCCCCCAGTCCTGCTCAGTCATCAATGCAAGGACAGTCATTCCCTCCTGAGGGAGGCTAAGAAAGCCTTATTGGAAACCATGGTGACAGAGTTTGTCCTTCACAAGGGCTTATATATCCTGTAAAGAGCTGCAAACGCACGACCACTGGCAAATACTGCAGATGGCCTCCCTGCCTCCAAGCTTCTTCACCTTCTTCCACCATCTCCAGCTGTCCTAATTTCTTCAAGCTAGAGCCTGCCGCGGGGCTCACAGATGTTCTCTGCTAAAACTATTCAGTCTGCTCAGATCGTCCTGGCAGATCCTAGCCTGAAGTTCACCAGAAGTATCAGATAACACTAATGATCATGGCAGAGCAGCTGGACCATTACCCAATGCTCACCAGCCAGCCAGATGCTTCCGAAGAACTGCATGCAACTTTCCCCACAACCCCTTTCAGGGGCTACCCTTATTATCTCCACTTGCAGGTGAAGGAACTAAGCACAGAGGGTTAAAGTAACCTGCACAAAGTCACAGCTGACGAGGGAAGCCAGGATGTAAACCCTACACAGCACCTACACCTGTAGCTACTCTCCACCCTTTGTCCTTTTGCTAACCCCTAGAAGAATGACCCCTTACACACAACAAACCAGCATCAGGTGCTGGTGGGGGAAGTGGAGGACCAGATGTGTTCATACAATACCCGCACCCAATCCTTAACCTACACCAACAGCTGCACCCAGCCTTCACATCCCCCATGAGCAGTTTGGGTGAGCCAGACTGCATTTTGCAAAAGTGGAAACCAGGCCGGGCGCAGTGGCCTGTAATCCCAGCACTTTGGGAGGCTGAGGCAGGCGGATCACGAGGTCAGGAGGTCAAGACCATCCTGGCTAACAAGGTGAAACCCCATCTCTACTAAAAATACAAAAATTAGCCAGGCGTGGTGGCAGGCGCCTGTAGTCCCAGCTGCTCGGGAGGCTGATGCAGGAGAGTGGCGTGAACCTGGGAAGTGGAGCTTGCAGTGAGCCGAGATTGCACCACTACACTCCAGCCTGGGTGACAAAGCGAAACTCCATCTCAAAACAAAAATAATAAAAAAAATTAAAAATTGGAAACCATATTACCACTTACCCCAGGTTCCACCACACTAGTCAGGCAAATATGCTGATTGACTTGTCTGATATAAACCCATCCCCCTTCCTAGGAAAGCACAGCAGCAGCCAGCTGAGGAATCTACATTTTCTCTCCCCAAAGGACTCTGATGCAGTTTAGGATACATGGCACCACCACCCTTCTCCAGAGAGCTCATTTTCAGGGCAGAGTTGGGAAAAGGATGTTAGAATCCCATAAGGAACTTTTAAAGAGATACGCCATGCCAGCAACCGAATCTTCTAGGGAGTAAGGAGAGAAGAGGAGCTAAAGTAATGCTTCACTTCTAGGAGTCCTTATCATGCCCCCACTATTGAGGCAATGCCTTTCCAGCACAGTCTCCACTCACTGCAACCTCTGCCTCCGGGGCGGGAGTGGAGGGGGGCAGTGGCTGGGACTATAGGCTGTGCCACCATGCCCGACTAATTTTTAGTAGATACAGGGTTTCCCCATGTTGGCCAGGCTGGTCTCAAACTCCTGGTCTCAAGTAATCCACCTGCCTCAGCCTCCCAAAAGCCTCCCAAGGTACTGGGATTGCAGGCGTTAGCCACCATGCCCAGCCTCATACTACTTATGAAGATAGTAAAATTAGATCATGTGAAAGTACAAATACCCTGTAAAAACTCCTCTACAGATGTTTGCTGTTCACTTGTAATCAGAGAAAACACAACTGTCTTAACTCTTTGGGCTGGTGTAAAGCACTAGAAACCTTCTGTCTGAGCAATCTTGTCACCGTTCAAATGCTTTAACATTCTCTCCTCCAGAGATTCACTTAGCAGACACATTGCAAGCAAAGAGAAAGGAAGAAAAAAAAGAGGAAGGGAAGCGAGAAGGGAAGGAATGGATGAATCCTGGGGCCTTTTACAGGACACTATGTTGGGAATACAGGGACCCTTCACACACACACACACACACACACACACACACACACACACACACACAGAGTAGAATTTAGACTAGTGTTCTCCAGAAGAAATGTAATGCAAGCCACAGATGTAATTTTAAATGTTCTGGTAGCCACATAAAAGGTAAATAGAAACAGGTAAACTTAATTTTTAAAATGTATTTTATGTAACATAATATATACAAAATATCACCATGTAAAACATGTAATCAACATTGAAACATGTATGAAATAGTTTACATTCTTTTCTTCATATTTAGAATTTGGTGTGTATTTTACATTTATAGTCTACCTCAATTCAGATTCGCAGCATTTCAAGAGCTCAATAGCCACATGTGCCTAGTGGTTATCATGTGAGACAGCCCAGATTCAGACAGTGAAGGGCAGATAAAGGGGAAGAAAAGGGGTAAGAATAAAACTCTAAAAGCTCTTGGGGGGGTCCATTTGGGGAGACAGTAGTAGTGATGGCAGTGGGGGCCCATATGGAGCAGCCGCTGCTGTAGCAGGGGAGGCACAGGTGGGACAGGGCACTCCACAGAGGCAGCGGGAGACGGGAACAGGCAAGAGCCCCGCCCCCTTCCGAATTGGTGGGGCAGGAGCCCTGACCTCCTGGATGCAGCTGCAGCCACCCAGCCATGGCTGTGGGTCCGGGCATCTCTGCACTCCTGGGGGCCCAGTTAGCACCCCCAGCCCCCACAGGCTTGGAAGGGCCTGCTTTCGCTGCCTAGCCACTCTCGGCTCCCGGCACCAGCTCTGATTTCAGAGCAAAGTCGAGGCCAAGTCCTCGGCACTGTCGCAACCTGGCCATGTATGAGCACACTGGGGCAGCGCTGACATGCCAGCCCTCTGCCACCCCTCCAGACTTTGGGCACCAATGAACACAGGAGGGAAGCCAAGGGGGCACTTAGAGGGGGTGAGGGTGACTCGGTATGGGCCTGCAGGTGCCCCTTGGCACAATTTAGGTGCCATGGACAGTGGGAGGAGGCAGACATGCTCCCAGGCAAAAAGGGGCAGGTCCCTGGTAAAACCCCACCTTCACGCCAGGGACGGCCTGAGGCCTGGGGGCCAGGCTGCCATTCCACCTACCAGAGTGATAACTTATGGTGCTTTTTCTGGCCTGCCCATGGCCGCCCATGGACCAATCAGCACACGCTTCCTTCCTTCTGAAGCTCATAAAAACGCTGGACTCAGCCAGACTCGGCCAGATATCAGAACAACCTGTCTGCAGAGACAAGCTACCCTCAGCTGAGGTCTCCCCTCAGCTGAGAGCTGAACAGACTTGTCAGGACACCCTGCCTGCAGAGACAAGCTACCCTCAGCTGAGGTCTCCCCTCAGCTGAGAGCTGAACAGACTTGTCAGGACACCCTGCCTATGGATAGAAGCTACCCACTTCAAGTATTCTAAGAACTGTACTGCTGCTCAATGAAGCCCCTCTCTGCCTTGCTCACCCTCTGGTTGTCCGCGTACCTGGCAGGATCTAGGCTGTGTCCCCCTTATGATAATCTAATGCCTGATGATCTGTCACTGTCTCCCATCACCCCCAGATGAGACCATCTAGTTGCAGGAAAACAAGATCAGGGCTCCCACTGATTCTACGTTACGGTGAGTTGTATAATTATTTCATTATATATTACAATGTAATAACAGAAATAAAGTACCCAATAGATGTAACGTACTTGAATCATCCCAAAACCACCATCCCCCACAACCACCAGTCCATGGAAGAATTGTCTTCCATGAAACCAGTCCCTGGTGCCAAAAAGGTTGGGGACCACTGAGCTAGACAACACATTGGTTATAATGACCCTTCAAAATATCAATAGTAGTAACCATGGTTTTGTTAGTAACACCAGTAATGGTCACCATTTACTAAGGGCTTACTAAACCCCCAAGCACCTTGCAAATGTTTCACAAGCTTTTTTAAAAAATAAGCTTTCATTTTTGAATCATTTTAAATTTGCAGAAAAGTTGCAAAGATAGTACAGAGTCCCTGTATGCTCTTTGGCCAGCTTCCCCTAAAGTTAACGTCTTACAAAACCATGATATATCTGTCAAAACAAAAAAATTAACATTGGTATGATACTATTAACTACACATTTGATTTGGATTTTAGCAGTTTTATAAGTATTTTATCTTCCCAAGAACCCTATGAAGTAAGTACCATTCTAATCCTGATATGATGGAGGATGCTGAGGCTTAGTAAGAATCAATCACTTGCTTATATTAACAGTAAAATGCCAAAGACTAGCAAGACTTAGATTATGATTTTGGTTCCTCCATATCTGGAGGCTCTGCTTAATCCCTACACCATAAGCTTACCTAGATATCATCGTTCCCAATTTATAGAACAAGAAACCCTGACAAGAAGTGAGCTACCTGAAGGCATGCTGCATCAAACCTGGATGTGTCCGAGTCCAGTGTCCCAGTTGCACTCTGGCCACACCACCATCTCCCTCCATGACACAAGAGAGATGAGGAGTTGCTCAGGGCCCATGCAAAGCCCCTGAAACCCATGAGGAATGTCGTGAAGGCTGTGATGTGGAGGGAGGGGATCACAGCCCTCGAAACTGACTACTTGTTCCAGGGCTACTGGTAAACCTGAGAGCTCTCCTGTGGCTCTTGTCAGGTAAAAGGGACACAGGGAGCCAACTCAAGAGTGCCTTACAAGGAGCATGTCTAGAGGAATGAGTGGTAGAAGGAGCAGCCACCAACTACTCTAAATTTAGCTACAACCAAACCACTGGGATCCTTGCTTTGGGCCTCTATAAGGAACTCTTTTAAAACATTCTTCTCCTGGGGGATCCTGTAGCTCAGTCCTTTCTAGCCCCTAGATTTTACCACCTGGGCAACAAAAGAGGCAGGAGTCGTTAACAACCTCACACAGACCTAAAAAGAATGACACAGGGCAAGCAGACAGAGACCTGGACGAACTTATCTGGACAGCCCGTAACAAGCCATGTTTTGCACCTTTCTTCCAGCCTTCATTTCCTTTTTGGCACTCCACGATCCCCTCCAGGTGTTTCTGAGGCACACTGCAGTTTGAGAACCTGTGACCTAGAAATGTATTCGGAAGGGTCTCTGTATGCAAATAAACAAGATCTCATGCATAGACTGGGGGCCCGTGGAGAAGTGCACAAGCTGAGCTGGGGGAGCAGCATTCATTCATCTCACAGTTAGGGAGCAGTAGAGGCCAGGCCTGCATTGTGTGCTGCTGGACGTCCTAGGCTCCTGGGGCATAAAGTATAGGAGAGCTTGAAGATATCAATCAAGCAAGCCTACGGATGAATACAGAATTACAAACTGTGGCAGCTACTATGAAAGAAAAGAATGGCGGGGAGAGCAGCAGAGAATAATGGGGATCTGCTCTCAGCTGAGGGGTCCAGGGAGGCCTCCCTGCAGAAGAAAAGGACATTTAAGTGCAGATAGGAAGAGGCAGGAGTTGGCCAGGAAAAGAGGGAAGGAAGTAAGCTTTCTCAGAAAAAGAACACCATGTGCAAAGGCTCTGGAGCTGGGGAGAGTATGGTACTTGGGAGATCCTGAAAGAGCCAGTGTGGCTAGAAACAGAGGGAGGCAGGAGGACAAGTGAAAATGAAGCTGGAGATGTCACCTGGGCCAGAGGTATGACCAAGAGTCTGTGCTGGCATCTAAGCTTAAAAAGGATGGCCCTGAATTTTAGTAGAATATTGACAATAAAAATAACAACCAACATTTTTTCCAGTACTATGTGCCAGGCCCTGTCCTAAGTGCTCCATATAAAAAGGTAATCCTTACAACATTCCAACAAGTAGGTTCCACTCCTATCAGCATGCCACTTTACAGATGAGAACACAATTCAATTCAGCTGCTCCAAGTCAGACCTAGTTAAGGACTGGAACACAATCAGACCAACTTCAGAAACCAAGCTCTCAATCACTTCATCATTCTGCAGGAGAATGGAGAAGCAGATGGACCTCAATGATCTGCTTTGCGTTTTCAGAAGCTCAATATGGATGCCGTGCAGACAGGGAAGTGAGAATGGAAGCAAAGGCCACGGCATCTTCCAGGCCAGAAATGGCAGGAGCCTGGGCCAGGGTGGCGGCAGCAGAGATGTCCAAGACACAGGAATTCTGGGCGGTGGGGAAAGAGAACACTCTCCTAGGGACTGTTTCACATATTCCAAACTCCTGACCATGAACAAAGTTTGTGCATCCTAACCCACCCCAACCACCTGCCATCAGACAATGCGAATAAGCGCCGAGGAGAGTTCTCCCTCTTCTGCAGGACTGACCCAAAACACAGGGCGGTCACTGAGCCTCTGCTATTCCTAAGAGTTAGCATTGATGAAAAAGTCTGTTCTTTGTTTAGAAGGGATGTCATTATCCTCCAGGAAAGGTCACAGATGACCAAGACACCTCACGGTGGTGCCCTCAAGAACAATGACCAGATTCAAACTTAGATATAAAAAGATGCTTCTAGCTTGAATTTTAACAAGCAGAGTTTCTCTTTAATTAACTTGATTGCCTCACAGCTCATTAGTGTTGGACAGCACAGTTGTCAGGATGGCTCGCGTTTCTAGAAAACTCCCACCTATGGCTTGGTAAAACAGTATGGATCTTGGAGAGGCCATTTCCTTGGATGAGATTTAGAGTCTCAGGGGTGTGGTCAGTGTCCTCTGACTTCAAATAAAAAGGGTGTTGTGGGGTAGATAATGGAGGCTTACTAACAGCTTACACAGCCCGAGAATCAAAGCCACTGACAGCTCCGTGCAGGCAATGGGGACACCTGGACTGGCAGAACCACTGAGTTTCTTGTCTCCCGTGACAGGTCTAATCAGGACTTCCCCAAAATGGGGCTTGCCTGTGCCCTCTGACCTGCATGTCTGAACACAGCATGGATAGGCCTGGCAGGATCTGGAGGAGGACACAGAAGGGGAGGAGTGGGTGGGAGCAGGGCCACTTCCTTACATAAATAAGTCGCAGCCTCTCGTATTGCAACAGTTGTGAAAAAGTCCACACCCATTTCAGAGTTTTGAAAGACTTCATCTGAGATGGGTGGAGAGGGCCAAGTGCCCCTCTGAAGCTCTCTCCTGTGTGCCATCCGTTCCCCGACCCATATCTGTTTCTCCCATATTCCTCCTCATTACCGCTGCCTTAATTGGTCACAAAGTCTATGTATTATAAGTGGAAACTATTAATAACACCTGGTGGGTGAAAAATGCTATGGCTCTTATTTACAAAAGTATTAAATTAAGTACCTCTTGTTTTGCGGGGCTCTGGGTATTTTTTTTCCACAGGATAAAAAAAATAAAATAAAATAGGGCATAAGAACAAAGAGCTACAGCCCTGCCCTTGCACCTATGGAAGGGGCCGAGAAACTTCTAATGATGAGGGAAGGGAGGGAGAGAGTGGAGCGGAGAAACCCATGTCTCCGGGCCTTAACCCCCATAGCGTTAGGGCCTTCTCTTCCCAAGGAACCATAAGCAAGAGTTAATATGTTACTCAGCAAACACTGCTCGAGAAGTATAGTCAGTCATCTGCTATAAGGAAATCGTCCTCGAGTGGCCTGTAAGACTCTGAGTGAGTGGCTTAATCACCCAGCAGGGCCTAGCAGGCAATACAGAAAACTCCTCCGAGACAGCAAGCCTGTAAAGGCAAAGCATTATCATTTGTAACAGGATTAATAACAACATGGGCTGGAAACAAACAGACACCACTGGATTACGTTTCCAGCCTCTTCAGGGAGACCATCGAGTTCAATGAAGGGTTTTATTTCTTTGTTTTTAAACAAGACAGCATCTCCTACCATGTGATACCAAGAACCCTCTCTGGGGAAATCAGTTCTTGTGCATTTGTCCTGCCAATGACAGGCAGCCTGAGGTATAGGGATTAAAACAGTTAGTCAGGAGAAGGTCCAGGAGGAATTTTACAATTCCAATTTAATAATTAAAAAAAGAAAGAAGACCAAGGGTCTCCTGATTAAGCCTCAGCACTTTAAAAAGGCCTTAAGGGGATCAATATTCCCATGTCACAGTGCTCCCTAAGTTATTTTTTTAACCACTTGGGGCCCTGATTAAAAATGTGGACTCTGGCCTGGCATGGTGGCTCATGCCAGTAATCCCAACATTCTGGGAGGCTGAGGCAGGCAGATCATTTGAGGTCAGGAGTTCGAGACCAGCCTGACGAATATGGTGAAAGCCCATCTCTACTAACCCATCTCTACTAAAAACACAAAAAAATTAGCCAGGCGTGGTGGCACATGCCTATAGTCCCAGCTACTTTGGAGGCTGAGACAGGAGAACTGCTTGAACTCAGGAGGCGGAGGTTGCAGTGAGCCAGGATCACACCACTGCACTCCAGCCTGGGCGACAGAGTGAGATTCCATCTCAAAAAAAAAAAAGTGGACTCCATGCCTGGAAAGGGGATGCTTAGAGATCTCCCCTTTTGACAAGTTCCTTTGGACTTTCTTATGCAACTGAGGTTGCCAAAGCACTGCCCTATTTCATTAATGCACTGCTGATATACAGCTAAAGTCAGAGAACGATTCATACTTTTCTTTTAAAACTAAGAAGATAAACTCAGTCACATTTGCACAAAACTTGGAGACAAACATAGTTACCATGTTCATCAGTGAAGTCTCTGGTTTCCCAATTTTTTCAACAGATAGTTCATTATTTTTTAAAAAATTAAAAAGACATTGATTTTACATTTACTTCCTTTATTTCCTTTGGGGAAGATTGGCAGTGCAACATTTGGCAACAGAAAGAAGAGCTGTGAGTGACTGAGGTCCCATGGCAGTGAGTGGGACCCACAGGGGATGAGTGAGTGAGGTCCCATGGCAGTGGGCGGGTCCCATAGGGCGTGAGTGAGGTCCCATGGCGGTTGGCGGGTCCCATAGGGCGTGAGTGAGGTCCCATGGCGGTTGACGGGTCCCATAGGGCGTGAGTGAGGTCCCATGGTGGTAAGCGGGTCCCATAGGGCGTGAGTGAGGTCTCCTGGTGGTGAGTGGGTCCCACACGGCATGCGTGAGTGAGGTCCCATGGCAGTGGGCGGGTCCCATAGGGCGTGAGTGAGGTCCCATGGCGGTGAGTGGGTCCCATAGGGCGTGAGTCAGTGAGGTCCCATGGCGGTGGGCGGGTCCCACAGGGGATGAGTGAGTGAGTTCCCATGGCGGTGAGCGGGTCCCATAGGGCGTGAGTGAGTGAGGTCCCATGGCAGTGAGCGGGTCCCACAGGGCACGGGTGAGTGAGGTCCCATTGCAGTGGGCGGGTCCCATAGGGCGTGAATGAGGTCCCATGGCGGTAAGTAGGTCCCATAGGGCGTGAGTGAGTGAGTTCCCATGGCGGTGGGCGGGTCCCACAGGGCACGAGTGAGTGAGGTCCCATGGCAGTGGGCGGGTCCCATAGGGGGTGAGTGAGGTCCCATGGCGGTAAGCGGGTCCCACTGGGCACGAGTGAGTGAGGTCCCATGGCAGTGGGCGGGTCCCATAGGGCGTGAGTGAGGTCTCATGGCGGTAAGCGGGTCCCATACGGCGTGAGTAAGTGAGATCCCACGGCAGTGAGTGGGTCCCATGGCGGTGAGTGGGTCCCATAGGGCATGAGTGAGTGAGGTCCCATGGCGGTGGGTGGGTCCATAGGGCGTGAGTGAGGTCCCATGGCGGTAAGCGGGTCCCATGGCGGTAAGCGGGTCCCATAGGGCGTGAGTAAGTGAGATCCCACGGCAGTGAGTGGGTCCCATGGCGGTGAGTGGGTCCCAATTGGCGTGAGTGAGCGAGGTCCCATGGCGGTGAGTGGGTCCCATGGCGGTGAGTGGGTCCCATGCCGGTGAGTGGGTCCCACAGGGCACGAGTGAGTGAGGTCCCATGGCGGTGTGTGGGTCCATAGGGCGTGAGTGAGGTCCCATGGCGGTGAGTGGGTCCCACAGGGCACGAGTGAGTGAGGGCCCATGGCAGTGGGCGGGTCCCATAGGGCGTGAGTGAGGTCCCATGGCGGTAAGCAGGTCCCACAGGGCGTGAGTGAGTGAGGTCCCATGGAGGTGGGCAGGTCCCATGGAGGTGGGTGGGTCCCATAGGGCATGAGTGAGGGAGGTCCCATGGCGGTAAGCGGGTCCCACAGGGCATGAGTAAGGTCCCATGGCAGTGAGTGGGACCTCACTCACTCACCTCTATGGGCTGCATAATTATGCAAAATGCAGGCATGCCCCAACCTTGAATCTTTCCAAACCTGGGATTGAGAAGGCCTAGAGGCAAGGTGAATCCAAGTGTACAGAACATGCAGGGGTAGGGTGCAGATTTGGCACCAGCCCAACTCACAACATCCTCAGATTCAGACTTCTGATCCTCTCTCCCAATGGAGTCCTGGAGCCTCACAAAGATCCAAACAATGGGATTGAAAGCAGAAGACATTCGTCACATAACTTTGAACATATATTCATTACCAGGCCACACCTATAATGTGCTATGTCTCCATATTTTTGTAACTCCTATTATTACCTTGTGAAAAGCATAACTATATTCTATTATGTTTCCTTGTGTTAAAAAGCATCCAGGTCTTCAATGTAAATATTTAAAACTGTCTATGGTGTTTCTAACCCTATGTACTTTTTCACTTTTTAAATACACTGAAAGGCTCAAATTATGGAGGTAGCCACTCTTCTCTTAATCTCTGAGAGGCCCAACCAGCAGAGTGGCTGATGGAGCAAACCCAGCACAAGCGTGGTCCTCTATCTACCACAGGGGATGAGAGGAAATCTCCAGGCACCGGTGTCAGAAGAAGCAAGGGACGGGGCCTCCCAATTATTAATAATATCTCCTTGCTTGGTGTCATGGCTGTCTTGCCTGCCCAGGGGCACCTATGGGCTGTGAATTAGACCGCTTCTGGGAATGGGGAGCAGAAACCAGGGGACAATTTACGTGGAGAACTTCTCTGCTGGACACCAGGAGAGCCAGAGCTCAGGAAAATATAGCATCATGATCCAGAGGGTTTGCTTTTTAGTATTCCCCCTTCTGTCTCAATGGCCTTGCTGACAGGGGTAAACACACTACTATCAAGATGCTAGGAGGCCAGGGAAAGGGAATATTTACATCTAGCACCTAAGTGCTCAGCATTCTGCCAGGAGCCTCACAGTGCTGACATCTGACAGCATCCCTGCCTGTTATCTGGTGATTCTCTTGGCCTCACCCCCACCCATTCTCACCCTCCAACCAGCTGACCCCTGTATACACCTGGCTTCCCTGCCTGCTGGCTTCCCATTGGTTCAGCCAACCAGGCACCCAGTGGGGAATCGGAGGAAGGAAGAGAGAGGTCTGGGTATTTCTCTCTGGCTCCCTCTCTCACTGGGTGCCACATCTTTAGGTAACATTCTTCCTTGACTATAGCTCCTTCTGGGCAGCCCCTCCTCCACAGTTCCAGGTCTCACTGCACTCCAGTAACTCTACTTCCTCCCCAGGCCCCTCAGCCCTAGAGGTGATAGGGCTTTTCCACTGCTATTAGTGCCTTGGTGGATCCCTCAACCTCTATAATTATTCCTTTCATTAGGCTTCATTCAAACCATCTGAGGTGAATTGTTTCCTGCCAGGAGCTCTGATACCGACTCTCATTTTCAATGTAATTGCTTTTGCAATTGAGATGAAACGCACAGATGTGGGTCTATAAGCATGTGGGGGCATTTCCAAGAGTTTATTAACCTGGTGTAAGTACTAGGTTTATAAAGAAGAGCTCACAAGGCTCATTCAACATCTGTGTGGCCTTGAACCCAACTCCAAATCCAACCAGATAACCATGGCAATCCCAAGGCATGGGTGTAGAGCCTCTAAATTCTGTCTGTAGTAGGTGCACAGGGATTTTTTTTTTACTCACCCTTGCTTTCTACCACATGCTTGCTAGTAGAAAAATCTCTGAGGGGCCTATAAAACATTTCAGCTTCTCTGGGGAGTAGAATCCACAAGGAGGATAATGGTAATAGCTGCCTGTCACTGATCTTGTACATTGCACAACAACCCTGTAAGGAAGCTTTCTTTATCTCCACCTAACAGATGAACAAAAAGATTCACAGATGGATAAGCAACTTGCCTGGGCCTGACCTCACGGCTGTTCTTTCCTTCCCATCGCACTATTTCTTAAAAGAGGGAAATAGGATCCATGGTCTCCAAGTTACTCCTAAATTAAGCCTGGAGGGATAAGCCTCCCCAGGCAAATCAAACACCAGGCTGGGCACGGTGGCTCATGGCTGTAATCCCAGCACTTTGGGAGGCCGAGGTGGGCAGATCATCTGAAGTCAGGAGTTCCAGACCAGCATGGCCAACATGGCGAAACCAAGAATCTACTAAAAGTACAAAAACAAAAATTAGCTAGGTGTGGTGGCGGGCTCCTGTAATTCCAGCTACTCGGGAGGCTGAGGCAGGAGAATCACTTGAACCAGGGAGGCAGAGGTTGCAGTGAGCCGAGATCACACTACTGCACTCCAGCCTGGGTGACAGAGACTCTGTCTCAAAAAAAAAAAAAAAAAAAAAAAAAAAACCGAAGAAAGAGAACTTAATTTCAAGGAACAGCTAGCTCAGAAAGCTCTCTATGATAGAAGTGAAAAACTGCATACAGTGTGTCCGTGTGTATAACATGTATAGTATAATCTCATCGTGGATAATGTATGGATGTGTGTATGTCTACAATGATTGTTTATGCACAAAGCTTGTCAGCAATAGTTTTTTCTGGGAAAGTGAGAGAGCCATGCTCTCCTGCACAGTTTGAATTTTCTGTCATAAGCATGAAACTTAATTTCTTATTTAAAGAATCAGAAAGGAAGAAGAGAGGGAAGAAGGTTGGTTTCTATGAACACTTAGACCAATGGTTCTCAACTTTCACTGCACACTGGAATCCCCTGGAATCAAGGGCAATCACCAGGGGAATCCTGAGATCTGCAGTTAATTAGTCTGGGGTATGGCCGGAGTGCTAGAATTCTTAAAACTCCCCCAGGTGATTCCAATGGGCAGCAAGGGTTGAGGACCACTGCATTATCAGTCAGGATAAAATATAGACCAGAGGCGACAGAGCAGGTGTCTTAACTTTTGCATGCTCTGGACGCCCCCAGCAGTCTGATGAAGCCCGTGGATGTTTCCTCAAAATAACATTTTTAAATGCATGAAATAAAACACCAAAGATTACAAGGCAAACAAACTGGATTTAGTTATCACAATATTTTTCCATTGTGATATGGTATGAGTGCTTCTTTATTAATACACCAAGTAACAAGATCTAAAAATGGCTTTATTATCTACCATCATTTTTAAGTAGTGAAGAGATCTCTGCAACAACTGTAGTGCGATATGGATTTATTAATGACAAAGGTCAAGGTATTTCTAATGTTACTTTGGTTTGTTGCCTATATTCACAATGGAAGAAAATGCCAAATTTCAGTTAGAACTCAGCGTCTATTTTTTTCCCATCGAAGCTTACAGACTGCCAGGCATAGAGGTAGAAGGAGGAGGACAGGGTGCCATCAGTGAACACAGTCATAGGACTTGCTCATCCCAACGCTGATTCTATTACCGGGTGTAAGACCTCAGACAGAAGGAAAGAAGACAACAAAACAAAAACAACTTCAATCACATGCTAATTTCCATTAGAGGCTGTTCCTTTTTTTTCTTTCTTTTTTTTTTTTTTTTATTAACTCTGTAAGGCTCCTTCAAGATACAAAAAAAGTACATTTCCTGATAACTACACTGTATATTTTAATTATGGCAATATTTTTCAAGTACAACTTCATGTGAAAAGATCTGTGTTTCTTCCACTAAAAAGACTCAACTGTGTTATCTGCCTCAAGACATCCATCACATGAATGCCAATATCTTAGGATTTAAAAGGGGGCTTTTTGAAACTTTCTAAGTATTTAATCAATAGGTTCCTTTTCATATAGAGCTACACTGCCTGCATAGACTGTGAACATGTTTTTTCTTTAATCTAAATTTGAAATAGCATTTACTATGTACTGAGCAGCTATTAGACTTCCATTACAGCACTGGGTTCTTTTCCCAAATCACAGTATTCTAATGCTCACATCCATGCTATACCATTATCCCATTTTACTAATAAAGAAACAAAATGACTAAGAACTTCAAAACAGCCTGATGGTACAAAATCACTCTCTCAGGAAAAAAGAAAGAGAGCGAGAGAGAGCAGGAACTCAAATTACATTAACATTCGTGTTGAAATTCCAGTTACAAATTAAAAGGGTTTTTTTTAACTAAACAATAAAATATTTTCTTCGGGTGGAAAGGGACCACCACACCCACTTATCCTAGCAACAGACTAAGCTGAGAAACTCAAAGACCTACTTTTCTTCATAGCCATACTTTTCTAATGACTCCAGAGTGACTTTTTAAATTCCTTCCATTCATGAAGTAATACAACACTCCAATGAAATGCAGAAGAGAATGGCATCCTCAGACCCAGCATGCAGGCACATGGCTGTGGAAGAGCGGTGGCCAGTCCCCAGGGCTGAAAGAAACCCAGCTGCCAATGCCGGTACCCAGTGATCCAGGAAGCCCTGGTCTATGTAAAGCAGCAAACAGGTTAGGGAGGTTCCCCAGGCCCTTTCACATCCATTAGAGACAACAGTAGCATTATCTTCAAACGGTAAGGTTCTCATTCCATAACTACCAGAGAGCTTTTCAAATGAGCCTAATCAATTTTTTTTTTTTTTTAAATAGGGTCCTGCTCTGTTGCACAGGCTGGAGTGCAGTGGTGCTATCATCGCTCACTGCAGCCTCAACCTCCTGGGCTCAAAAGACACTACCACCTCAGCCTCCCAAGTAACTAGCACTATAGGCTCATGCCACCACACCCGGCTAATTTTTGTATTTTTTTTTGTAGAGACAAGGTCTCACTATGTTGCCCAGGCTGGTCTAGAACTCCTGGGCTGAAGCAATCCTCCCACCTGGGCCTCCCAACCTGATGGGATTACAGACGTGAGCCACCACACCTGGCCTACTCAAACGTTTTCATTCTCAATGTTCTCAAGACTTATTTCCTTTTACTTAATATACGCAATGGGGTAGGAGGTATACGATGGCATTATTTTTTAAATTTTTTGTCTCCTATGAAATTAAGGCATTTAATGGGGATGGGGAGGCTCATAAAGAATGAGTTATTTCAACATCAGCCAAACACCACACTTAACTAAGAATGCCCAAAACTCTCCTTAAAGCAGAATAAAGACTGGAGTAAAGAACTCAGAAGAGAGAGATCACAGAGAAAAGACCAGGCTAACCAAAATCAAGGACACCTTAAAAAACTGTCTAACAGTAAGTCTCAGCAATGCACATTTTGTTCTCAACTTTGTTTTCCAGTAGGGTGGAAATGTACAAGAGTGAGTGTGAAGAGATTGGGGGTTGGGGGAAGATGTTAGGAAGAAGACAGAACTGGCATTCAGTAAGTCCTAGCAAGTTTAAGGGACTTTCATGTGTTTCATTAATTTTTCCCACAACCTCACCAGATAGATTAGCACCTCTTCAACTTTAAAATAAAACTGGAAATCAGAGAGGTTAAGCAACTTGCCCAGAGGCACACAGCTATAAAGAGCAGAGACAGAATTAGAACACAGATCAACCTGTCTCAGGGCCTCACTCTTTTTCCTGCCCCTCACTCCTCGGATCTTGTTAGTTATTTTCAGTTCAAATGTCAAGGCTCAGGAAAATTGCATCCCAGGTTCTCTTTTTTTGAGACGGAGTCTCGCTCTGTCACCCAGGCTGGAGTGCAGTGGCACAGTCTCGGCTCACTACAGCCTCCACCTCCTGAATTCAAGCGATTATCCTGCCTCAGCCTCCCAAGTAGCTAGGACTACAGGCGCCTGCCACCACGCCCAGCTAATTTTTTGTATTTTTAGTAGAGACGGGGTTTCACCGTGTTAGCCAGAATGGTCTCGATCTCCTGACCTCGTGATCTGCCCGCTTCAGCCTCCCAAAGTGCTGGGATTACAGGCGTGAGTCATTGCACCCGGCCCGCATTCCAGGTTCTTTAAACAAACACACACACACACACACACACCTTACTTCGGTTATAATTCCTTGGAAGGAAGGGGAAAACATCAATGCATATCCAAGAAGTCAGAGAGGAGGGGGAAAAAAGGAGCAAACAGCCCAATTTTCCAAAAGACCAAGGTGGGGGTTGGGATGGATTCCAGAAAATAGTGACATTGGTGAAGATTCAAGTTCCACAAGTGAGTATTCAGCAGATGGTTTGTGATCACTTTTAAAAGGTGGTCTGCACAGCAGAATGAATTTAGAAAGAACCAAGCAGGCCAGCATGACCTCATGCCTGTCCGTATTGGAAGAGACCCCTTGTTTGGTCAGAACACAGGGCATCTGTTTCCACAAGCCATAAGACCCATTTCCCACATCACGACATCATCACTCCAAAGGACTCACCCAGGAGCCGTCCAAGCCAGTACTTTCCAAGATGATTTTGGTCCCATAGCTCATCAGTCAAAAATGAGCATGCATCCCTTATATATGACTTATTTTAAAATTAAAAACATGTACTACTGCCAAATTATAAATATGAGTACAATTTAAGACCTTACTTTTTAGGGAAGAAAATATATATAAATTAAAGCTTTTACATTTTCTTCCCATTCCCCAAAGGATTATCCTGAGCACCAAATGTTGGAACTTAGTGCGTGATATGGTTTGGATCTGTGTTCCTGCCTGAATCTCATGTAGAATTGTAATCCCTAGTGTTGGAGGTGGGGCCTGGTGGGAACTAATTGGATCAGAGGGGCGGAGTTCTCATGAATGGGTTAGCACCATCCCCTAGGTGCTATTCTCCTGATAGTAAGTTATTGTGAGATACTGTTGTTTAAAAGCATGTAGCACCTCCCGCCTCTCTCTTCCTCCTGCTCTGGCCATGGGAAGTGCTGGCTTCCCTTCACCTTCTGCCATGATTGTGAGTTTCCTTGTACCTCCCCAGAAGCCGAGCAGATGGCCAGCGTCATGCTTCCTTACAGCCTGTGAAACTGTAAGCCAATTAAACCTCTTTTCTTTATAAATTACCCAGTCTCAAGTATTTCTTTAGAGCAGTGCAAGAACAGACTAATCCAGTGACCTAGATGCCGCATAGTGGTTGCTTGGAGCCCAGTGAGCTTCATCTTCACCCGGCATCCCTGACACACCTTGTCCTGGCCTCTACTCCCAAGGCTGATGGCTGCTTTTCCTCCCTGAGCATCCCAGAATCACTTCTTTCCATTTCCTCCCCCAGCATAGCCTTTCCCTCCTAAATTCCCTCACCTCCCTGAACTTGTTACAATGTCTTCTTCTCCCCTACATCCCTATCTTCTCACTGTAATAATTACCCAGCAAAATCCTTACGTTGTAACAGCAAACTGTGCCTCCATTTCACAGTCTACCTTCTCTTCTGCATTCAGGCAGTTCAATAGTACCAGAAAGATTAAATGAATACACAGTAACCACATAAACATTGTTACCAGGTTACTGCACACCCTCCTCTCCTACAGATCTTCTAACACAGTAACTAGGATTTTTCTTGTCTTCAGCCAGCTCCATTTCCCTTTATCCTCAGCCAACCATTCCAGTCCAGCACCACCCTTCCACCCCTCTATTTCCAGGCGCCTGCCTGCTGTTCCTCATCCATCCACTCAACCATTCCTTCATTCATTCCAATGCTTCCCAGGCATCCAGGATGCGCCGAGCGCGGTTTCAGCTCACAGTGAATCCTACATCCTAGGAAACAAGAACATGTCAGGAGTTGGGAAGATCATGAACACAAAGCTCCCTGTTACAAAATAGGGAGCAAGCAGGGGCCAGAGATACAACCCACCTCACTCCCTGCCCACTTCTGCCCTCTCCCGTGCTTTTTCAAATTGAGATATTAATAAAATCCACATAACACGGAATCAGTTCTTTAACAGTACACAAACTTAGCGGCATTGAGTATGTTCACCATGTTGTGTGACCATCACCTCTATCTAGTTCCAAAACATTGATATCACCACCCCCCACCCCACCAAATAAAACCCGGATCCATCAAGCATTCTCCACAGGCCCCTGCCCCCAGCAACACTAATCTGCTTCCTGTCTCTGCGGGGTCACCTATTCTGTGTATTCCATGTCCGTGAGTCATCCCGTTACCATTCCAATTCAGAAACAGCCCTGCCTCCCTTTGGTGCTCTCCCAGCCTCCTCGAGGAGGGCCTGTCTCACATTTGTCCTCACACCCCCATGCCCCCTCCGGCCTGTATCTCTAAAACCTCAGAACAGGCTCTCTAAGCCTTTGAGCAATTCTATCACTCTTGAAAAAAACCAAAACAGGGCCAGGTGCAGTGGTTCACACATGTAATCCTAACACTTTGGGAGGTCAAGGCAGGAGGATCAATTGAGGCCAGGAGTTTGAAACCAGCCTGGGCAACACAGTGAGACCTTGTCTTTATCCCACCCCTTCTCCGCAAAAAAAGAGTTAAAAAACAAAAAACCAACAAAACAAACACTTCCCTGACATTCCTTCCTCTGTCAAGACAGCCCCAACACCTTCCTTCCCTACTCAGCTTCTGATTCATTCCATGGGATTTGCAACTTGCCAAAACCAATAAAAACGCAGAAGGCCTTGGCTCCCCCGTGCCCTTTGGTCTTGTGAAGCATGTGACCTCAGATAATTATTGGTTTTGCCCCTCTGCACCTCAGTTCACTCATCTGCAAAATGGAGATCCAAGTAACATTTACCTCACTGGATTTGTATGATGAATCGGAACTACCTGAGTGCTCCCAAATGTCCCCAGCACACTGTAAGGGCTCCAATGTTGTCACTATGGTCAAGATGATCTGTCCCATAAAACCCCATGGGCCTGCTCTGCTCAGGCGGGGCCGGGCCTTTCTGGCCATTGGTTCTCTTTGGCTCAGCCTGTAAATGCAGAAATCTTCCAAGAATTGGCTCTTCCAGGTTAACACTCTTTTTGGGGTGGTATCATCTGGTCTCCTGACTTTAACCACTATCAATGCCAACAACACCTAAACCACAGGGCCCCACCCTTCCCCTCTCAGGCTCAGCACAGCTTTGCACTCACATGGGAACACCTGGGCAACTCGTCAGTAACCTCAGGAGGCCCTGAACTCTGCAAGACCAGAATTAAGCGTCATCCTCCCCTTGCACTCCTCAGCCACCTCTCCTCACTCCCTCCACTTCAAGTTCCCCTGCTCTCCCATGGGGACCACTGCAGTACCCTGCCCCTGCCACTCCACCTCCTGAGCCAGGCTTGCTCCTGTTCCCTCCTTTTCACACTGCAAGCAGAACAGACCATCTGAAAACCAAATCTGCCCAAGCCATGCACCTTTCAGGTGCTCTCCACTGCTCTCAGGAGCAAGTCCAAATGCATTCCCAAGGAAGGCTTTTCCTGACCTCGCCCCATCCCCAGCAGCTCCTGCTCTGTCCTCTAGGCTCTGGGAATGCTGACTGCTGCCAGCAATGCTGGAGTTAGCCCACATGGCCCCTGCTGGCAATGTCTTTCCCACCCCATTCTCACAAATCCCGCATATCTTTCAAGGCTCAGTTCAGCCACCACCACCTCAAGGAAGCCTTTTCTGATGCCCTAGATTAGACTAAGCCCCCTCCCTGCCTGCAATTCACTGACATTAGTGTGAGTCTGTTTTCCTCATTAGGCTGTAAGCTCCCCGAAGACCTTGTTTATTTCCTCCATCTACCCATTCATCTACCCATCCATCCACCCACCCACCCATCTATCCATCCACTTACCCATCCAACTATCCATCTATCTATTCAACAAAAATGTCCCAAGAGCCTACATTAGGCTAAGCAATAGGAATATAATAGCTAATAAGATGGACAAGGTTGCTGCCCATCAATGGAGGCAGACAAAAACATGTGACCACCACAACCCCCCATATTAGTCCATTTTTCTGCTATAACAATACCACAGACTAGGTTATTTACAAAAATAGAAGTTTATTTGGCTTATAGTTCTGGAGGCTGAGAAGTCTAAGAGTGTGGTGCTTGGCATCCGGTGAGGGTCTTCTTGCTGTGTCAGAACATGGTAGAAAAGCATATGAGACCGAGAGGGAAGTGGGCTGAACACATCCTTTCTATCAGGAACCCTCGATAACCCTCTCAATAACTAACCCATTCCCTGGATAACAGCATTAATCTCTTCATCAGGGCAGTGCCCTCATGATCTACCTGTTTTTAAAGGCCTCACTTCTCCATTCTGCTACAATGACAACTAAATCACATTTGTTTAGGAAGGAATATTCAAACCATAGCACCTCCACAGCAACCACACAGTGTGGGTTCTGGAGCCAGGTTCCCTAGGTTGAAATTCTGGCTCCTTCACTTGTTAGCTATGAAACCTGGGGCAAATTACTTAACCTCTCCGTGCCTTAGTTTCCTCCTCTCTCTAATCAGAACAGTAGTGCCCAGCTAGCACTTTTTTTTCCTGCTAATTCATTTTGCTAATGTATTTCATGAATAGATAAATCAATGGAAAGTATCCAGAACACTGCCTGGTACAAGTTAGCTATTCTCCGATTATTGGAGCAATGGGACTGCTTATGACATGGCCCCACCCCGGATGTGGGCACAGGTGTTATGTTAACCTTTGTGCCCTGTTTCTGATATAAAGTACTCATCAAATGTTTACTGAGTCACACTGGTAAGCCCTACAAGAATGGCTCATTGGCTCGGCATTAAAGACTTTTAGAGCTGGTAGTCACGCTGGATAACATCTGACCCAACTCGCCCACTTTTGTGGAAGAGACAGAGGCTCACAAAGTGGCAGCGAGAGCATCAGTCCCCAGATCTCCTGACTTGCCAGCCAGTGCCTTGTCCCCCATTCTAAGCAGACTCATGGTGCCCACAGCAGCACAGCTGCTCCACATCGTCCCACCTCTCCTTTCCCACGGTGGAACGGCCACAGCTCCAATACCCAGGCTGCCTCCTTCTCCGCTGGCTTTGCCTTCTCATGCCTCTCTTTTTTCTTTTTCTCCCTGTTTTGTAGCCAGTGGTTCTCCTATTTCCAGGGAGAGAGCTGACCATTCATAAAGACAGCCAGAGATCACTGTCCTCTTCTTCAGGGAGTGGCTCACACAACCCAGTGGGGTAGGTGCAGGCCGTGAGCCCCCAAGTGCCTCTCCAGGTCCTGCTGGTCACTCCTGATGGAGGAAGGACTTTTTCTTCATCACCAGCAAGTTTCACTTTACTTACTTTAGGATTCATGCTTTTACAAGTGCTCCAAGGGTCAGAAGGCAGGTCCTCCCTAAACCTGGGTGTAGAAGGAAGGCCACGTAACAGCTCTCAACTAAAAGCTGTTCACAAATGGCCAGCAAGCGCATAACCAGCACCCTCCCTCTGCTTGCTCTGGGTTGCCAGCAGTGGCCTGGCCTGTGGATGGCATGTCATCCTCTGGCACTGCTGCCCTGATGACAAGTGGTAATCTAGCAGGGCTGTTTTATAGTCTTCGGTATTTACAGAACCACTCTGTTATGAAACTTTTACTTTTGCACCTCAGCTGGCTTAGAAGGCTGCAAGAGAACACGACACTGCGAACAAATAATTCCTGGGATGCTGTGCGAGGTTTTTCATTCCTTTTCATGACTGGCCTGTAATATCATTTATAAGAACCCTGCACTTCATCCGTCTTCATGTCTGAGCCTCCGCTGGGTGTGTTCGCACGCCTGTGTCTGAAGCTCACAGAGGCACAAAGGCTTGTCACAAGCCCCAGCATGGCAAAGCAGTGTATTTAAGGGCTGGGATTTTTACCTGAACATCTCAGAGTAATGACTATACCATACACAAAATTGCCTCATTGATAGCAGCCACAGCCAGAGTGCTAAAAACAAGAGTAGTAAATTTGTATCTACATACCTTACTATTAAAGAATTCATCTACCATTCTGGATCTTAACAGCCACAGGCTATGAAGATGTTTGCCCTGGATATGAGATTCTGTGACTCGTACTCTGTCTTTCTTATAAATGCTAAAGCAGACCCATTGTTTTAAACAATGGAAAACCATTTTTATGAAGGAAGAAACTGTCTTTCCAACAAAACCCTTTCCATGTTTTTACATGAAAGAAGATCTCTAGTAGACATTTCTCTGGCCAAAAAAACCTTTCGCCTAGCCTTAGAGAATTTCTCTTTGGCTGTATTCTTAGAGCAGAACTCATCTTCAGAAGGTTCTTCCATCTGTGCCTTACCAATTCATTTGCAGACAGAGTGGCCTGATCTAACAGCATGTAATGGAAAGTAGGCACGATTTAAGATCAGAGACCTGCATTTAACCCCCCAATCTGTACCTTATCAGTAGGGGGACCATATATCCCCTTTTATGCCTGTTATCCCAGCATAATCATCAATAGCACCCCTCTTCACTCTCAAAAGCATCCTGATTTGGATGATAAATTATATGACCACCTTGCTTATTATGTGAGTCACCCCAGACAACATACTTCACTTTCCCACATGAGTTTCACGTTTGTCCAGTGAAAATAAGGGACGCTAATATACGTGGTTATCCCAAGCATGACATTAGACAGTGTGCACGAGACACGGTCACAGGAGGACCCAGTATTGCCCGTACACCAGCTACCATGCTCAAAAGGTCTGTTCTCAGAGAGAAAGTATTCATTTGTATGTGTGAGGTCTTCTCCTTTTGGTTGTCAAGTTGAAGACAGGACCTATATTTTCCACTTTCTACTGTGATATGGTCTATAAAATGGTAATGGGATCTATCCATGTCCAGCAGCTGCACAATTAATTCTGTCATCCATCTGACCAGAAGATGGCCCACACACGGGTACTTTAACTCCTACACTTTAGACCTTCTGGACTTTATTTATGCTCTCCACAAAGTAGGATTAAAATCAAAAATTCACCCCAAGCCAAACCTCTATGAAACAGTCCGAGTGAATGTGGTTCGGAGTGGGGGAGAGGAGTGGTCAGAGATCCTACAGACTGAATCACTACCTCTTAGCGAGTAAATTTGATGAATTTCTTGCTTTCTCAAGCCAAAAAAAAAAAAGGGCAATGATAGAAGAACAGCTTCTTAATAAAATTATGTTAGGTATCTCACTTTAAAAATTATGCCTAGGTCAGACTCACCTCTATAATCTCAGGACTTTGGGAGGCTGAGGTGGGAAGATCACTTGATCCCATGAGTTTGAGACCAGTGACCAGTGACCAGTGCCACTGCCCTCTAGCCTGGGCAACAGAGCAAGACTCTGTCTCAAAACAAAAAAAACAGGCCTAATTGTGCCAACAATCTTGAACACAAATCTGTAATATCAATCAGTGACTCAGAAAGCAACAGAACTTTGCTATTTCCATTTGCAAGAAAGAAAAGAAAGAAAGACGAGATGCTATCCCTTCATTGATAAACTTGTTAAATACAAATACCTTCTCTTTAAACAGTAAGAATATAATGTAATGTAACTGCCTCAATGATAAAACTGACCAATAACAAAACCCATAGAAAAATGAAGCAGAAAAAAAAATAGAGACTATTCTAGTCCAAGCTTCAGCTTAATATCTTTTTAAACAAAGAACGAAAAATTATTATTCCCATCATCTTTTAATATGGTTATCCGAAGGATTTGTGTTGAATACGAGAAATCCCTCCCCACTCTGACTTCTAAAGAAACAGGAAGGAAATGTTCAGCATTTTCATGCTCTAAATATAGCTATGAGAGGAAAGAGATGCCCATGGCAGCACAGCAATGACTTCGAGTCTGCAGCCCGACGAGGTGCAGTACAATAAGCTCTTCTGTGGACAGAGTCATTTCCTATCAAGAGAAGTTTCTAGAAACAGAAAAGGGCTGACTCCACTCTCAGAAATCCAGGTACAGCAGCGGCAGAGCACCCTCTGGGCTGGACTCACTGAGTGGCAAGCGGGAAGCCAAGAGGAAGTGCATTCCTATGGCGCTACCTCCAAGCCAAGCCCCAATTCCTAGGGGATACCCCTCTCTCCAAAGCCATACGCCAACAGGAAAACACCCCTGGCAACCATGTGCACAACATATTTATTGGGCAGAGGGGTATTTCTTAGAGTGCTGTTGATGATATAACCTTAAAGCATACCAAGAGGAAAACGGGGTTAATGTGTATTTAGGGCATTTTCCTGCAGAATGTCTGTGGGTTTTCTCCACTTGAAAAATTGAAACTGAAGCTGAAATCAGACTTCTGTTTAGGATTCAGATAATTAGGACATTTGGCTTTAAATGAATCACATACCTTGTAGTGACAGATACTGCCTTGCTAGAGAAACGTTCTGACAAACTTGCCTCCTTGCATATGATAAAAGAGTGAGCCAAGAATAGAGCTCAATTCTTTGACCAGGTCTAAGATAAAAACTTGGAGATAAGCCCACACCCACTCTACAAATGCAACTGACAGCCTTGGAGAAAGCCCAAGTCAGGAGGAGGTCACCTCTTGATGAAGAGGAGGGAAAGGGGAGCAGTGGGTGTGCAGGGTCTAGAACACACCACAATTCTACTGTACCCCTTGGCGAACTAGGGGCAGCCTATGGACCCCTTCTCAGAAAGATTTTTTTAATGCATAAAATAAAATACACAGTACTGCAAAGGAAATCAATTATATTGAAATACAGTTACCAAAATATTTTTTATATTTATTTATTTATTTTATTTATTCATGTATTTTGAGACAGAGTCTCACCCTGTCGCCCAGGCTGGAGTGCAGTGGCAGGATCTCAGCTCACTGCAACCTTTGCCTCTGGGGTTCAAGTGATTCTCCTGCCTCAGCTACCCTAGTAGCTGGGATTACAGGCACCCGCCACCATGCTCAGCTAATTTTTTATTTTTGGTAGAGACAGGATTTTGCCATGTTGGCCATGCTGGTCTCAACCTCCTGGCCTCAAGTGGTCCGCCCGCCTCGGCCTCCCAAAGTGCTGGTATTACAGGCATGAGCCACCGCGTCTGGCCCCCAAATTTTTTTTTTTAATTGTGATAAGGCAATACCTGCAGCTTGTATCTTAACACATTAAATAACACTATCTAGCAACAGGTGCAACAACCACCATAATTTCAAAGTGGTGATGAATACTGATATTTCAACACACCTGTTAATCATCTCTAATGTGACATGAAAATATTAGATTTCTATTGGTGACAAAGTCACAAACAGCACTAATACTACTGTGACTTATGCCCAACCTTCCAAAGTGAAAGAATTGCCAAATTTTGGCTAGAAGTTAGTGAAAATGAAAGTGTAATATTTTCCCATGCAAGTTCACAGGTCTCCCTGAAACCTTGTGCAGTTATGAAACTCAGGTGACAACCTAATTTTGCCTTCCATTCCTGCAGTTTTTCCAGAATAATGCAGAGACCTACATGGGAGCCACGGCCCAGCAAGAGCCAAAAACTACCTGTATGCATGGGAGGGTGGAGGTTGTACAACAAGGACAGTCCACCACCCATGGGTGTGGCTCGGGGAGGAGCACTATGGGACCAATATCTCTATTTCTGCTATACCCCATACATGGGCCAAGGTTTTTTTTTTTTTTTTTTTTTGAGACGGAGTCTCACTCTGTTGCCAGGCTGGAGTGCAGTGGCGCGATCCCGGCTCACTGCAACCTCTACCTCCCGGGTTCAAGCAATTCTCCTGCCTCTGCCTCCCAAGTAGCTGGGACTACAGGCACGTACCACCACGCCCAGCTAATTTTTGTATTTTTAGTAGAGATGAGGTTTCACCATGTTGGCCAGGATGGTCTCGATCTCTTGACCTCGTGATCTGCCCGCCTCTGCCTCCCAAAGCGCTGGGATTACAGGCGTGAGCCACCACACCAGGCCGGTTTGCTTTTTTTTAAAATGCTTCACATTAAAAGTATTAATTCAGCTGAATCATTGGGCTAGAGAAAAAACATTACTTTACAATTCATTTCCCCTAGTGCAGTGTTCTAAACCCTATCAGCCCCAAAGCCCCTGGGGCTTACAGTGAGCTTATAACACTCTTTACTATCTGAACCAAATGCTCAGATAACCTACCTAAACACAATTTCAAACATATACATTTAATGTCCTAAGATTGACAGAAAAGACAATAAAGGAAAGTAATTTATGACAAATCTAATGTATTTCAATATGCAATTAGCTGGGCCAGACCACTCTAAAAGACATAATGGAGCCATTAGATGCCTTCATTTTAATGTGAAATTTTTAAAATGTGTCATGTCAGCTACAAAGATGGACTAACACAGGTGATGTGCTAATTCTACAGGTAACATGAGTTTCCAAAATGGTAAATTTCCTAACAAAAGAAAGCACAATCTTTCTTCATTAACTGGAAAAGTTGATGTTTACTTAAAATGTGCAACAATTATTTGCTTATACCTAAGTTAGGTCTAGGTTCAGATTTTGCTTGTCCATGATTGTCTAGTGGGTAACAGGAAACATTTTGTGATACACAACTGCGCTACCCATTACAGATGTTTAGCATCCCTGGTCCCCATCCAATAAATGCTAGTGGCTCTCCTCAATCACTGACAATCAAAATTGCCCCCCCAAATTGTTGAAATGCCCCCAATAACGTTGTAGGGCCTGGGACTAGACCAGAGTCCTCTCTCCAGGTGCCACACCCTGCCCACCCCTGGGTGATCTCAAGCTGGGCACTGAGGGAAAACCAGAACGGGCATTACAAAAGAAAGATCAGCCTTATTGTGTGGCTTACACCCTGTAACAAATCCCCTTACCCAGAGTTCTGCCCTTGGGACAAGAAAAGCAGAATACGCAGGGAGGAGAATTAAGCAGCCAGACACCTGGAAGCAGAAAGGAGAGCAACAAGGATTTCTGGGGTTCCTAGAGCCTCGATCCCAGGCTGCAGGGGGCTCCTGGACCCTATCCCTGTGTTCCTAATATGAGTTCTCTCCTTCCACTGAAGCAAGGTCTGACAGGTTTCTGTTGCTAGCACCCAGAAGAATCTTTATTAATTAAAGGCATCCAACCACCTGGAAGGACAGCCATCCATCTGAACAAACGGCAGCAGCTAACACCAAAAACGCTTAGGAGTGAAACCATCCCCACAGGGTTAAGAATTGCATGCCAGGTTCTGGACTGAAATATGGTTACAATGAAGCACTAGTCAGGCTGCACCTTGGCCCGCTTTCCTGTTGCTAAAAGTCACATAGCACTAGATAGTGGCCATTTGCATCCCCATTGTTCCTATGAGTAGGATTTCTGATATTGAGGTCATTAAGACAGTTTAGGAATTGATTTGCAACCCCATTGTTCCTATAGACAGGATCTCTGACAGTAGTATCATAAGGCCTTTTTTTTAAAGGATGGGTTAAAATGTTCTCAGACCCTGAATGCCAACAACCAGTTTGAAGACCCCCACAGAGGAACGGATCAGCATGAGAATGCAGGTGGTTCACGTCCCTGCCCCATGTTCACCCTGCACTTTTCGACCAATCAACAACCTCCAAGCTTGCCCCTTTCCAAAACCCTTAAAAACTCTAACCCAAACTCCTCAGAGAGATGGATTTGAGGTTTCCTCCCCTCTCCTCATTCGGTGGCCCTTTGATTAAACCTTTCTCTGCTGCAACCCAGTTTCTCTACATATTGACTTGCTGTGTGCAATCAATCTATTAAGATCACAGGATAACCTATTCTAATGTCAATAAATGGACCTTATTTGGGGGATGTTTCTCAGATTTTACCTAAGCTCTTCATGCTGTAGTTTAAGCTCATTTATTTTGATTCCATTCTCACTGACAATAAATAAATGGGCCAGGGACCATCCGTCACCTGAGATTCTACAAAGACATATCCACATCCCTCTGAAGTTCTTCTGCCTCAGCTCTTTCTCATCAATCCCATGAGGCACACAACATAAATAACAATGTTGTCCTTTCTTGACAGGCTTGGAAAAATGAAGGTATTGGAGAAATTTGGCCTTTAAGGAGCCAATTAAATCTGAGTTTTAAAAAAATTCCAAAGTCTTTTCAACCACAGAAGTCCATGATTTAATGTCTCTAAATTTTATTCTGCTCAGATATAATACCACCCTAATTCAGAAATGTGGCAATAAGGCCCAGCTGCCAGAAAGGTGTTGTAAGAGAAGCTAGGATCACTGTGTCTTTGCCTTTCCCACTAATAGACTCCATTATATCACCAAAAAAGGCACTGCTGGGATCTAATGAATAAATAACTAGCACTTGAATGGAATTTGTGTCCATTTTAATTCCAGTTAGTTTCCACTAGAAAGCCTTATTTAAAAATAAATTAAGAAGGGGGGGGCATAACACTATTTATAATGAAACAATTTAGAAATGATTGAAAAGTTTCCTATATAAGCCAATCGGGTGCAATGTTAGATGGCAAGGACCTAATTGTTGATTCCAAGGAAACAGAGAAGAGTGAGTTTTCACATCTGCCAGATGTGTTCACTATCATTTCTACAAGGGTATGAGGAGACCGAAGGGTCACTCGAACAGGGTCTTCCAAACAGAAGGTCACAACTAACTGATGGGTTATGAAATCTATTCAGTGCAAAGGTCAGAAAACTTTTTCTTCTCGGGCCAGAGAGTAAATACTTGAGGCTTTGCAGGCCAGATCATCTATATCAGTCACAACCACTGGCCTCTGCCATTGTAGTGTGAAAGTAGCCATAAACAACAGAAGAACAAATGGGATTGGGTATGTGCCAATAAAACTTTATTTACAAAATAGGCAGCCAATCACCTGTCGCCTGACCTCTGACCAGAATTTTTTAAGACAATGAAATAGAACAAAATAGAAAACACCAGAGGCCACGATAAAGGTTAAGTACTTTTTATGAAACTTTTCTTGCTGTTATCTACTTACATATGTGAGTTCTCATTCAGCATGTATTTCTTACTCCAGGTTGCGGTCAAAAACCACCATATTAGAAGACAAACAGTTTCAGAAAGGAAAACTAGTCTGTTTCTGAGTGCAATTGGTAAAAATATAAAGGATTTTAATGGTTTTTAAAAAGGGAAAAAGGGGCAGATATAATGGACAAGTTCTTGAACCTAAGTACAATCTTAAAAGAATATTAATTAGTTACAAGTAACAAAAGGATTTTTAAAAGGACACTAAAATTACTTTCTACACTATTCAAACATCTGATATGAGCCGTGCATCAGTTAACCACTGCTCTACAGCAAACTTCCCCCAAACTCAGTGGCTTACAACAACCACGGATGATTTACACATCTCTACAAGTCAGCCAGTGGGTGATTCAGGTGACCGTGGCCGACCTAGACCTGCTCAGGAGACAGCACACAGCGGACAGGTCAGACAGCATTGGCCGATCTAGGATGGAATCGGCAAGCACAAACCTGGCCCCCTCCACTGGGCTAGCCTGGGCACGATCTCATGGAGGTGGCGGGGTCTGAATGTGCAAGCCCAGTCGTGTAAAAGGCAATCAGAAACAGTCGCTTTTTACAACTGTTTATATACAGCATGTGCTAACATCCCACTGGCCAAAGCAAGTCACATAGCCAAAAGGGGGCGGGGGACCAGGGTGGGGGAAGAAGGAAGGAGGAAGAGAACCTGCAAAGTTATAGGGCAAAGAGTGTAGATAGTGGATACAGGGAGTTCAGGGAGGCCATTAACAGAGGCCGATAGTAAAAAAAAAAAAAAAAATCAATCTAGCACAGGCAAATATTTATCGTTTATCATCATCACCCTGGCAGAAGCAGAGAGGTTTTACATTATTTTAACGTTTTCCATTACCATTTCTCACTGTGTTTTTGCCTTATCGCTTGTAAGGCAGAAAAGCAGAGTGGAAAAAATGCCAATTTTGGGAATTCAGCCTTTTGTACCCTGGCTCTGCCACTTCTGGCTGTGTGACCCTGGGCAAGTTTCCTTTGCACCTCAGTTTCCCCACTGTAATAGCAATGTGTCCGGAATTGGTGAGTTCTTGGTCTCACTGACTTCAAGAATGAAGCCGTGGACCCTCGTGGTGTGATGGTTCTTAAAGGCAGCGTGAGCCAAGTTTGTTCCTTCTGATGTTCAGACGTTCGGAGTTTCTTCGTTCTGGTGAGTATGTGATCTTGCTGGCCTCGGGAGTGAAGCTGCAGACCTTCCCAGTGAGTGTTACAGCTCATAAAGACAGTGTGGACCCAAAGAGTGACCAGCAGCAAAATTTATTGCAAAGAGCAAAAGAACAAAGCCTCCAGACTATGGAAGGGGACCCCAGGGGGTTGCCACTGCCAGCTCAGGCAGCCTGCTTTTATTCCCTTATCTGGCCTCACCCACATCCTGCTGATTGGCCCATTTTACAGAGAGCTGATTGGTCCATTTTGACAGAGTGCTGATTGGTGCATTTACAATCCTTTAGCTAGACACAAAATCCAAGTCCCCACTAGATTAGCTAGACACAGAGCACTGATTGGTGCGTTTACAAACCTTGAGTTAGACACAGAGTGCTGATTGGTGCATTTTTACAATCTTTTAGCTAGACACAAAAGTTCTCCAAGTCTCCACTAGATTAGCTAGACACAGAGCACTGATTGGTGCATTTACAAATCTTGAGCTAGACAGAGGGTGCTGATTGGTGCATTTACAAACCTCTAGCTAGACATAAAAGTTCTCCAAGTCCCCACTAGATTAGCTAGACACAGAGTATTGATTGGTGCATTTACAAACCTTTAGAGCTAGACAGAGTGCTGATTGGCGCATTTACAATCCTCTAGCTAGTCATAAAAGTTCTCCAAGTACCCACCAGATCAGCTAGATACAAAGTGCTGAATGGTGCATCCACAAACCCTGAGCTAGACACAGGGTGCTGATTGGTGCATTTACAATCCTCTAGCTAGACATAAAAATTCTCCAAGTACCCACCAGATCAGCTAGATACAAAGTGCTGATTGGTGCATCCACAAACCGGGAGCTAGACACAGAGTGCTGATTAGTGCATACACAATCCTCCAGCTAGACATAAAAGTTCTCCGAGTCCTCACTTGACTCAGGAGCCCAGCTGGCTTCACCTAGTGGATCTGTGCCAGGGCTGCAGGCGGAGCTGCCCACTAGTCCCGCGCGCCGCGCCTGCACTCCTCAGCCCTTGGGCGGTCGATGGGACCGGGTGCAGCAGAGCAGGGGGTGGTGCCCCTGGGGGAGGCTCGGGCTACTGGGGAGGCTCAGGCCACTCGGGAGCCCACTGCCGGGGGTGGGGGGGTCTCTGGCATGGTGGGCTGCAGGTCCCCAGCCCTGCCCCGCGGGAAGATGGCTGAGGCCAGGCGAGAATTCCAGCGCGGTGCGGACAGGCCGGCAGTGCTGGGGGACCCGGCGCTCCTCCGCAGCTGCTGGCACGGGTGCTAAGCCCCTCACTGCTCCGGCCGGGCGCTCCAAGTGCCGGGCCGCGGAGCCCACGCCCACCTGGAACTTGTGCTGGCCTGCGAGCGCTGCAGCCCTGTTTCCCGCCCGCGCCTCTCCCTCCACACCTCCCCACAAGCAGAGAGAGCCGGCTGCGGTCTCAGCCAGCCCAGAGAGGGGCTCCCACAGTGCAGCGGCGGGCTGAAGGGCTCCTCAAGCGTGGTCAGAGCCAACGCCTAGGCCGAGGAGGTGCCGAGAGCGAGCGAGGGCTGCTAGAACATTGTCACCTCTCAGTAGGACGGCTCACAATTACATAAGCCAGAGCAAGTAAAAGTACTCAGCTCAACATCTGGCCTTAGCAGACCTCAAACCTTATTTAAATACCAATGTTCTGGCAAATAGTTGATTTGAATATGTTCAAAGGGGAGAAGAACAGATCCTGTAACAGTAAACCTTCTTTGCAAAGAGAAATAGTTCCTTTACATAAAGAGCAAAGAACCAGTTCCTTATTTGGAGTTTTGAGGACTGTGGTAGGCAGAAAAGGGGCCCCCAAAGATGTTCATCATATACTAATCCCCAGAACCTGTGCTTATGTTGCCTTACAGGGAGATGGCATTATATCAAGGACCTGTAGATGGGAGATTACGCTGCATTACCCTGCTTGGTCTAATCTAATCACATCAATCCTGAAAAGCAGAGAATCTTTCCCAGCTTGGTGAGAGTATCAGTGTGATGGCAGAGAGACAAGGACTCAGCTGGACATTGCCGGCATTGAAACTGGAGAAGGGGGCATGAGCCTAGGAACATGGGCAGCCTCTAGAATCTAGAAAAGGCAAGGAGACCGATTCTCCCTTCAAGCCTCCAGAAAGGAATAGACACCTTGATCTCGGCCAGTGAGACCCATAAGGGACCTCTGACCTACAGAATTCAAAGAGAATAAATGTGTGTGGCTTTAGCTGCTAAGTTTGTGGCTGTTACAGCAGCAATAGAAGTAATCTTGTAGTATTTCTGTTAGAGACTGACAATGAGCAAATAGAACAGTCACACTTGAAACCACTGAACTAGGAGGAAGAAACTCGGAAACTTAAGAGTATTAACCAGACATGGCCTCAAAAAATGGAAAGCTCTCTGGACACGGTGGCTCACAGCTGTAATCACAGCATTTTGAGAGACTCAGGCCGTAGGATCGCTTGAGGCCAGGACTTCGAGACCAGCCTGGGCAACATAGTAAGACTCGTGTCTCTCCAAAAAATAAAATTTTTAAAAAAAATTTAGCCAGGCGTGGTGGCACATGCCTGTAGCCCTAGCTACTCAAGAAGCTGAGGCAAGAGAATCACTTCAGCCTAGGAGTTGGAGGTTACAGTGAGCTATGATTGCACCACTGCACTCTAGCCTGGGTGACAGAGAAAGACCCTGTCTCTAAAAAAAAAAGAACAAATAAAACTTGAAAGTTGTATTTGATTCTGCTTACAGAAATAGAGAACAGACACTATTATAGAATAAGCAACTCATTATCATGAAAAACACTTTACAGGAAGAACAATAAAATCTTAATACACAGTATCACCAAGGATCCCCTACCTATACTACTTAACAAGCTGGTACTAGGGGAAAGGCCATAGTAACAAAATCCTTTCACAGAAACTTTCTGCAGACTTCCTTTAACTGATGGCTACTCCAAACCTGCAGCTCTCTGATCACTCCCTTTCTTTTTTCTCTCTCTCTTTCTTTTCTTTAATTCTCTCCTCTTTCTCTCTTTCTTTCTTTCTTTTTTTTTTCTTTGTAGAGGCAGGAGTCTTGCTTTCTTGCTCAGGCTGGTCTCAAACTCCTGGGATCAAGCGATCCTCCCATCTCAGCCTCTGAGAGTGCTGGGATTACAGGCATGAGCCACTGCACCCAGCCTCCACTTTTTCTTAAGATAACATTGACAATAAGGTAATAAGCCCTAGTGGTGTGTGGACACACACACACTCACATTCAGAGTCCCAATTTGTTGACCTGCATGAGACCATAAACTGTGCTAAGAGGAAAAAAAAAATGTCCACAGAAAGACTGATTTTAAAAGATGAACTCCAAAAGAGCATAATGACCAAACGGAAGCTCAAAATCAGGAACACACCTAGGAATCTTTTTAAGGATAGACTAAAGAAACTAAAGTAGCTGAGAGTGCAGAACGCAGCCACGCAGGCACACTAGTAGAACCCTCCAAGTGTAGGAGAGGCTAAGTGATGCATCGCTTTTCAGATGAGAAATCAGAATCACTAAGCACAGAATCGGCCCACATGAAGACAGCCAGCTAAGTGCAGAAGCCTCACCTGCCACGGTCGGAGTTCACTCACGATGCCATGCTGCCTGGACAGCTCATCTCATAACTCCAGCACGCCAGGCCTGGAGCTTCCAGCCTGCACCCATGAGAGCTCCATGACACTCCTTTCTTTATTGGAGCTACATGTTTCTTTTTTTGTTTTGGGGGGGTTTATTTGGAACAAGCCTGGGGGGGGAAAAAAACCTTTCCCTTGAAGGAGCTCACTAGACGTAAGAATTGTGAAGGAGGAATGGTGAACCTGTAAAAGTTGATCGTATTTACCCAGGAGAATTACATTTGTGTGTAATGTACAGTGAAGACTGCCCAATAACAATGTCATCTTTAAACCTGCCAAGCATAATAGCTAAAAATCAAATGAAGGAAGAATGTAACATTCTTAGTCACAGAGACTAGAACTTTTTTACAGAGGGAAGCCAATCAAGATGAACAGAGGGGCTTGAAGCCGTGTTTGCAAAGGTCTTACACAGGACTGGGGACACCGCATGATGAAGATTACTGGGGGAAGGGAATAGAGGGAAACTCCTCTTCCCTGCCATATCCTCACCGGGTGGGGCCTCTAACCCTAGATGCTCTAAAAAATTACAGGAAAGGGGAGGAAGGAAGTATACCAAACAGAAATACTAAGAAAGGTGCCAAAGGAAAACAGAAATCACACACACCATGAGGCAGAGATGGTGCTTTCTCTTTGCATCCAAGAAAGAATCGGTCATTTAGAAAACTCCTCACCAGCATGGATGCTTGTAAATAACAAACTGGAGGTGAAAATAACAGATGGTTTAAAAAAAAAAAAAAAAAAAAGCAGCTGCAAGAAGACTGATACCAAACTCCCTTATGTTGAAAGGTAGTAGTTACACACTGAACGTGTAGACAGAATTTGGCCCTGCTTGTGGCAGTGTGTAAACACCTAGCCACGTCCCCAGGGCACTGTGCGAGGAACCACAGAAGGCTATGAGCCTGGTCATCTTCTCTACTCTTTGAATCTCAATGAATCTCAATTTCCCAAGGGAAAAAATAGCTTCACTAAAGGAAAGCAGGTTATTTCAGGGCTGAAAGTAAGGACCAAGGTTTTTTATTTCTAAACATACAAAGATAAACATCCCCAAAGAGAGAGTAACAATAAAGGGCTGATTCTTCTTAGTTAAGCTTTTCAGCTGTCTGCTAAAGAGAGTCTACTGGCCAGGGCAAAAACAACCTGAATGTGTTCTCAACCTTCTTTTTAATTTAATAAGGGAATTTCATTTAACTTATGTTACAACTCTTTTGCCACACGTGTAGAATTACGCAACATTAGGAACTGAACAGATCTTTGGAGCGCATTCAATCCCCTCTTACTTCTCAACCTAACAACTGAGGCCCAAAGTGGTCACATGGGCTGAATTAGTATGTTCATCTACATTTCCCTTTATCACTGAACTTAACTCTTCTGGGTGTGCATTGACTAGGCTTAGACTTTAAAATCCTTGAGTAGCCAGTGACTATTTATTTGGCAGAAGCATTCTGAATCAGGAACAGGTAAGGGCAGGAAAGGCAACGGGTGCTCACTGCTATGTCCAATGGGAAGATTCCACAAAGTATGGCGACCTCGGGTTCAAAAAAGCATTTTGTGTGGCCTCTGCTCTCTTTCTAGGATTCCGCAGACACTGCGGGAATGTCTTCACAGGCACCGTTTATTGGAAATGTTAAGGAATAGTCCTGATACCTCTTCCAGGTCACTCCTCACCTACCCCATGCTCCTAAAGAAAGGAAATCAATGCTGAGAAGAGCCAGGAGCCCTAAAACACAGAGAATTAATAAGAGTGAAATGTAAAATCCAGCCCAGACTGGATTCCTATCATGTCAAACTTAAAAGGTGACATGAGAAAGGGAACCCCTCATTCCAAAGGACATATGTCACTTAGATTCTCCCAGCTGGGGATGGTAGGAGGGAACGGGGCCACACCAACCTGCTCCCTACCACATTCCAAGGTGAAGCTGGGTGTGAGCACACAGTGGGCTCCAGGGAGGAACAGATGCCCAGTGGCCATCAATTCTCTTCCTGTATCATTGCTATAAACAAAGCAGGCAGGCACTCGTTATCAACTGTTACCAACTGTTCCTGTGGGACCACAGATAAGATGTGAGGTCCAGCTTTGCCACTGCTGCCTGCTGGTGAGACTTTGAGAAAGTCTCTCCACCTCTCTCCACCTCGGTGACCTCAGCTAGAAAGAGGAGGGCCCTCCCTGCAGTGCCCCTGGGTATCTGTGAAGCCCTCTCGGCTTCGGTTGGAAAGAAGGTGCTGGCTAGTACAGGGCATACTCATCAGCCTTAACCACTACTCACAGCCCAACCCACACTGGCTCTGGACCTAGACCACCTGGCTTCAAATCCTTGCTCTGCCACTGAGTAGCTGTTTGTAACCTTAGCTAGATTTCCTGACCTCATGATGTTATGGTCTCTCCATGTATAAACTGGGAATAACAACAGAATCTACCTCATTGTTGAGTGAAATACCTGTAGGACAAAAGAAGCATTTGCAGTAATGCCAGTCGGAGAAGGTGGATTTTTTTCATCGCCATCATTCCTATTTTCTTGTCCACCCTTTCTTGATGTTTCTCCACCAAGACATATAATAAAATCTCTACGGTGATCACCAACATAACACACTCCCATGAGGGGACCCAGACACAGAAAAGACCCAAAACGAATAGAGTGGAAGGCTTTTCTGTGTAGGATACTTATAATAATAATTTTTAAAAAACATTTTACCAGCATGACAGGACTTATAAGCAGTCTATGCACCGAACTACAACATTAAAGCATGAAGTTCAAACAGGAGTGGGTGGGTAGCACACGTTCCCTCAAGGGCCAGCCACAAAAATCACAAAGGGATGCAAATAAGTGAGGCTGTTATTATTCTAGGGATAACCTTGAAGTGCTGACATTTTAAAAAGTAAACCTATTGCAAACACCAGTAGTTAACTCTTACTAGTAACAGAAGTACTTGGGTGTAACTCACTCCTGAGTTCACTTCGTCAGGAAATAGAGTGGAGAAATATTCCTTAGCCATTGCAGGGAGCCGCCCGAGCAAGGGTCAACGTCCAGCAGGCATTAATGCCAGCCTGGCAGTAAAGGTGACAAAGAGACAGTGCTAGTTTACAAGACAAACTGCTCCCACCAAACCCAGCCACAATAGCTTATAACCTTTGCCTGTCCTGATTTTTAAGACTGGGCAGAGTCCCGAGAGGAAAGCCCTGTTCCCATTCCAGAAGATTGTGTGTTTAGACAAGAGAACTGTGGGATTTTGAACAAATCAAGTGATTCCTCCAACCCCTCCCATGCACACACATAGCACTGCAGATATGACAAAGTCAGGGAAGGATGCACTTAATTGTGGCAATGAAAAAAATAAATACAACAGTCCAAATGGGCAAACACACAGCTCGAGTCCAAACTCCTCTAGTTGAGAACGTGGTTACAGTGCTAAGGCTCCTGGGACCCACCTTGGCAGCTTTCCAAGAGCTATTAGTTTGTATTAACACACAGTAAGAGAAGGTCTGATAAATTAAAAGTGAGATAATTTAGGAGGACATCTTTATACCCAGCACCAGCCCAGTGCACAGCACATGGCAGATGCTGGATAAATGCTCATCAGCAGCCAGCATCAGTCACAACTGTGGATGTTGACATAGGATATAAAACAGTATAGGGATATGGCTTAGATTAGAGACTTTAAGGGTTGGAGAGATCGTTACTTAATTTCAAAGAGAAATTTGAAAGTGTAGCCATCTTCTGGCTACTAAGAGTGATTCCATACTTCAAAGCAATTATTAACTTTAAAGGCAGCCTGGTAAAACTTGCACTGACAAGTCCCAAATGCTTATTTATTTCTCACCCTATCTTCTCAATTGTCACCCAGATAGCAATCTCCCCGTATAAAATTATTTCCTCCCTTTTCTCAAGTATCATCTGGATTATAGTAATCAAAACTACCCATAAACCTGTTCACCTGACACCAGTACCCTTCCCCAAATTTTGAAACTCACCATAGGAAACCCCCAAAGACAAAGCTAACAGCACACACTTTCCTGAGGCCTGTTATAACAACATCAACACAGAATGCCACCCCCAACCACTCCTCCTCCATGCCTCCTAGGGCCAGGAGCCCATGACACACAAGGAGGAAGGAAGACAATGAGTCCCTATTGCGCTTAAAGCCTCTTGAGAAAGAGCAGAGCAGTCACCTGTCTGTATGACCCAGGGAAGGAGAGGACATAAACTTTCCAACCCAGATCTTACAGATGACTGCTCTTTGCAGTTTTCTACACATCTCTGCAGGGTACACTAGTCACTGCCTGTCCCCTGCCAAAATTAATCCAGGGATGTCTCTGTAGTGACTTAGATCCTGAGACACATGGAACATTAGGGAAAAGTTGTCTCAAATGTCAGAGTTACAACTAGAATGGTTCCTGGGAACTCATACTTCCAAAGGCCTCCCCGTCAGCTAGGGTAAAAGGGGAGTCTAGCATTTCAATGCTTTTGGAGGACAGCTGGGCAGAAGGTGGGTTGGTTATTTTAAAACAAACAAAAAAAATTGAATGGGATGAGAGATTATGTGAATTCCTGTGATCTCTTGAGGTCCCTTCCAGCTTCCAGATTCTACCAAAGAACATGTCATTTGCATGTACATATGCACACACCTCTTTATAAAAATGTATACAGATGTGGGCATATATATAAATGAGTACTATATTCACACTTCCAAACATAAAGCACTTGAAGTGCACACTGCTGAGGAGATCCAAAAGCCCATGAGCTGCTCTGCAGCAGCAGTTGGAGCATACGGTTGCCACTGGCAGAACTGGGCAGAGCCCTCCACCCCTCCTGCCATTGCAGTACACCTTAAAACCAACTGGTGGCTGCTTGTGCAGGTGCAAACCCTGCAAAGCTCCAAACTAGGACTGCAGATTCCTTTCTCCTAATGACTCCAGTCACGAGTGTCCCAGAGTGAGGAAGGCAGGCTGAAACAAAGGAGGAGATGAAAGAAAAAGCCCAAACCCTATACCCAGGCAGAGGCACCCCAGCAGAGGCAGATGCCAGACAGAGGAACTTCCTTCTCCTCTTCTCCCAGCCCCTACAAAGGGTGAAACAGTCACGCTCTTGCCCCTCCTCCATCACCTTGCTTTTCAGGGCCTCTCCACATAAGGCTGACAACATGGGCATTTAAATGAGCATTTAAAAGCAGGGTGATGGAGGAGGACAAGAGGAAAAAACTAAACTGGAAAAAACTAAAAAGCTCTCTAGAAAGGAGAGCTTTGCGCTAGGCCGGGCACGGTGGGTCACTCCTGTAATCCCAGCACTTTGGGAAGCCGAGGCGGGTGGATCACCGGAGGTCAGGAGTTCGCGATCAGCGTGGCCAATAAGGTGAAACCTCATCTCTACTAAAAATGAAAAATTAGCCGGGTGTGGTGACGGGCGCCTGTAATCCCAGCTACTTGAGAGGCTGAGGCAGGAGAATCTCTTGAACCCGGGAAGCTGAGGTTGCAGTAAAGAGATCGCGCCATTGCACTCCAGACTGGGCAACAAGAGAAAAACTCCATCTTTAAAAAAAAAAAAAAAAAAAGACAGGAGAGCTTTGCTCTAATCTTTACTGCCAAATAAATCTGAGGATGCCCATCTCAGCCCTGAACAATAGCAACAAAAATAATTTATAGGAAAGCAGTGAGGACGGGGGGAGGGGGGTGAAAATTCATTCACCACAGATCTCAGATGCTTTGCCCTTCATGAAAAACTGTTCAGTGATTTTCTCGGAACAGACAAGGGAGTTCTGATGCAGCCACAAGGCTTAGGATGTGCAAGACACAGAGATTAACACTGGGGAGTCTCTTGGAGTAAAAACCAAGTTGATCAGGTCCTGACAATAAACTGGGGGTGGGGGTCAGTTCAACGACCTAGCTTCCCACTCGCATCTCCTTAGAATGAGATGCTACCTCTAACACTTTGGTCTGGGTGTATTTACAAGTGCGATGTTGCCATCCACCCGAACCCCACACACAACTGAGTTTGCCCCTTCCCAACTTCACAGACCCAGAAGTACTCATCTGCCCTAACTGGGCCGCCAGAGCCAGGTGCAGATAGCGGCGGCCGCCCGGGGCCGGGCCCGGCAGTCGGTCCCAGGAGGGCCGGGCCCTAGACCGAATCCATCCACATCGCCCGGTTCCCGCAGCCCTGAGAAGCCAAGCACCCCCTCTGTGCTCCAAACGCCTCTGGACAATGCAAGCGCCACCCCCTTCCCTCTTCGGCTCTTCCGCGCGGCGGCTACAAAACCGCGGCTTTGTGTGTGACAGCAAGTGTATACGCGAGCGTCCCTGGGCTCACACACCCCCTTGCACCCCGCCTGCTCGCCGCGCCAGGTCCAGGCACCAAGCGGGCGCACCGCGCGCGGGTCCACCAGGCTGAGAGCCGCGCTCCAGGCCTCTGGCCACCCCGCCACGGGGAGCAGGGGCTAACACCCACGCCTCCAATCCCGGCTGCGAGGGCAGCCGGGGAGAGCAGTGCGCGTAGCTCAACTGAGGCGAGGCAGGGGCCAGGGGCGCGAAAGAGCCACAGGCGAGAGCGGCGCCCACGACTCTCTAGCCCCGCCGCCCCCAACTTTGCGAGCCGAGGGCCCGGAGTCGGCCGGGAGTGGGCCGGGGCGGCTCACGACTCGGCAGGAAGTTCCCAGGGCCGCACTGAGCATGCTCTCGGGGAGTGTGTGCGCGGGTGTGGGCTCTGCGCTCCCTGCAGCCTCCCAGACCCCGCAGCAGCGCTGAGCGCGCCGGCGGGATCGCGGACCCGCGGGCCGTCCCCTAACAGCCGGGGCGCCCCCGGGCCTCCTGGATCCTCTGGCCCGGAGCGCCGGCCCGCCGCATCCCTCCTCCCTAGGGGCTCGGGGCCAGCCTCCCTCCTTCTTCCTTCCTCCCTACTGGCCCCTGGCCGAGCCCGCCCAGTGCGCCTGGGTCCCGAGGACCCCGGCCCGGCCCGGCCCAGCCCACGCCTGCGGCGTGACCCCCACCGGGCTCCTCCGCGGTCCGAGCGCCCATCTGCCATCCCTGGCCGCTCGCCTCCAGCCCGCGCAACCACAGCTTCCTTTGGACTGTCCCTAGGAATGCCTACAAGCCCCCTCGTCACGAGGCCTGGGGGGTTCAGCCTCCTCCGGGAGGGGCTGCCCGGGGCAGGTGGGCTCCTCAAGGCGCGTCTCCCGGCTGCACTCCGGCGTCCTGCAGAGCGGCCGGGGCCGGGGCACCCACGCAGGCGGCAGAGGAGCGACGGAAGGAAGCCCCCGATCGCGCCGACCCTGGTGCGAGCTCTCCTCGCCCGCGCCTGGTTCCCCGTGCCCCCCGCGGTCCCCTCTGTGCGCATCACCCCGCGGGGATGACGAGCTCCCTCCGACGCGATCACCCGGACCCGGCAGCTCTTACCTCCTTGTTGGGCAGCAGCAGCAGCCGGGAGCACCCGCCGGCCGCCGTGCCCACGCGGCCCGAGGCGCGAGGTCGCGACGCCCCGAGCCTGCGGCGCGGCTACCTGGGCTGGATCGCGCCCGGAGCCGCCGCCGCTGCCGCCGCGGGAGCCGCAGGGCCGCCTCCGAGCGGGCCGCGGCAGGGACGGTCTGCAAACTACCAGCCCTGGCGGGGCCGCGCGCGGCGCGTCCACACTCAGCCCCGAGACGCAGCAGAGACGCTCCTGTGGGAGCTCAGTGGACCAGGGCGGGAGTCCGTCCTCAATTTCTGGCAACCCTCCCCCAGCCGACCTCACCAACTTCTCCCCGCTTCTGGGCTCGCGGCTCTAGGAGGCAGAAATTCCGGCCGGGGCGTTTGGCAAACTCCCCGCCCCCGGCCGCGCGCTCAGCCAATTCGGAACGACCCAGCTTCTCAGGGGCCGTCGGCAAACTCTCAACCCTGTCTAGGAGGACTTCTCCCAGCCACTCTGTTCCGCAGCCCAAGGGGAGAGAAAGGAGCGAGCGGGACCTTCTGATCGCGGCCATAAATAATATTCTAACAAGGTGTGCAAATATTGATATGACGATGCATCCTCCGGAGTGGTGCAGTCCAAGCCCCAAAGGACAAGGGGCCTTCCAGCAGCGAAGCCCACTGATGGGGAGACTGTGGTCTCAACCATCTTAGAGGTGCAGGCAACTTTAACAAAACGCCCCGAGGCTCAGTTTCCTCTTTCGTAGAACGCATTACACAAAGCAGTATGTATACTGCCATTTGGTTTTTGTGACCTTGGGCAAGCCACTTAACCATTTGAATTCATCTTTATGAGCATAACAAATGCTGCTTCATGAGGTTATTGTGAAGATGATATGAAATATATGTGAAATACTTAGGGATATGTGGCACTTATAAATGAAATCCATTCTTTCTTCTCTGTCCTGCTCCCACTCCCGGATTTTAGGAACACTGTGGACGAGCTAGCTGAAAACTGCACTGCTGTAAATTCACAAATAAAACACATCCCGTGCCCTGAAGGCACCACAAAGAACATTGACTGACATGAGAGATTAAATCCAACCAAGCCCCAGTAGAGAGAATGCCATACATTTACATCGATAAGCATTATAGTTTCTTGTTAAGTAGTATCTGGAATGGAGGAAGAGTGGGCTATTGAGCTAGTGGTAGAATCCACAAGATCATAACCCCAGCAATTTCCAGACCCCATAACCAGTCACTACATCCAGACCTCATAAGGATTCATGTTCAGTTTCCCCTGATCTGTCCTGCAGGACTTCACCCCTACTTCGTTGTCCTCTCTGGGGTCTTATTTCTTGGACTTAGATCACCCCCACCCTACTACGCACCCTCCCCACCAGAGGCATTTACAAACTAGGATCATGGAATTTTTAGACCCTAGAAATGATTCAGTCCCTTTCCTTCATTTTGTGAGTGAGCTCATAGCTGGTTGAGGTCTCCTGACCCCAGGACCTTAATAGGGCATATCCACAGCCTCTCCTGCACTGAGCAAGCTCAGGGCTTTAGGCACCTTATGTCAATCCTGTCTTCAAATTTAGCTGGAGGAAATGGCTCTAACACTTCCTGACCAGATGAGCTCCAAATTATCAGCCACTTGGCTCCTCAGCTGTTAGAAACTGTCGAGTCAAGATACTCAAAAACCACAGGGAAATCTGCAAGGCCAGGATGACTGAGAAAAGACCTTTTGGTGAAATCCCAGCAATGTTCTGAGGCACGTATTTCCCTCAGTCCCTTGAGAGAAAATAGTAGCTTTAGCTCTCCCCAAGCACCAGGAGGGAAATAGAAGAATGGTGACATCTGGTGGCCGGGACTTGCTGTACTGGATACAGAGCATGCAGATTCTAATCATAATAGATTGGATTTGAAGTTAAGTTCCCATGGGTGGTTAATAATGGTACCACCTGGTTGCCTAGAGATTTCTGAAAGGCATCAATCATTTCAACTTTATGAACCCACTGCTATAGAGGATATTACACATGGTTTTTGTTTCAGGATATTTTTTATAAAAAGTATATGTGTATATAGAGAAATTAAGTAAATTCGTTTGTATACACAAATATGCATTTTCCATATTTGTATTACATAGTCTATTTATTTATATAAATCATATACTTGCAATGCCTTTAAGAAAAAGTAATACTATCTAAATTGTTTTCCCCACAGTTAAGATTACAATTTTTATTATTAATTGCTAAAGGATACTGTTTATGGACATAAGGATGCTTATTAGGATGCAGCTGTATATTTCATCACATCCTCTCAAGAGACAGTTCATTACAAGCTTAGGAAGAAAATAACATAGCAGGATTTCAATAAGTGAAAGCCCTGGCAGCTGATGGCCAAAGTCGTGCATTCCTGGTGAACAGAGATTCAGTTTAGCATTTCCACCACTTGCAAACAATGGGTGTCAGGTTAGAAAAAGAAAGATATTTAGGACTATTTCACAACAATGCAACAGTGTCTGTTGGTATTGCTAAGTCTACTCTAACTGTATTGCTTCATTTCTTTTCATTTGTCTGTCACATGTATAGTACTTTAAATAATTGCACAATTATAAGCATAGTAAACACAGCTTTTTACATATAATCAAGTATAGTCAGCCCTCCGTATCTGCGGATTTTGATCTGTGATTGATTGAATCTGAAGATTTAGGATCCTCCAAATCCATGCTTACAGAGGGCCAACTATATATTGTTTCTCAGCATCTCTTACTAAGCTGTATGTGAATTATATTTTAATAATTCATGGAGCAGATTTTACTATACCTATTTCATAGAAAAAGAAGCCAAGACTTAGTAAAGGTAAGTAATATTCTTACAGATAGGCACTGTTGATAAGGATCAGAGCCAGGATTGAATCCAAAGTTTGCCTGACTCCAAAGCCCAGAACTTTTCTATTACACCATGCTTCTCACCCCAGACAACCAGGAAGAAAGGAAGATCCATGCAGAAAGTACTGCGAATAATACAATAAATATTAAAGGGGATATTTAAGGTACCCTACATAGACCAGGTTTCTTGACCTATTCAAATTGCATGAAAATTATAGCAACAACATAACAATTATGTATGTAAACCTTATAAAGCTGGGACCCATGTGGTTCAGTCTTGTAACTGGTGTCTGTGAAATAAACAAATGAAATTGTTTTTCTGCCCAGGACCTGAACTCTAATGGCTTGAGGAATTATCCACTATGTAATCTTGGTACAAGGCAAAACCTCTGATGGTAAAGGTGCTGACCAAATTTTTAGGGCAGCATTGCTAGTGGTAGTGCCCAGTGGCTGATGCCATAATGTTGATGATGTAAGCTGTGATGCCTGGCAGATAGTGATCCAGGTGACAGTGTCTTCACCTTGCCAGATTTTAGGAGTTCTTTCTATACGCATTCCTCTGGCCTCTGCCTTCTTCTTCTTTCTTCTTTCCTCTTTTTTTGAGACAGATTCTCACTCTTTTGCCCAGGCTGGAGTGCAGCGGCATGATCACAGCTCACTGGCAGCCTCGACCTTCTAGGCTCAAGTGATCCTCCCACCTCAGCCTCCCAAGTAGCTGGGACTACAGGTCCAAGCCATCATACCCAGCTATCTTTTTAATTATTTTACAGAGACGGGGGTCTCTCTATTTTGCCCAGGCTGATCTTGAACCCCTGGGCTCAAGTGATCTTCCTTAATTAGTCACAGTAAGTTTCTGTTGCTGATGGTTAAGTAGCCTGATTGATACAGACATTTGAATTAACAGGCATAGACCCTAAGGGAAATAGATGAAATCAGGGATAGGTTATCTAGTCTGATTAAGATTGAGGGTTAAAAACTCGGCTTCTTTAAAGGTCTTTGATGCAGGCAGCCTATGGTATACAGTGGCAAAAGTTTGTTATCAACTGTATACATCTACAATGAAGTACCCATTGAAATCAAGCTTTTGGGTAACCAAGTGGCAAAAGTTTGTTATCAACTGTATACATCTACAATGAAGTACCCATTGAAATCAAGCTTTTGGGTAACCAAGTGACAACTGAGCAATAAGACTTAGAAATAGGCCGGGCGTGGTGACTCACACCTGTAATCCCAGCACTTTGGGAAGCCGAGGCAGGTGGATCATGAGGTCAGGAGATTGAGACCATCCTGGCTAACATGGTGAAACCCTGTCTCTACTAAAAATACAAAAAATTAGCCAGGAGTGGTGGCAGGCGCCTGTAGTCCCAGCTACTTGGGAGGCTGAGACAGGAGAATGGCATGAACCCGGGAGGCGGAGCTTGTAGTGAGCCGAGATCAGGCCACTGCATTCCAGAGCGAGACTCTGTCTCAAAAAAAAAAAAAAAAAAAAAACAACACTTAGGAAAAAGACTCTCACAATAAGACTGTGAGAGTAAGGTGGTTGTTTTTTATGGAGCTGAATAGCTTTTTTTTTTTTTTTTTTGAGACAGTCTTGCTCTGTCACCCAGGTTGGAGTGCAGTGGCTTGCTCTTGGCTCACTGCAACCTCTGCCTCCTGGGTTCAAGCAATTCTCCTGCCTCAGCCTCCTGAGTAGCTAGGACTACAGGTGCATGCCACCATGCCCAGCTAATTTTTTGTGTTTTTAATAGAGATGGAGTTTCACCATGTTAGCCAGGATGGTCTCCATCTCCTGAACTCGTGATCCACCCGCCTTGGCCTCCCAAAGTGCTGGGATTACAGGCATGAGCCACGCACCCAGCCTGAACAGCTTTAAAAAAGAGAATTATGAGCTGAAACTCTTACATTCTCAGCTCAAGGTACCTATAAACCAGGGCTTTTCTATGACTTCTGAAGCAGTCAAGTAGAAAACCTTTTGATTTTTAGCAGGTGGAGGCCAAAATAAGTGAAAAAAAACTCAACTATTAATCTTTTGGATGGCTGAAGTACAAAGTCACTTGCATTCATAGCCTAACCACTCTCTTATTTGAAACTAAAAGCATTGATTAGAACTCATTAGGACCCTGAGGATTGCATGGAGTTACATAGGACAATTCAGATGACTTAATTTGATGTACTCCACACCCCTCAGGCCTTATGTTGGCTTCCTTTGCCAAATAAAGGCAGTCATGAGGTTCTTGCTGCTTTGATTGAGATCCTCTAATGACCTGGCTTGAGGGTGTTGCCTTGAAACTTTATGCCCTGTGCCAAATACTCCTCATTTTCTCTCACTAGAGAGCCCAGCACACCTCAAAAGGCCAATTGGAAAGGCAAACTCTGAAGGAAAAGACTTACCCATCACAGGAGGTGTGAGATTCTGCTAATTTATAAAAGCAAAAATCCGGGGAATACATGTGGAGAGAAATTCTGAGAATGCTAGACCAAGGAGGGAAGAACATAGCCTTAGATGAGGCTGAATGTATTGATATGGAGGCATTAGCAAAGTTCTAGACTCAATGTGTTCACTTGGGCAGTTGAGAGTAGTATTAATCATCTGCTTTGTTGGCTGCTGAAATCTAGACTTATAAGGACTGGTGTAAACAATAATGCTAGCTGGCATACATGTAACCCCTACTAGGTGCCAAGCACTTTTCAAAGTGCTGTCATACATCAAATTATCTAATCATAATAATAAACCTATGAGACAGGTAGTATCATCTTCATTTATAAAAGGGAAAACTGAGGCATATATAGGTTAAACAACTTTCCACATGCAGCTTGTAAGTGGTATAGCTGGGATTCAAATCAGATACCTGGTTCCAGAGTCTGAGCTTTTTAGGTCTATGCTAAGTTATATTTATGAAAGTGAGATGCCAGGGATACCTTGCTATGTGGAGGGAGAATCCAAGAATTTAAGAAAATGCTCTAATAGATGTATCAAGTGTTACCTACTTCTCTACCTCAATGCTATGTTCTCTAAAATGCCCCAGAAGAAACATATTCACCTCAGCGCTGAGGAATCCACTGGTGAGGGGAATGCCAGCATTTTTGGAGAGCTCTGTAGTGGCTTTTCTCTGGAGGACAGACCTCTTAACAAAAAATGTGGCCCTTGCTCAGTTTCCAAACACATTAGCCTCAAGCCCTTCCAATAAAAGAGAGAGTGGATATACTTGTGGCAGACACCATTGGACGGTCAACCTAAAGCCATTGCAAGTCCAATTTCCTTTGCTACATCCTACTTTGGAGACTGCAAAACCAGATATTTGCTTCCTCAGGCTCTACTCTAGTAGTGCGAGGGGATGAGGCAGCATGCGACCCAGTTCTGGCCAAAGGAAAGTCCACTGAGGGATTCTGGGAAAGATATTTTGTTTCCTTTAAAAACAAATGCAGGAGGAGCTAAGTGCTTACCCTGGACACCCCTGGACTTGCTGCCTTTGAATGAGGTCATGAAGTCTGGAACTGTAACAGCTATCATTCAAACACAAGGTATAAACCTAAACTGAAAGGCCACTTGGATAATGCCGTACGGAAAGATGAAAGGAGCCTGGGTCTTTGAAGAACCATTCCTCTACAACTCTGTAGCTCCAGGCTTGTTGTTAAATGAGGGAAACAAATTCCTACTTGTTATGGTATTATTGTTCCACTTTTCTAACACCTATAGCCTAAACACATTTCTAAATGATCAAGTAACCTTTGAGGAAGGACCCCAGATAATACCACTGGAATATACCATGTATCTTCCTTCCAACAATCAGAAGAAATTTCCAAACAGTTCATATTCTTACCCTGTATTTCTTGCAAACTTGGAGGAGAATCCAAATACATGTACATAACTTACAGGAATTCATTTTTTAAGTCTCCTTTCCCTTTCTGTATAAGCTGCACTGATCACATGGTACAGTTGCTCCAGAGCATCTAGTTCCATAGGTCTCCAGCTCTTTCCTTTCTCCTCTCTCCTTCCCCACTGTTTCTATGTTTACGATGTGGACTCCCCAGCCTCTCTCCAGCAAAACTGAGGAGGGAGGAGGGGGCACTTGTAACTACAAAATCTTTTTTGGTGACTTCCAATACTCTCATATTAATAGTTGCTATTCCATCACACATAACCTTTCAACTAACTGTTGTTACTGTTGCTTATAATAAACGTTTCTGCATTTCCGATCCAATTACTCACTGACTGTTATTTTTAAAGTAAAGATGCTTTCTTTTGGAAGACAGATTGGTCCAGTACAAGGTCAACTCACATTTGAGAATGTCAAATGTTCACAAACTGCCTATTTAAAAAATAATGATAATGCTTAAGACAATTTTTATATGTAAAAACAGGGAAGCAAGGTTTATTTCTACAGAAGATTGTATTAATGACCCTATATTAGTTTTCAATTGCTGCTGTAGCAAATTACTTCAAACGTAACGACTAAAAATAAGACAAATTTATTATTTCACAGTTCTGGAGGTCAGAAGTCTAGAATGAGTCTTAAGGAATAAAAATTGTCAGCAGACCTAAGTCTCTTCTGGAGACCATAAGGGAGAATCTATTCCTTGCTTCTTCTAATTTCTAGAGCTGTGGTACTCACTGGATCCAGGCAGCATCTCTCCAATCTCTCCCTTTTTGTGTGTGTGTGAGATGGAGTTTTGCTCTGTCGCCCAGGCTAGAGTGCAGTGGTGCCATCTCAGCTCACTGCAACCTCTGCCTGCCAGGTTCAAGCAATTCTGCCTCAGCCTTCTGAGTAGCTGGGATTACAGGCACCCACCATCATGCCTGGTTAATTTCTGTATTTTTGTAGAGATGGGGGTTTTACCACGTTGGCCAGGCTGGTCTTGAACTCCTGACCTTAGGTGATCTGCTACCTCCACCTCCCAAAGTGCTGGGATTACAGGCATGAGCCACCATGCCTGGCCAAATCTCTGCTTTTGTCATCATATTTTGGCCCTCTTCCTGAATTTTTTTTTTTTTTTTTTTTTGTCAGAGTCTCACAGAGTCTAGCCCAGGCTGGAATGCAATGGAGCAATCTTGGCTCACTGCAATCTTTCCGCCTCTCAGGTTCAAGCAATTTTCCTGTCTCAGCCTCCTGAGTAGCTGGGATTACAGGTGCACACTGCCACACCCGGCTAATTTTTTGTAATTTTAGTAGAGATGGGGTTTCACTATGTTGGCCAGGCTGGTCTCAAACTCCTGACTTCGTGATCCACCCGCCTCAGCCTCCCAAAGTGCTGGGATTACAGGCATGAGCCACTGCACCCGGCCCTTCTTGCCCTCTTATAAGGATTCTTGTGATATATTTAGGGTCTGCCTAGATAATCCAGGATAATCTCCCCATTTTAAGACCCTTAGCAACCATGTGCAAAGTCCTTTTTTTGCCATATAAAGTAATGTTCACAAGTTCCAGGGATTATGTTGGGAACATCTTTGGGGGATCATTATTTAGCTTACCACCATCTGCCCTCTGAATCCCAAAGATTCACATCCATTCTATGTCAAGCTACATTCGCCCCTTCTCAATATCCCCCAAAGTCTCAATCTATCATAACATCAATTCAAAGTTCAAATTCTCTTTGAATATTACCATTTCAAAAGCCCCAAATGTGTTCATCTAAATTATCTAAATAAAAAATGGGTAAGACTCTGAGTACGATCCATCTTGGGGAAAAATTCCTCTCTGTCAGTGGACCCATAAAACTATAAAATAAGTTATCTACTCCTAAAATACACTAGTGAGACAGGCACAGGATAAGAGTTATAGACATTCCTATTCAAGAAGGTGAAAATGGAAGGAAGAAAGGAGTCTCCAGTCCCAAGCAATTTTGAAATCCAACTGTGAAAACTCCATTTCAAAAACTGAGATTAATCCTCTGTGGCTCTTGGCTCAACACTTTGAGCCTGAAGCTTTATCCTCTGAATCATACTTCCTTTTTCATGAAGAGTGCACATGTTGTCATCTAAGTAGGTTTTTTTCTTGTTTGTTTGTTTTTGTTTTTGAGATGGAGTCTCACTCTGTCATGCAGGCTGGAGTGCAGTGGCATGATCTCGGTGCACTGAACCTCCGCCTCCTGGGTTCAAGCAATTCTCCTGCCTCAGCCTCCTAAGTAGCTGGGACTACAGGCATGCACCACCATGCCCAGCTAATTTTTGTATTTTTAGTACAGGTGGGGTTTTACCATGTTATCCAGGCTGGTCTTGAACTCCTGACCTCAAGCAATCCACCCACCATGGCCTCCCACAGTGCTGGGATTACAGGCATGAGCCATCGTGCCTGGCCCATCTAAGTAGTTTTATCAGCCTGTTTCCTGTCTGTATAATTTTGGGAGTCCAACAACCTTTTAAAATTTTTGTCTTCTTTTTGTCCCTTTCTGGCTAAGCTGGCATTGTTGCTGCTAGTATAACATCATCAAGAATTTTGTGGGTCTCCTATGTATGTCACAGGGATTCACTCCATTAGATAAGAGGCTCTTCCACAGATCTTTCCTAGATAGTCCCATGAGATGGCTGAAAGAATCCATGAGTCATGTATTTAATCTCTTCAAAGAGCTCTCTGTGTGACAGAATGCTGTGACATTTTGTTTATTCTCAGACACTAGCAAAATGTTGTACAGGCCAGGTGTGGTAGCTTACGCCTATAATTCTAGCACTTTGAGAAGCTGAGGCAGGAAGATCGCTTGAGATCAGGAGTTCAAGATCAGCCTGGGCAACATAGTGAGACATCATCTCTAAGAAAAAAATTTTTAAAGTAACTGGGCATGGTGGCATGTGCCTGTAGTCCCAGCTACTTGGGTGGCTGAGGCAGGAGTATCACTTGAGCCCAGGTATTTGAGAATGCAGTGAACCATGATTGCACCATGGCAATCCAGCCTGGGCCACAGAGTAAGATACTGTCTCAAAAAAAAAAAAAAAAAAGCCATACTTGCAGCTTTCTCTCTAGAATACACTTTCCTAACAGTAAATCTCCTAATTTTATCCTTTTTTGTAATCTGGATAGGCTGAGAATTTACAAAATCATTAAATCCTGGTTCCTTTAGCTTAACAGTCCTTTCCTCAATTTATCTCCTTCTTCTGACATTTGCTGTAAAGTTATAAAGAATAAGCTAGGTTGTACCTTCAATACTTTGCTTGGAACTATCCTCAGCTAAATACCCAAGTACATGGTTGACAAGTTCCTCATTCCACATAAATATATAACATGGTTCTGCTAACCCTTCCTGCCACTATTAAAGGTGACAGTGTGCTGGCAGCCCTCACAGCCCTCGCTCGCTCTTGGCACCTCCTCTGCCTGGGCTCCCACTTTGGCACACTTGAGGAGCCCTTCAGCCCGCTGCTGCATTGTGGGAGCCCCTTCATGGGCTGGCCGAGGTCGGAGCCGGCTCCCTCAGCTTGCGGGGAGGTGTGGAGAGAGAGGTGCCAGTGGGAACTGGGGCTGCGAGCAGCGCTTTCGGGCCAGCTGGAGTTCTGGGTGGGCATGGGCTTGGCGGGCCCCACACTGGGAGCAGCCGGCCGGCCCTGCCGGCCCTGGACAGTGAAGGGCTTAGCACCTGGGCCAGTGGCTGCGGAGGGTGTGCTGGGCCCTCCAGCAGCGCCGGCCCACCGGCGCTGCACTCGATTTCTTCTGGGGCCTTAGCTGCCTCCCCGCGGGGCAGGGCTCAGGACCTGCAGCCCACCATGCCTGAGCCTCCCCCTCCTCTGTGGGCTCCTGTGCGGCCCCAGCCTCCCCAATGAGCGCCACCCCCTGCTCCACGGCGCCCAGTCCCATCAACCACCCAAGGGCTGAGGAGTGCGGGGGCAGGGCGCAGGACTGGCAGGCAGTCCCACCTGCCGCCCCAGTGCGGGATCCACTGGGTGAAGCCAGCTAGGCTTCTGACTCTGGTGGGGACTTGGAGAACTTTTATGTCTAGCTAAGGGATTGTAAATACACCAATCGGCACTCTGTATCTAGCTCAAGGTTTGTAAACACACCAATCAGCACCCTGTGTCTAGCTCAGGGTTTGTGAATGCACCAATGGACACTCTGTATCTAGCTACTCTGGTGGGGACTTGGAGAACCTTTGTGTCCACACTCTGTATCTAGCTAATCTAGTGGGGAGTTGGAGAACTTTTGGGTCTAGCTCAGGGATTGTAAACGCACCAATCAGTGCCCTGTCAAAACAGACCACTCAGCTCTCTGTAAAATGGACCAATCAGCAGGATGTGGGTGGGGCCAGATGAGAGAATAAAAGCAGGCTGCCAGAGCCAGCAGTGGCAACCGGCTGGGGTCCCTTTCCACACTGTGGAAGCTTTGTTCTTTCACTCTTTGCAATAAATCTTGCTGCTGCTCACTCTTTGGGTCCACACTACCTTTATGAGCTGTAACACTCACCGCGAAGGTCTGCAGCTTCACTCCTGAAGCCAGCGAGACCACGAACCCACCGGGAGGAAAAAACAACTCCAGACGTGCCGCCTTAAGAGCTGTAACACTCACCGCAAAGGTCCGCAGCTTCACTCCCGAGCCAGCAAGACCACAAACCCACCAGAAGGAAGAAACTCCGAACGCATCTGAACATCAGAAGGAACAAACTCTGGACATGCAGCCTTTAAGAACTGTAACTCTCACCGCAAGGGTCCACGGCTTCATTCTTGAAGTCAATGAGACCAAGAACCCACCAATTCCACACACGCTGTGTTACAGTATCCCTCTTCCTCTAGTTTCCAATAATGTTCCTCATTTCCTTCTGAGTCCTCAACAGCAGAGTCTTTAACATCCATTTTTCTACCAACAGTCTGTTGGGTGCAAACTAGGCCTTTCTACCCAATTCCAGTGCCACTTCCCCATGTGCAGGCATGTGTTGCATCAGCACCCCACTTGCTGATACTACAATCTGTACTAGTTTTCTGTTGCTATGGTAACAAAATTACCACAAACCTAGTGGATACTATTTGGTTTACATTTAAGACAACAAAAACTTATTGTCTTATATTTCTGGATATCAGAAGCCTGAAATCAAGGTGTTGGCAGGGCTGCGTTCATTCTTGAAGCTTCAGAGAAGATTCTGCTTCCTTGCCTTTTCCAGCTTCTGCAGGCTGTTGTCATTCTTTGGCTCATGACCTCACATCATGTTGCCTTTTCTTCCTGCTTCTGTTACCCCACATACTACTACTAACTCTGATCTCCTGTCTCCCTCTTAGAAGGACCTTTGGGATTACGTTGGGCCCATCCAAAAAATCCAGGATAATTTCCCCATTCTTAATTTAATCACATTTGCAAAGCTCTTTTGCAAACCTAAAGTAAATTCACAGGTTCCAGAGATTAGGATGTAGAGATTTTTGGAATGCATTATTCAGCCTTCTAGAAGTCCCAATTTTTCCTTCCTCCTTGGAACCATTACCTTTGGCATATAATTTTGCACTGCCCTCTCACTGTGGTGGGAGAGAAAGAGGGAGTGACTTGCTTTGGCTAATAGAAAGAGGCAAAAGTGATGCCCTCCAGGGATCTTTACAATTTCCTCCTGCTCTCTTGAACATTTCCATTGTTATAAGAAGGCAAGGTTTCTTCAGTCTAGCCCTGTGGTCCCAAGAGATGGATTTGGGGTATCTGAAACAAAGCTGCCCAAACCAAACCTAGCTCAGATTGGAGCCCCCAACTGCTCCACAGACAAAAGAGTAGGCAGATAATCCCTGCAGCTAACCCTCAATTGTGTGAGAAATAAATGCTTATTGTTGAATGCCATTGACTTTTAGGGTGGTTTGTTATGTAGCAATATGATTCTTTTACTTCCAAAATAATTTTAAGGCTTAAGGGAAAACTACTAATGATCATTCAATTGTTTAGAATACCTGGAGTCATGTAAGTTTACACACAAACACACACACCCTTCACCTTTCATTTTATAGTATATCGAACTTAATTTTTAGTGTTTTATAAAAACTGCTTCCAAAGAAAATATCATCTGGCTGAAGCACAATGTTTCTGAACCACAGAAGAATCAAAGAAGGCAGAGATTAAAATAGAGGAGGTTGGGCGCGGTGGCTCACGCCTGTAATCCCAGCACTTTGGGAGGCCGAGGTGGGTGGATCATGAGGTCAGGAGTTAGAGACCAGCCTGACCAACATGGTGAAACCCCGTCTCTACTAAAAATACAAAAATTCGCCGGGCGTGGTGGCGTGCTCGTGTAATCCAAGCTACTCAGGAGGCCGAGACAGGAGAATCGCTTGAACCCGGGAGGCGGAAGTTGCATGAGCCAAGATCATGCCATTGCACTCCAGCCTGGGCAACAGAGTGAGACTCTGTCTCAAAAAAACATAAATAAATAAAATCAATCAATAAATAAAATAGAGGAACTACGTTTCTTAGAACACTACCAACAGAAGATTAACTTACAAGAGAGGATGTTTTGCTGAAACAGGCTCCCAACAGACTTCTGCAAAGAAAACCTTCAGGTATTACACATAGACTCTTCCCCCTGATTTACAAGCTCTGCAATTTAGATAGTTTCCCAAAATATGTTATTTGCAACACATTCTGTTCAGCAGTTTCTTAATCACTGTTGTTATTGTGTGTGTGTGTGTGTGTCTGTAGCAGTTGTGTGCTGACAGCTGATTGTACACATCTCTTCCCAACTCATGTTCAGTGGTTCTGTGACATGAGGTTGATCGCTAGTAATGAGCCAAGGTGGCAGAACTTCTACCATGGAAGTTTGGCTTCAGTTATGGATGTGTGCATTGGGTCATAATAAAAGTGTATTTCTTACACTGGGTCATGGTCAGAAGCTCTGAAAGCCATGGCTCTTGTAGTGATTGAGTAAACTTCAACTCCCTACAGTACTAACAATCTATTTGTGTAAAACCTTTCTGCCCCTGGAAGCAAGGCTTGACATAATAGCAAAGCAAATGGTGACACTACCTGAATTAATTTGGAAACAGAGGCATTTTTCTATGGATGTTTCTGCCATGAGTGTTCAGGTTTTTGTGTTCTCTTTGTCCTCTATCCAGCTGAAGGGGTGGGGTAGGGGTAATATTTCATTCTAATGTTTTAAGCTATGACTTCAAATTTATGGGAAAATAATAGATATTCAATAATGGAAAAACAATGGGTATTTTGCTTGCACGACATGAAAAGATGGTAGTGGTCCCTGCTGCCCTGTTCTCAGGCCATGACGAATGCCCCCACAGTGCCATTCTTGAGTGAGGTGGCGGACAGAAATTGGCTTTGAACCACGCTGGGGGCCTGTGTCTGCAGCCAGCAGACACTTGCACAGGAATATGAGAGACCTTATGCTCAGCTGGGCTGGGAACTAGTAGCAAATAAAGTTGGCATTCCTAATGAAGGTTAGAACAATCCCTGAGACAAACAAGAATCTTAAAATCTACTCCTGTGTGTGCAAACTTATGAGGAGGCTGAGATGCTGTTCCTTTAATTTCTCCTATTTTGATGAAACATATCATATACATATATATTTTATTTTATTTTACTTTAAGTTCTGGGATACATGTGAACAATGTGCAGGTTTGTTACACAGATATACATGTGCCATGGTGGTTTGCTGCACCTATCAACCCATCATCTAGGTTTTAAGCCACACATGCATTAGGTATTTGTCCTAATGCTTTCCCTCCCCTTTCCCCACTCCTCCCAATAGGCCCCAGTGTGTGATGTTCCCCACCCTGTATCCATGCATTCTCATTGTTAACTCCCATTTATGAGTGAAAACATGCTGTGTTTGGTTTTCTGTTCCTGTGTCAGTTTGCTGAGAATGATGGCTTCCAGCTTCATCCATGTCCCTGCAAAAGACATTAACTCATTCTTTTTTATGGCTGCATAGTATTCCACGGTGTATATGTGCCACATTTTCTTAATCCAGTCTATCATTGATGGGCATTTGGGTTGGTTCCAAGTCTTTGCTATTGTAAATAGTGCCGCAATAAACATACGTGTGCAGAAACACATCATATATTTTAACAAACAAACTCAACCTTTGCCATGGTTTTGTAACTTCCTCTGCATTTCAAGTCTCAGACATATTCAGAACATTGGTGATTCTCCCCATCCATCTTACTTTAGTTCCCTGCTTTCATTGTAGAGCAGAGGTTTACGCAGGAGCACTAAGTAGATACTGATGTAAAGCAAACTTTCCTAGAGCTGTAGAGTGTTAGCCATTGCCATAGATTTTAGTCAATCTCATTTCCTGCCCTTCCCCACACACAATACATGTAGCATTAGCAAGACTTTAGCCACACCCTAACCTCCACAACCTCATTCTTTTATTTGATCAGTTAACTTTAGTCACTCTTGCCTGAATAGCTATGCAGATATGGTATCAAGTGGAACCTTTACCTACCTCCACAACATCCAACTAGATCGATGTTACTCAGTCACTCCTATAAGGGAATATTGGAGGCCCACTGGTGTCAGAACTCCCAGGCAGCAACACTTAGCCAAGAAAGCACAAAAAGGTAACAACGACTGAAGTTCTAGTAGTAGTCGTGGCTAATTCTACATATCAGGTATAATTCTGCTCATTTTAATTACAGTGTCACAATACTCCTCTGAAATAGATGCTATTAACATCATTTTACAATGGAAGAAAACTCAGGTTAAGTAACTTGTTCAAGATTACAGAGCCACGGTGGCAAAGTCTAGATCCAAACCCAGAAAGCTTGGCCCTGCTGCTCAGGCTCCTAGCAAAATGGCATCACACTCCTAACTCCAAGCCCTTTCCACCTCCCTGCAGACTGGGTTCTAATTTGTGTGAGAGGCCCAGATGTCCCTCCCCATCCTGTCCTTGACTTCCTCTCCAGCCTCCCCTTTCCTTGAAGCCACCTCAATGTACACTGTCTGGAACTCTTGGTGCCCTGAAGTTGCAACACTGTTTGTAGATGCTTTTGCACAACTTCTTCCTTTCCACATGACCTGCTCAAGGGAATAGAAATGTCGCTGACTCTGTCTGAAGTAATATTTTAAAAGATAATCATTTGTAAACTTTAGTATTTGACTTTTATGGTAAAAAAAAATTTTAAGACCGGGCATGGTGGCTCACATCTATAATTCTAGCAGTTTGGGAGGCTGAGGCGGGCAGATTGCCTGAGCTCAGGAGTTCAAGACCACCCTGGGCAACATGGCAAAACCCTGTCTCTATGAAAATACAAAAAATTAGCCAGGTATGTTGGCAGGAGCCTGTAGTCCCAGCTACTCGGTAGGCTGAGGCAGGAGAATCGCTTGAACCCAGGAGGCAGAGGTTGCAGTGAGCCGAGATCATGCCAATGCACTCCAGCCTGGGTGACAGAGTAAGACACTGTCTCAAAAAAAAAAAGTTTCTAACTACGATTTTACAGTAGATTACAATAATCACTGTGGAATGATGCCAACTTGAAAGTCACTAAAATAACCATAATGATCATGGTTTACATTTAGTTGCTTGATAAGCTCTCAACAGTACTAAACTTTTCCTGACCCCTGTACTCCAGGAAAACAGCAACAGGTAAGAAATCCTCCTATTCTTTTGTTTTCTGAAATCCCTTATCCCTTTGTGTTCCACAAAACTGCTAGCTGCAAATAACCCTCCCATCTACCAATAGATAAGACTTACCTCCATTCTTCCTGACAATTCCTTTATTTGCCTGATTTTATGAAACCCCAGATCTACTTCCTTTTCTTTGAGATTCCTCACTAAAGCATATTTTCCCTATTGCAATAGACTGAATTCAGTCATCTCCTTTATTGTTCAGTTCATTTTGTCTTTGACAGTTTGGGGCCATGACTCAGGTCTGAGCCTTTCCCTTGGGTCCTCTGGTCCTCGGGTTTGTGCCCCTGACCGCTGGCTGGAGGACCTGATGGTGAGTCTGCCTCTCAAGTTTGGGTTTGAGACTCTTGTCCATTGATGGCATGGTAAAAATTGGATTTTGATTCTTTTTGAATACTTGCATGATTTCTACTGCCAGCTTCTTTTGGTTTTATGGTCCGACCATTTGTAAACTCCGTAAATGGGTCAACAGCTTATGGAGATCCTGTCTCTGCTGTGGGAGGCATGACAATCTGCTTTGTTACTCTTTTCTGTTTGTGTATTTGTCTTTTTGAGATTCAATCAATTAAGAAAACAATGAGTTTCATATCTATATTTATGCTTGACCCATGGCTAAAATTTTATTTTGTTTTTTGAGACAGGGTCTCTGTCACCCAGGTGGGAGTGCAGTGGAGTGATCACAGCTCACTGCAGCTTTAACCTCTTGGGCTCAAGTGATCTTTTCACCTCAGCCTCCTAAGTACCTGGGACTACAGGCATGCACCACCATGCCCAGCTGTTTTTTGTGTTTTTTGTAGAGACGAGGTCTTGCCGTGTTGCCCAGGCTGGTCTTGAACTCCTGAGCTCAAGTGATCTGCCCACCTTGGCCTCCCAAAGTACTGGGATTACAGGCGTGAGTCCCTGTGCCAGATCCCATGGCTAAAATTTTAAAATTGAAGCTATGAGCTCTCTATCTGTATCTGTATGTACAGTGTATACATGTCAGTGAGTTTGTAACATTTTCCTACCTCTGGATGGCATTATATTACAAAATCTCTTAAAGGTCCTCTATAATGCTTGGCTTAGGAATAAATAAATATTTATATAGATAGCGTATTCCTGAAGTTCCCATGTATGACATGGAGAGGCTATACCTTTTGGTCTGTTAATAAGCATTTTTTGTTGTTGTTGTTTGTTTGTTTTGCCACTTTCAGAAGTTGAACTAAAGGGGATGTGCTTTTGTTAAGTGAAAAAGAGAGTAGTTTTGTTCTAAAGTAAAATGACTGGTTGCTCCAAATGAGACAGAGGAAAGTTTTGGACAAAACACAAATGGATATAGAAAGTTGTAGAAAGTTTGCAGAAATGGAATTTTGTTTGCTGTGGTCAAAGCTGGCTATGGTTTGTGATTTATTTGTAAGATTTTCAAAAAGATCTTTAGTACCAGGGATTGTACTGATGCAAAACTATAGTTTGATTCTCTCAAACTATATTTTGAGAGAATGTTGCTCAAATGACAAAATTTTCTTCTATTATTGGTCTGCTCTTGATAAGAAATTATAAAAGCAATTATTCTTACCTTCTGCGTAATCTGCCTAGATAACGAAGATTCTGAGTACTGTGAAGTGTACTGTGCTTTTTGTTGACTTTTTCATGTCCTTGATTATGTAAGAGAACAAAGTGTTCTCACTTTTGAAAGAGCTGAGTTAAGGTTCTTCACCATCATGTTACCTCCTACATTTATTTCTTAAAGCTGTTATCATCACTTTGATGAAATAGCCAAGTATTGTTCTCAGTAATCCATGATCATATCTTGATCAATGCTCAAATCTCCTGACAGCTTTTGATATTTTGCCATTCCTAAATTGAATCCTAAATGATATTTTTTATACCTAAGGCTGTCTTTTAGATTTTTGAGAGAGCCCCTAAAAAAGTCACAAGAGATTTGTTCTTTTACCTTGTGAAAAAGGAAGGGTCTAGAAATAATTAGGTTTATTTGATATGTTACTATTGATGAAGTCCATGGAAAGCATTGGCAAATCAGAGAAGAAGCATAACCTTCCCTAGGTTAAATTTGTAACAGTTAAATGTTGTTACTATAAATATTTTGAAATTATATGCTATATGGGAAGTTTCTAGAGAATTGTCAATGCCCTCTCTGTCCACAATATATTTCTATTTCCCAGAGTCCTGGTACTATCTTGCCTGATATTAGACAGCAACAGTATGGTGTTAGCAGTCATCATTTCATTTACTTTTTATCAATGCTAACTTGGTCGAACTTTACTTCTTTAATTTGAATCTAGCATCTTTCAGACCAGTGGTTTTCAAGTTGGGATTCATATCACTTGCCTATGGAGTTTTATTAGTATACAGATGTTTAGGACTTACTCCAGACTTACTGAATTCCTAAACTTGATCTTTTCCACATATTTTTGATATATTCTAACTATGTGCTTAATATTCATGGTGTATTATGTCTCAGGATTATTTTATGCCATATCTGAAGAATTTTTTCTTTTCTTTTTTTTTTTTTTTGAGATGGAGTCTCCCTGTGTCGCCCAGGCTGGAGTGCAGTGGCACAATCTCGGCTCACTGCAATCTCCGCCTCCCAATTCAAGTGATTCTCCTGACTCAGCTTCCCAAGTAGCTGGGATTAGAGGCACCTGCCACTATGCCCAGCTAATTTTTGTATTTTTAGTAGAGACGGGGTTTCACCATGTTGGCGGAGCTGGCCTCGAACTTCTGACTTCAGGTGATCCACCTGCCTTGGCCTCCCCAAGTGCTGGCATTACAGGTGTGAGCCACCGCGATCAGCCACAGAAATTTTTATCTGCAAAAATTATGTTCATCCACTTTTACAAACTAGATGTAATATCCACTCTTCGTTGAAAGTAGGATTAATCACTATGTTTATGGATATTTTATCTCAAACGTGTTTTGGATTGGCTTTATTTTGTTTTGCACGCCATAGAAACAAACATTCTTTCTTGTCAGTTACATTATTCTTATAATAAACTTTACTCAGGCTTTTCTCATTTTTGAAAAAATGACAATTTGGGCAAGGTAACAGGATCCAGTCCAGTTTGCAATTAGATACCACAGGTGTTTTTTTGAATAAATTAAACACAACCAGTTTGAATCTTGTCATCTACGGATAAGTTTTGCTTTACTCTGATGCTTCCCTGAGAGGTCTTGCAATCAGCCACAGGTCTGAGTGGTTTTTCTTCAACAAAGGACAATCTCAGAGCCCTATGGAAACAATGTTGTGAGGGACCTTGGGTGCAGGCTTCTGAAGGCCTTGGTTAAACAACTTAGAGGCCATATATCCTTATCAGTGGACTGAGTCGGAATTTTCAGGATTTCAGTTAAAAAACTAGTAGGTTCATGAGATTGCTAACCCAACATTGAAATGAGCAAGGATTAATCACATAGTGAACTGATGGGGGATGATTGAGGTTTTTGATGAATAGTGTTGCTTTTTTTTTTTTTTTTTTTGAGACAAGAGTCTTGCTTTATTGCCCAGGCTGGAGTGCAGTGGCACGATATCGGCTCACTGCAACCTCCGCCTCCTGCGCTCAAGCAATTCTTCTGCCTCAGTCTCCTAAGTAGCAGGGACTATAGACACGCGCCACCATGCCTGGCTAATTTTTTTTGTATTTTTAGTAGAGACTACTATGAGTGTCACCATATTGGCCAGGCTGGTCTCGACTCCTGACCTCGTGATCCACCTGCCTCAGCCTCCCAAAATGCTGGGATTACAGGCGTGAGCCACCCGGCCTATTGTTGCTATATTAATGCTTTATTTTTTATTATTTATATTTTTTATGTTATTTATATTTATTTATATTATATTTATATTATTTATATTTTAGGAACCCTCTAAGCTGTCTTTTCTCTTAAGCTGTCTATAACTCATAACAACTTAGTTGATTATGCTTTTATAAACAGAAATGAAACATTTATCTTTTCCTCCCTTTCTAATCTCTCCAGAATTCAGGAACTATTAAGTATTTTCTTTTCACGGCACTGTAACTATTTGAATAGGTTCAATAATGAGGTCTTCGTTGTTAGCAGGACATAATTGGAAACCTTGCTTATGCAATTATGTCTTTGCCTGGAATGTCATATTTGAGAATGATGCTTATTTAATTAGATACGACCAAGCACTTTTAAGGAACAAAGGCTGACTTTATGGAGCCAGTGCTCACAGAGCCCTCTTGGGAAAACTGTCCTCTACTTGGCTTGTAGGATTCCTAGTATTTCAGTTGAGTAAGACAAGTTATTTCCTGGGAGGTTCAGAAATGTGAAGATATTTTGGGAACCTTAAGAAGTGTGGAATTCACTGAAATCTATAGGTACTGCAGGTGAGATCTGGTGATAAGTTCTTAGCTCTTGGTTTCCTAAACTTAAGTTGCTTTTAAAAGTCCAATCTGAGATTCCTTATGAACACTTTCATTAAAGCAAACTTAAGAAGACCTATATATGGTAAATTATACTCTTCTTGCTGCACTTATATAAATAATCAGGCTAAATGTAATGAGACCACTATTATTTTGTGTTGAAGGATAATCTTTCTTTGAGAGTATTTTTGATCAAGAAAACGGTGACTGTAGAGAGAAATTCTGTGTATCAGTGGAAAATTATTTCCCAGAGTAAATCTTTCCCAGTTATCAGATTTTAGCCCTCTTCATTCCTTTTGAGCTATTTTGCACCTTTATGTAAATTGCAGATACTTCATGGATATGCACAATCTATCTTTCTGGTAGATATTTAGTTGTCTTTGTCCCCTCCCTATCAAGTAAAAAAAATCAACACTCGTGGTACCTACTTGCAAACTGGACTGGATCCTGTTACCTTGCCCAAATTGTCAGTCCACACCAAATATTCAGTTCTTCCAGTTTCTTTCAATATCTAGCTACAACACTCAATGCTAAATTTTCCAGTTTTCATCCCTCCCACCTGACCTGGTATCATGAAGAACAAAAACTTGATTACTCAAATTCCTATTTATTGAAACTCCAAGTTGCCTTGCTCTGGCTCTTTTCTCTAGGATCCTAAGAAGCCCTGAGAGCTAAGGTCCAACAATTTGATGTAAACCTCAAAGGATTCATCACTACAACAAATTATTCATAGGCTGAACTTTTCCCTGGACACACTGCTGTATGGCTGCTGTTTGGGCCATTAAAGAAGGAAGTCCAGCAAAATGCTCAGGTCATGCATGCTCTTATATGGGAGGCAACCAAGACTGTGGACAATATCACCAGAGTATTGACGTCCTAACTTCAAGAAACCCAATGAACGGTGTCGTGTAAGTGAAAGATTTTCCTCCACTGACCTCCTGGCATCTGTCAGACTATTTACTGTCTGGTTTCAACTCCTAGCTCTTTAGTTTAATGCAATCTTTTACATTAAATATCTGTCTTTTTAAATGTAAGATGCCTGATATCCAGGACTTGAAAAGAACCGATCTTTGCCACCACCTGTCAACAGATGGTTCAACTAATTTTACAAGAACAATGCCAACAAAAGCCCCTGAGAAACTGTTTCTTAGACCCTGCTTTGTGCCACCCCAGAGGGCTTATGATCACTTCTGAGTTGTTCAGTGAGGAATAATATTCACTTGTTTTGAACTGAAGGAGGAACTGGGAATGTTAAACTTTATCTGAGCCCTGTCCTCACAGGAAACAGTGACAGTTAAGAAATCCTCCCACTGTTTTGTATTCTGGGAAATGATTAACAACAAAGAATCATCCTTCTCCATATGCGATAGGTAAGACCTGCCTCCACGCATCCTCGTGATTTTCTTGTTTACCTACCTCTATAAAACCCCAGTCTCCCTGCTTGCTCTTTAGCATTCCTCACTCATGAGTGTTCTCTCTGTTGCAATAGCCTGAATAAAATAATGTCTTTAGTTGTCTGGTGCATTTTGTGTTTCACATCCCATAGAGTACATTCCAGCTGCCTGGAAGGATAGGATAGGGCAACATTGTCTGGGATGTGAAGTAAAAGACCATGAAGAAGAGGAGAATGCTGTGAGCATGATGGACAGAGTCCTAACCATAAATATCTCCCTCATAGCTGGCAAAAGTGTCAACAGAGCCAGCAGTAAATTGCTGGGTATGTTCCATTTGTCTCTCCAGACCTAGTACTCTTTATGGACAACATCAATAGGCTCCAGTTTCTTGTTGGGTTGAACCTACCAAGAGATTTGGCAGAATATTGGAGGGACAGGAGGCTAGAGGTTGGGGGATTTATTTTCCTGATCTCTCCCTGGCTGTGTCCCTACACAACTCTCTTCTATACTACTTTCCCCTTTTGAGTTCCCATAATGATTCCCTCTCCTCGTCCCTTCAGCCTTCAGAGTGGCGGTACCTCCTCTGCCTCTGGCACTAACCTCTGCACTTTCCCTTGTGGTTTTCCTATGCCTCTATTCATAGTCTCTTTGTAAATAAACACATCCTTGAAATATCCTAATGTGAATGTGCTGTTTCCTGTTGAGACCTGGTTGACACAGTTAAAATTCATTTTGGGACCTCAGGAGACACTTTGTCCTTCCAAAATCCAATCTCCAACCACCCTTGAGAAGAACCATTGCTTGAATTATTTTGAGAGAACAAGGTCCACCATGATGTAGCTCCCTTCTCACCTCTGCACCTCTTATTCATTCCATGCTCAATCAACTGAAATTATTTGAAGTACTGTAAGCATGGAGTGTTATTTTATTCTATTGTGCTTTGGCCTAGGCTAAGGCTGGGACACCCTTTTTCCCACACCCTTCCCCAGAACCTGGGGAAACTTCTATTGATTTTTCAGGCCTCAGGTTAAGGACTCTTTCTCAGAAATCTCCCTGTAAGCCCCTCAACCAGTGATGTGCACCCGCACCTCCCCACCCTGTTGTACGTACGTCCAGTCCTGCACCTGCCACACTCCTGGAGTGGTTTGTCTTCATGTTTGTCTCCCCAGGACTTTCCTAGCCCCATGCACACAGGGACTAGGGTCTTCTCAGTTCACAATAGCATATGGTTTGCATATTACTATTATTCAAGAAATATTGGTGGGCCGAGTTACACCAAGAATACAATTCATGGCCAGGCGCAGTGGCTCACGCCTGTAATCCTAGCACTTTGGGAGGCCGAGGCGGGCAGATCACAAGATCTGGAGTTTGAGACCAGCCTGACCAACATGGTGAACCCCCAGCTCTACTAAAAATACAAAAATTAGCTGGGCGTGGTGGCATGTGCCTGTAATCCCAGCTACTTGGGAGGCTGAGGGAGGAGAATTGCTTGAATCCCGGAGGCGGAGGTTGCAGTGAGCCGAGATCACACCATTGCACTCCAGCCTGGGCAACAGAGTGAGACTCCATCTCAGAAAAACAAATAAACAAAAAAGGAATACAATTCATGTAGGGATAGTGAAGGAGGAGAGAGGCATTGGTAAGGGGAGAAGTGAGGTGTTGAATCTTGACCTTTTGCTAGCATGGCCCCAAATACCTTTTACAGCATAATAAGAAAAGAGAAAGAAAAAGCTTCAGAGTTAATATCTCAGCTCAAACTGGGTCACCCTAAAGCAGGGGGTTTTCAAATTTGTCTTCTGTCTAGGGAGTCAAACTACATAAACTAATACACTGAACCCTGGCCTGAACAGCCCCAAGGCTTTAATAAATAAAGAGTTGTACTGGGCCAAATAAGAACATAACACTACCAAACGTCCCTGCATCTCAGTTACAACAGTGTTTCCTGGGCTCAGGCCCAAAAGCAGCTCAGAGAACATGAAAGAATTTTTTTGCTTCTTTTAAAATCTTCTTTGATCGAAGAGACAACTTTGGTATTTTCCAAAACAAAAGTGGACATCTCCAGTCTGCTTAAGGCTGCTTCTTGACTCTGGCTTGAAATGAAAGGCTATTGCTGGATCCTTTCTGTCTAAGCTATTCTCTCCTCTGTGGCCTCTTCATTTATACGGACAACAACACAGCTTGTGTTACAAACATAATTCTGCTGAGTATGGTGGGTCCTTTGTTAACAGGACCTCTCTTATGGAGAAAGAGAGAGTAATTCTTGGGATGAATGGCCCCTACCCCACCATAGAATGTTAGAATATTTGGATTAGAAGGTACCTTAGAAATTATATAATCAATCTCTAATTTTTACAGGTGAGAGAACTAAGTTCTAGCATGGTGATCAAATTTGCCAGTGTCGTAGATTAGGGACAAGATTGGTTTAGAATTCTGATATTGTGCTCTATTCATTTAACACTTTCTGTTACTTTAAATATCTTTAACTTTCAACCCATTCATCAATAAAAAGTTATTTCAAGCATCTGTTAAGTTCTCAATGCCTATCATACCACTATTAAAAAGAAAGCTTAATTTTTACAAACCCATTGCATGGTAGAGACTTCTGTGGTTCACCCACATCCAATTTTCCTTTCCTTCTGGTCACATGAGCTAATTAGACTTCTCTGCCCCACTACATTTGGGAAGGACCACATAACTAGTTCTAACCAATGGGCTGTGAGCAGAAGTGACTTGTGTTGCTTCTGGGCCAAGGCATGATACATCCAGTGTGAGATCTCTAGCCGCAGCAACTGAGGAGGCCATTGGTCAAGCCTCCGTGATGAGCCTGGGTCCTGAGTGACTGTGTGGAGCAGAGCCCTCTGCTGACTCATTGTGAGATATGTAACATGTATGAGAAACTTTTATTGGGTTAAATCACAGAAATTTGGGGGCTGTTTGTTACTGCAGCATAAACCTAATTTGTCCAGGCTAATAGAGCATGAGAAATGATTCATTAATTTACAGTAAAGTTTAAATGATTATTGTAGCTCTTTTCCTGGGACATAGTTTTGAAAATCAACTTATGAGACTGAATAGGACATAGACCCTTTCTTCTATTATTTTATAATTTAGTGCTGGAAAGAGAATGTGTATAAATAGTTATAAGAAAGATTATGAAAATTACCATCGAATAGTGCAGATAATGTGGGATGGGAATGTGGGGGAGAGAGGTGATTCCCTGCTGACAGGAGAAATATGGCAAAATCAATGCTCAACAAGCATTGTTTAAGCTCTTCTCATATACTAGCTATTGAAAGCAGGGGACTTGAAGTATAGTTTGAACTGAGAATTTCAGAGGAGGGAGGAGATCATTCAATATCTAAATGGAAAGACAATGAAATCTACTTTTATCTATTTTCTTCACAATTTTACTTTGAGTTTTCTTGAGATTCTGGTATTCATAGTTGAAAACCACTTGGAAACTAAGTCAGAAGCCTCAGGCCTCTGTTTTCTGAGAGTATGGAAAAGAATGGAATTAGTGTGGTTGTTTGGAAAAAGCCCTAGACTAATAATCAGACTTCTATCAACTATGTCATTTGGAGGAAGTCGTTTAATTTATCTGGATCTCACTTTCAATGTCTGTAGGTAAGAAAGATGGCCCAAAACAGTGTTTTCTATTGTGCATGTCTAAACTGTGTACTATGGAACACTTGTTTCTCAAGACGTTTAATGGAAAAAGATTCTAAAGTCAATAACTTTAGAAAATTCTGCACCCTGCCTACATCTGAGGTCCTCCTCTTGGAGATTCATGGTGTACATTAGCTTATTAAAGACTCTGAGAAGTCCTACCACAAAGACATTGGTTTAGATTTGTTTAACCCAGTATTTCCCAAATTTATTCAACTATAGGTAACTCCCTTCCCCATCCCAGTACTTGTTACCATCACCTGGAATAAGTGTTGTTTGAAACACACCTTGGAAACTGCTGGTTGCTGACTGCATGATTCTGTACAATGAAGCTGTTCCCTTAGCTTTCTCACTTCTCACAGCCTCAGCACATTTGTTTCTCACTTAACATTTTCTCCAACTCATCTGTGAAGAGCAGTATGCAAATAATCATAGGTCAGACCAATGCCTTTGTTCCAGAGTCATTAAAAAGAAATAAGGTGGGTTCGGAAAATAAATATTTTTACATTTGATGATTGTCCCATACTTTCTATAAATTCATTATCTCATGATAGCTTCACAACATTATGGAGACAGAGGAGGGTGAAAGACACTATTATCCTTATCTAATGTGTAAGGCCTCTAAGGGGTGGCCAGAACTCAAGTTTTTTTCACTCTTTTTTTTTTTTTTTTGAGACAGAGGCTTGCTCTGTCACCCAGGCTGGAGTGCAGTGGTGTGATCTCGGTTGACTGCAACCTCCGCCTCCTAGGTTCAGGTGATTCTCATGCCTCAGCCTCCCAAGTAGCTGGGACTACCTGTGTGCACCACCATGCCCGGCTACTTTTTTGTGTTTTTGGTAGAGCTGGGTTTTCACTATGTTGGCCAGGCTGGTCTCAAACTCCTGACCTCAGGTGATCCGCCTGCCTTGGCCTCCCGAAGTGCTAGGATTACAGGTATGAGCCACCGTGGCTGGCCCGTTTTTTTCAAGTCTTAATTCAGTGCCCCATTCACTGTATTGTGCTCCTAGAAACCAAGGGTGTGGACAATAATGACTCATATATAAAGTACTCAGTAAACACTTGTTTAATGAATAAATGGTGTCAGGCAGACAGCAAGACAAGAAAAGAAGGGAAGGAGATTTACAAGTCTAACTTATATTTATTAAATGCTTACTATGGACAAGCAGATACAGAAATCAAAAAGATACTGCTATCTTCACAGAGCTTACAACCCAGTGAGGTAAACAGACAAGTCAGTAATAATAATAACAATGACCAACTCTATTAAACTGCTTATTAATTGCCAAGCCCTGTTCTAAGTGCTTTTTGTGTATATTAACTCATTCGGTCTTCACAATCTAATAAGGTAGGCACTCATCAACCCCATTTTACAGATAAAGAAACTGAGACACAGATCATTAAGTGCATTATCCAAGGTCACACAGCTAGTAAACATCAGAGCTGGGATTCAAATGCTGAAATTTCATCTCAGAGTCTGTGTGTTTAGCGCTGGGCTCTCTTGCACCGCCAGGGTGATAAGTGTTAGGATAGATGAACACAGATATCAGCACGGGACTCTGTGAGACCCACAGTTGGAGCAGTTAAGTTAGCAGACGAGGAGGGTCAGGGGAGGCTCTTTGGAAGAGGTGGCACTTGAGTTGAGTCTTAAAGGTTGGGAAAAGAATTCACCCGGCAGAGATGAAGAAAGGGCTTTCTAGGTGGAGGAGAACACAATATGTTATCTGGAGACAGAGAGCAGCAGTTATAAGAGGCTTCGGAAGGCAGAAGTGTGCTATGTGGGGAGGACATTGGGGCAGGCCAGATAGGTGAGGCCAGCAAGAGGCAGCTCACAGAGGCTTGTGAGTCCCAAGGGTCCAGGATCTCATGCAGGCACTGAGTGAGGAGGAGAAGCATTGATGGCTTTTAACTAGGGAAGCCACATGCTCAGAGAGTTTATGTTGACTTAGGAGGGATGACCTTGTCATCCAAAAGTTCATTTAAGAAGCTATTGTAGGCCAGGCATGGTGGCTCAAGCTATAATCCTAGCACTTTGGGAGGCCGAGGCAGGAGGATCCCTTGATACAAAGAGTTCAAAACAAGCCTGGACAACACAGTGAGACCCCATCTCTACAGAAAAAAGTAATAAATGAATAAATTAGCCAGATGTGGTGGCATGCACCTGTAGTACCAGCCATTTGGGAGGCTGAGGTGGGAGGATCACTTGAGCCCAGGAGTGCAAGTTTATAGTGAGCTATTACAGTGCCTCTGCACTCTGGCATGGGTGACAGACAGAGACCCTGTCTCAAAAAAAAAAAAAAAGAAGGAAAAAATAATGAAACATAAGCACTAAAAAGTAAGTAAATAAAAAGAAGCTATTGTAGCAAGTAATCCATATGGAAGGTTATGAAGTCGGAACCAAGAAGGGACAGTGGAAATAAACAAGTGAGGACAGGTGGGACTGTAAGGCCATGGGGATGACAGATGGACAAGGAGAAGATACCAGAGACTAGCCAGCCAAGGAAAAAATCTTTGAGGCAGGGTTTCTCAACCTCAGCACCATTGGTATTTTGGGTCAGATAATTCTTTGTTGGCTGGGGGGGATAGGGCTGTCGCCTGCTTCCTACTTATCAGATTTCAGTAGCATCTCCCCCCTCCCTTGCCTCTCCCTCCAGCTGTGACAACCAAGAAGGTCTCAAGACATTGCCAAATGTTCAAAGGGAAGTGGTGCAAAATCACCCCCAGCAATGTTTGTGAGTGTGTCGTCTGCAGACCAGCAGCATGGGCATCGCCAGGGAACTCATTAGCAATGCACACTCCAGCATCCCAAACCAGACCTCTCAGTCAGAAACTCCAAGGTGGAGCCTGGCACGCTTTGTCTGAATAAGCCCTTCCAGGTGATTCTGATGCTCACTAAAGTTCACAAAATCACTGGTGATTTTAATGCTCACAGGTTCCAGGGAGGAGGGAGGAATCCTTGAGGTCAGATGCTAAGGACAGGGCCAGACATGTCAGGCCTGAAGATGGAGACATTCTAGGTGGATATTAGGAGAATCCTGGTAACACTGGTAAAGGCAGGGTCAGGAGTGTGCAGGGGCAGAAGCCCCCTTGTCTCAGGTTGGAGGTGGGAGGTGGAGGAAATGGGAACTCTGAGTACAGACCACTTCTTCCTTAAGCATGGGTATAAAGACTGGAGTCAAAGCTAGGAGATCATGCAGGGTCCAAGTAAGGGGGTTTATTTTTTGGATGAGGGTTGAATATGTATATAAGTTCAGGCAAAAGAGCCAGTTGGAACAGGGCTTAAATGCTGCAAAAGAAAGAAGGTCTAGGAGAGAGAAGCAGTTCAGATGAAAGTGAAATTTGTGAATAAATGGTTCAAGACATCAAATAACTCAGTGGCAGAGGCCATGGTGTGGTTGACACCACAGATTCATGGGAGACATAGGGAAAAATCCATCTTTGAGGTTGAAAGTCAGCCCTGGGAATGAGCCTGGATTCAGGGAGGGTTTCACTGGAGATTCAGGCCTGGCCTACACCCATGCAAAATAGCTACCGATGTAGGCCAAGGACAAAGTCCTCAATTATTTGGACATACCAATTAAAACAGTTTTCCTTTATTTAATGGGTTTCATTGTTCAAATTAAGAAGCTCTCTTTTTCTACCTCATTGATCAATTTATCTTGCACATAGATCCTGATTCAGTGGTCTGGAAACTCTAAGTTCATAAATCACTACAGAATTCTAGATTCTGGGTATGAGACAGTACCTTAAGAGGTGAACTAGTCCCTCCCCTCTCTTTGGGCAAATAAAGCATTTTTGTGCTCACATTCATAGGCAATTCAACTAAGCTCCCAAGAGAGAAAGAGACTTGCTCAAGGAAACAGAGAGTGTCATTTTGTTGTTAATACATTAAATAATGAGCTTGATACTGATAGCTCTATAACCGGATGTCTGAACATTATCAGAGCGTAAACTGTAACTGACAATTTCAGGATGACAAATAAGGATCCTGTAATAGAACAAGCACTGTTGTTGAGAAAACAGCTAGTTAATACTACACAGCAGTAAAGAGCGTGGGGGACCAGAGAGGAAAGTCCTCAGTGTATTTGCTGCACTCCCATTCCCGATGAGGACTTTCTTCCAGTGAGTCATCACTCTGGTGCCTCTGAGCCTCTTTTCTGAACCTCGGCTCATTGGATGAGAAGCAGACACCTGACTTAAACACAGCCAGGTGGAAGCCAGGTGGAAATCTCTTAGTCTGTGCTAACAGACTTCACTGATCACCTGGGCCAATCGGATTCCTTCTGTTTGGACTTTGAACTAGGGCTAAGGTGAGAATGTGGTAAACTGGTAATGGGAGCACCTTAGAGAGAGGAGGGAAAAACTTCTCACACTGACTATGGAGCCTTGGGGTGAAGTTCACTGTGACCTGGACAGCAGTATTGCCTTGGATTCAGAGCAAGCTCTGAACTCCTGACCAGAGTCCCAGGCTCTGTGAAGCCCAGTTACTGAGGGATCCTGGTATGGATGCTGTTTCTGGCATATGCTTGCTCCTGAAGAAGCATAACGTTGGGTTTCCAACCAACCAACCAAAACACAAGAGAACACAACAATCTTCCTTGCTTCCTTTAGGAGTCTCTCTTTGTTGAAACCAGAAGTGTCTGGCCTGGCATCCTGCTCTAGAACTCTTCCTGAAGTGAGGCCAGAGCATCCCAAGCAAAATCTCCAGGTCCCAGTCCATAGGCAACTTCCTGTCAAAGGAATAATTTCAGGAGGAAGGAAGACCACATGCTCCATGGTTGGTCTCTGTACTGTCAGTACCACTGATGCAATGGCGGTTGGAGAGAATAGGAGTGTCTGTGGGAGAGAAGGTAAGAGGCAGTACATAACCAGCAGAATTCTAGACAGCTTCTAGTAACACACATAGTGCTTTTTCTGCAATTCTGGGTATGTACACTGAGGTAAATTGGATCTGTTTCTTATTCTCAAGAAGCTCACAGTCTAGTGAGAAAACAAATCTACAACCACGTCAATACAATTCAAGGTGATGGGTGCAGTTACAGGCATTACAAGCGATTCAGTGTACATGGAGGAGAAAGAAGACCATTCCCAATGGAGTCAAGAGCGCATGTGAAGTCCTAGGGCTGAGGAGGCACGGCAAACCTGGTGAATAGCACCCAGTGCCCCATGGAAAGGCATAGAATGGGGGAGCAGGGGAGCGCTAGAGACGGATGGGATGGGGACAGGTCACAAGAGGCCACAACAGAGGTCCCCAAACTTCCTCAGTTCACTGCTCTCTTAGTGCAGCAGACATTTTTTTAATAGTGTCCTGAGGCCAAAAGAAATACCTAGCACTTCCATTTATTGAGTAGTTGAGTCTAAACCACTTAAGGGATATTTATGTCCTAATAATTCTAGCCTTTTTAAAACAAAGTATATAAATTGAAACAAAAACTAATAATATTATTATTATTATTATTATTTGAGACAGAGTCTCGCTTGTCTCCCAGGCTGGAGTACACTGGGGTGATCTCAGCTCAATGCAACCTCCACCTCCCGTGTTCAAGCAATTCTCCTATCTCAGCCTCCCAAGTAGTTGGGATTACAGATGTGTGCCACAATGCCCAGCTATTTTTTTTTGTTTTTTTGTATTTTTAGTAGAGACAGGGTTTCACCATGTTGGCCAGCCTGGTCTTGAACTCCTGACCTCAGGTGATCCACCTGCCTCGGCCTCCCAAAGTGCTGGGATTACAGGCATGAGCCACCACGCCCAGCCAAAAACTAATATTATTATTCCATTCTTAAATGCTCACCATTACTTACCAAGAGGATATGTGTACCTGTTGCACACTGCACAGTTTCTCAAACTTTGGAATTAGATTGGATACTGCCACCCTCATTTCTGCTCCATGTTGAATTTGGGGTGACACTTCCTTTTTACCACAATAACCACCAAAAATTCAGCTTTGAAAAGAGAGGATGTTATTGTAAAGAATATAGTTGGGTCTAATGCTGAACTCTGAACTACCTCAGTTCATGAGGTATCTGTCAATGTCAAGTATTGCTGCATTTCCCTCAAAAATATTAAAATATCCCCACTGCCATTGTGAGTTCCCTACAGTGCTCTGAGGCACCCCAGCCCAGTTTGGGAATTCCTGGGCCACTAGTAGCTCATGGTCTCTAAAAGAGAGACAGCAGTGAAACCACAAAATGCAAAACTTGGAGTAAGTACCTGGGGATCCCAAGCGATTGTTTACATTGATAGTGAAAGACAAAGAAAATTCTCAAACATTCTCAAAGCAGATGGAGAAATGAAATACTCAAAGGTAATGATTATAGCAAAGGAGATATTGTGTGCTTGAGAGATTACTATTAATCTTTTGTAAATGATTTTGGTGTTGGTTACCTATTAACAGCCCTCAGTCTGGGTGGGTGGAGTCACCTCTGTGTGGAGGAAGGTGTAGAGTCAAAGCCTGACGTCTCGCCCAGGCTTGTGGCTGGGGAGGCAGACTCTGGGTAGCCATTACACTCACCTTTTTGTTGTTTTGTGGGTGGTGTGTTGTGTGTGTGCACTTCTTTACTTGTTTCACACAAGCATAAAGACACTCCGAAGTCCCTGCTGTGAAAACTCTAGCACTCTTACATGCCAATCCCCAGTTTTCAGTACATTCTTAGTAGAATTCCAGGCTTTCCAAAGGGCTGTAGCAGCAACAAATGTCAAAGAAGACAGAAGACATGACAAAAAGAGAAAAAGTCAGCAGGCAGCAAAGGCATAACTTACCCAGAATGGAAAGACCCGTGAGTGAAGGATGTAAAGGACAGAGTGGCTGACCTTTGCTTGTGGGAGACCAGATAGTCAAAGGAGGTGGTGCCATGAAAAGAAAGGGGAATGGGAACCCTAGAGAGAAAGGAGCGTTTTCCTGCCACTTGGAGGCTGGTAACATTATCGAGTCCCTGCCCGTGTTGCCTCTGACAGGAATTTTCTCTCTAGACCACCTGAGGAATCAGTGCAGACACATTCGTAGGAAGAACAGGCAACTGGCTGCATGGCGTAATTAGAAAGTCACAGAAACTCCCCAGCCCTAGATCAAAAATAACCTCCCTACATGCCTACCAACAAGTTGGAAATATTCACCATTGTCACAGTGCTTTCGAATTGGGGCACTGCAGCTCTAGGTAGGTTACTCTGTTAAAATAGAGAGGCATTATTTTGGAAGGATAAAGCATCACCCACCAGTGTTTGTCCAAACTTTACCACAGATTAGCTCATTGTTACCAATACAATCTAACAGATTGTTATCTAATCATGTATTTTACTGTATCTTTTGTTAACTAATGCTGCCTAACAGATTAACCCAAAATTTAGTGGCTTAAGATAATAAACATGTATCATCTTACAGTTTCTGCAGCTTAGGAATTTGGGAGCAAATTAGCTGGTAGTTCTAGCTGAGGGTCTCTCATGAAGATGCAGTGAAGATCCTGGCCGAGGCGCGGTCACATGTAGGCTTGACTGTGGTTGGAGGATCTGCTTCTAAGATGGGTCATTCAGGTGGCTTTTGGTAGGAGGCCTCAGTTCCTCACCACATGTGCTCTCCACGGGGCTGTCTGAGTGTCCTCACAACATGGCTGCTGGGTTCCTTCAAGGATGAGTGATCCAAGGAAGAGAAGCAAGGGGAAAGCTGTAATGCCTGCTATTGGGAGTTATACTTTCTCACTACTAGCAAATGCTATTATTATTATTATTATTATTTTTATTTATTTATTTTTTTGAGACAGACTCTCACTCTGTCGCCCAGGCTGGAGTGCAGTGGCATGATCTCCGCTCACTGCAAGCTCCGCCTCCCGGGTTCACGCCATTCTCCTGCCTCAGCTTCCTGGGACTACAGGCAACTGCCACCTCACCCCGGTTAATTTTTTGTATTTTTAGTAGAGACGGAGTTTCATCGTGTTAGCAAGGATGGTCTCGATCTCCTGACCTCATGATCTGCCCGCTTCGGCCTCCCAAAGTGCTGGGATTACAGGCGTGAGCCACCACGCCCGGCCAGAAAATGCTATTATTATTATTATTTGGACTATCACCCATGACGGGGTGCAGTGGCGTAATTATAGCTCACAGCAGCCTTGATATCCTGGGCACTAGTGATCCTCCTACCTCAGCCTCCTCAGTAGCTAAGACGATACAGCTAATTTTTGTGGTTTTTGTATATACAGGGTCTTCCTATGTTGGCCAGGCTGGTCTTGAACTCCTGGGCTCAAGTGGTCCTTCTGCCTTGGCCACCCAAAGTGTTGGGATTACAGGCATAAGCCACCACGCCTAGCCTGGCACATGCGATTGTTAGGATAAAATTTACTAAGTCCAGACCGTACTCAAGGGGAGTGTTACTAAGTTCCGTCTCTTCAGTGGAAAAGAACCAAAGTATTTATAGACATATTTAAAACCCACCACATCTAATCACTTAATAGCCATGAAAATATGGGAAATGAAACAAGTAATGTTCTCTTAACAGCTTTTTTGAGGTGTAACTGACACACCACATGACTCACCAATATAAGGTGTACATTTCAGTGGTTTTTAATATATCCGCAGTGCTGTACAACAATCACTACTATCTAATTCCAAAATATTTTCAGCAACCCAAAAGAAACCTTGTACCCATCAGTGGTCACTCCTCCTTCTTCCCCATTCCCTCAGCCCTAGGCAACCACTAACCTATCTTTGGGATAGGTAATTTTTGTTATTGTTATTGTTGAGACGGTGTCTTGCTCTGTTGCCCAGACTACAGTGCTGGAGTGCAGTGGCGAGATCTTGGCTTACTGCAACCTCCGCCTCCTGAGTTCAAGCGATTCTCCTGTCTCAGCCTCTCAAGTAGCAGGGATTACAGGCATGTGCCTCCATGCCCAGCTAATTTTTGTATTTTTGAGTAGAGATGGGGTTTTGCCATGTTGGTGAGGTTGGTCTCGAACTCCTGACCTCAGGTGATCCACTGGCCTCGGCCTCCCAAAGTGCTGGGATTACAGGTGTGAGCTATCGCACCTGGCCTGGAATAGGTAATTTTTGATAGAAGTTTAGTGAGAAAGAACAAATCAGAATAGATTTCTATTCTGGTCTCCAATCTTGCTAAAACTGATCAGTGGAAGGTAGACAGAAGGCAGGAACAATAGACATGGTGCCAGGCCTCCCTGCATGCTGCAAAGCACAGTCAGAGGTTACCTAGGAACTTCTCACCATCATTGTTAGGTTACAGACTCTGCTTAGGAAACTGAGTCTGCCTGGTGGTCTTTAGTGGGATCCCCGAGCAGCCTCTCAGGGGTCCCTAAGACCAGCAACCTGAGGATTCTGGTGACTTGTGGGTGGAAATGGTGGCCCAAATGCACTGCTATGGGTTGAGAGATGCTGTATCTAGAACCAGGTACACCTGTGTTGGGATCCCAGCCGGGCTGCTGACTAGCTTGTGTCCTTAGTTGGGTCATAAAACTTTATTTAAATCAAGCCTTTCTCAGAGGATGGTACAGGTTTTCCTTTTGGTTTCTACCCCTTGCCTACCAGTCCCTGAGACCCACCTATGGAGCACCAACCTGGATGTGTTGTGAGAATTAGAGATGCATAGAACATACTTAACCTGTGTACTCTGCACATAGTGTTTCTTTAGTGGAGGATGACTATTACCTCTATTATTCACAAGGTGGCCTGGGATAAACTTGGATTTAGGCTGGGAGCCTTTCAGTTACCTCTGGGGCATTTGCGATAGGAGCTCAGATGAGTCCCTCTTGGTTTCTCTTCCTGCAGCTTGAGACATCCCAGGCCCATTCTTGCCTCCCCTGCGTGGCTTCAGGCTTTCTTTTGAACGAAGGGTGAATCTGAGAAGCTGTTTTGCTCTCACTGCACTTAGAAGTACAGCGAAAGCTTAGAAATACAGTTCTGTAAGTTTGTACATTTATATAAAATTTGTTTCATTTTAAATGCATACCATTTCACACATAAACATGCACAAATGTGCTGCTTTGTGGTGTTAGCAGAAAATAAAAAATCACTCTACAATCTAAACAGCTTGGCCCAGCTGCGGAGGCAGTGTGGAAGGAAGGCAGGTAACTGACTGGGCTCCCTGCTACCTCTGACCTCCTTTGGGCTCCTGTTCTGGATCTGTGCATGGGTGGGAGTCGTGTTACACCAGCCACAGCCTCCACTGCATTGCTTGGTGCCACCAGCCCCAGACAAGCCTCAGGGAAGAGAAAAAGGTTGGGGGGAGGAGCTTCAGTTGGAAAAAGGAGAAAACAACCCAGCTGTCTGCCAACTTTCCTCTCAAGGCTGCCATGCCGTGGCACTATTGGGCACAGATAATTTATATCTGGCCTCGACACCCTTCATTGCCTTGGGTGGCGACCAGCTCTATGGGAACCCCTTGAGCAGGCCACACTTCTGACCTCCCTATCTCACTTGGGCACCCATGTGACCACTTACTCACCTCTCTGTGTGTTATTTCTTTCTTAGCACTGCCTTTCAAACTCTCTTCTTTGCTTATTTATTTATCCTGTCCACACCCTGAGAATATAAGCTCCACAGGGCATGGGGTCGCGTCAGCTTTCCACCCAGCATCCAGGGCCTGGAACTCTGTGGTTCACAGCCGGCACACTGCAATATTGCCGAGAGAGTGAATATATCCATCTAGCTCTTAATGTTTTCCAAAGACTTCTGTCTCGTGCAGTATCTCATTGGATTCTTCCAAAAGCTAGTGAAATAGGCATTTTTATTGGTGCTGTTTTATAGGTGAGAAAACGGAGGATCCAGGTCCAAGAGTGACTTGTCTAAGGTTGCATAGCAAGAGAAGGAGCCAGAGTTCGAACCAGCTTCTGACTCTAGATCCTGTGTTCCTTTCGTCACACAGTGTGCTTGTCCCCTGTGCCACATGATGATGTTCTTGCTTCCAGAATGTTTCCCTTCCCAACTCCCCCATTTAAATTTGATGAACTATTTATACCATAGGTTTTCCTCAACAGGGGTTTTTTCATCTTTCATGACCGTGTCTCATAAAATGGCTATCAAAGAAAAAAGTGTTCTTGTTGTCATAAGCTTAGATGCATAATCCTTCCCATGCAATTTTTTTTACTGACATAAAGAGTTCATTGGAGATAATATGGAATGATCTCTAAAATATAACAAAAAAGCAAGATGCAGAACATTGTATATGGATAAAAGGGGGTGAGGGAGACAACGTGATTCAGCAATCACACTCCTTGATATTGACCCAAACGAGTTGAAAACCTATGTCTACACAAAAACCTGCACGTGGATACTGATGGCAGCTTTATTCATAATTGCCAAAACTTAGATGCAACCATGATACCCTTCAGTAAGTGAATGGATAAACTCTGGTACATCCAGACAATGGAGTATTATTCAGCACTGAAAAGAAATGAGCTGTCAAGTCAGAAAAAGACACAGAGAAAACTTAAAATGCATATTACTAAATGAAAGACACCAATCTGAAAAGGCTACATACCGTAGAAGTCCAGCTATGTGACATCTGTGAAAAGGCGAAACCATAGGGACCGTAGAAAGAGCAGTGATTGCCAGGGGTTGGGGTACGGAGGGATGAATAGGCACAGTACAGGGACTTTTAGAGCAGTGATACTATGCAATGCTGGATACATGTCATTATATATTTTCCCAAATCTCTACAGTGTACAACAGTAAGAGTGTCCCTAATATAAACTATGGATTTTGGGTGGTAATGTTGCATCAATGTAGGTTCATTGACTGTAACAGCACGTACCACTCTGGTGAGGGATGTTGATAAGCGGGGAGGCTGTCGGTGTATGGGGCAGAGAGTATATGGGAAGTCTCTGTGCCTTCTGCTCAATTTTGCCACGCATCTAAAAGTGACTTAAGAATAAAGTCCATTTAAAATAATACAATTAAATTTTAAAAGAAGGGGAGAGGATACTTACGTATGTTTGCTTATATATGCATTAAATACTTCTGGCAGGGTGTGCAAGAAATTAATTACATTAGTTGGTTCCATTGAAGGAATTAGGTGTCTGGAGTCAAGGGTGGAAGGAAACCTTTTCACTGTGTACTCTTTCATTCCTTTGCAATTTTCCACTATGTGACTATGTTATCTATTCAAAAATAAAATGACTCACTCATAGAAGCCATGACCACTCCTAGCAGCTCTTGTTCTAAGGTCTATTGATACAGATGAGCTCTGACTACTCAGTTTGGGTCTCCCTTGCCTTTTCACCAAAAAGTGGCAGGGCAGCAGGATCCAGGAGGGAACTAGGGTCAGTCCCTACATCAGCTCTCCCACCAAGACATGTACAGACCAGGTGCTGCCTGAAGTGTGGCTCCCACACTGCCAGAGAACGTCCCTCTTGGAGACCACCAGACCACATGCTGTGCCTCCCTGTCTCCCTCCAGAAGCAGAGATGGAACTGGGGCAAGTCCTTGGGGGAACAGTTGCTTTCTGTGAGCACATTCTCTAAAAGGATAGCTTTTTCATTTTTTTTTTCCTATCAGTTAATTTGTTGACAGGACCATGATGAAAAAATCTTGACGAGACCATGCAACACCAGACAAGGCGGGCAAAAGGAGTTGCTGCTCTTTTTTTTAATCTAACTTTTAAACCTGTTCATTCTCCCATCAACTATTCTCTTACCAACTATTTTCCCATGCTGCTACATCCTCAACCCCTCTCTTCTCCTGCCCTTAATGTTAGAACCTGTTTATTCCTCTACTTGGCACCCACCACCAGCACTTTTTTCTCTTTGAGGACAAAATGGTGAGAATGACTCACACTCAGGATCCCATTTTTCCCTTCTGGTCCGTATCTCCTGCTCTGGACAACCAACAGGCCTTCCATAGTCTCCTGAATTTCAAAGCCAAGCAGCTTGCACGAGGCTTTCATAATTGATGGCAAGATGTTTCCCTGTTGACTGTGACTGCGTCTTTCCAGGAGGTAAGAGTAAGAGTGCAGTCTGACTGCTGCTCAAGGTTTCAGAACATCCCCCAGATGTTCCCTCACCATCAGACGCCCTCTCTCAGGCACTGAAAACATGCACCATTCTCTGAGGGAGTCTTGATTCAAGTAAGGGAGGCGCACATCATACTTTTAAAAACCCGAACATAATAACATAGTGCAATAGCAGCAGAAGCACAAGTGTGCAACTAATTAAGACAGGGAAGCAGATGGCCTCATCCTCATGGAATACATGAAGAAAACCTCCGCAAAGCGAGGTGAAATGATGGCTCTGATAGGCCCGTGGCAGACGGAACTAAGGCAAGCTGTCTCTTCAGTCCTCCCCACTCTTTCAAGGCTAGCAAAGTCCCCTGTCATTAACGTGTCAAAGTCACAGCCATAAACAAAGGAAAGGCTCCCACCTTTTTGGCAACTTCAAATCCTGGGAGGATAAAAGAAGTTAAGTGGAGGAAATGAAATGTTTCTATAACAGTAAATCCTTTTCCCTTCCTGTTTGGGAGCATTCCGCCTAGTGAGGCTCTCTCTGGTTGGGTCTGTCCCACTAAACAAGCTGGGGAAATGGGTTTTTGTTTGTTTGTTTTTGCATATCTCCTTCGCCTCGATTACTGTGGTAAGCATAATCATGGCCCGCACACGCATCCCTGTGCTGGTCCCAGGAGCCTGTGAATATGTTACGTTACGTGGAAGGAGGAATGAAGGGAGCAGATGGAATGAGATTGTTAATGAGCTAACCTGAAGAAAACGAGGTGGTCCTGGATTATCTTGGCAGTCTCAATGTGATCACAGGGTTGTTAAATGTGGCAGAGGAAGGGAGAAGCATCGGTACCAGAGTGCTGCCTTGTGAGAAAGCCTCGAATACCCACTGCCAGCTTGAAGATGGAAGAGGCTGAGGCCACATGAGAAAGCCTCGACCACCCACTGCCAGCTTTAAGATGGAAGAGGCTGAGGCCACTACATGCAGGAAGCCTCTAGAAGCTAGAAAAGGCAAGAAGAAGGGTTTTCCCTTACAGCCTCCAGAAGAAATGCAACCTACTGACACCTTGGTATTAGCCCAGTGAGACCTGTGTCAGCCTTCCAACCTTCAGAAGGGTGAGATAATCAATCTCTGGGTGGTTTTCAGCCACCACGTTTGTGGTATGTTGTTACAGCTGCAACAAGAAATGTATAGAAATAGAAAATTGGGTCCTGCTTGACCCATGACAGGGCAGAGCCTGCCTACAGAACCCTCCTGCTGGGAGTTGGCTCAAAAATCATCTTTATCAAGTGAAGGTGGATCCCACCCACGGCTCTGAGCTAGGGCAACAGGAAGGTCTGAAAAGGCGTCTCTGACCTTTGGCTTCTAATGTCTTGGGGAAAGATGAGGTGAAACCCAACGCTCATAAGAGGAACTGAGAGGAGCACTTGCTTAGAGGTCCAGGCATTCAGCGTTGGAGTCTATCATGGTATGAAAGGACTGGGTGACCTCAGATGGAAGCAGAGCAGGCTGGGGCCTGAAGGTTGGAAGCATCTGGAGGGGTAGCATCCAGGTGAAGGATGCTGCCCCACAAGGGGTCCCCATGAAGCTGGAGCACCCTAGAAAGGGGGCTGCTTATACACTTGTTAGAAAGAATGACCTTGGCCTGAAGGGCTCTCTAACTTACAGAGTCTCTCCTGAAACTCTGAATTTCTTGCCAATCATAAAACTAACCTTGTGGATTCATTAAAAAGGGATAATGACCACTGAATGGTGTGACAAGTACAACTTTAAAAAATGTAGCAGAAACTCATTACTAATTAATGCCTAGAATCAGCTTTTTAAAATCCCTTTCTTCAATGCCCGTGAGATACAAAATTGGGAGTCACAAGCTGTTTAATTGTTCCCCTGCAGGAAAGGTGAGGCACAGTGAGTCCAAGCCTTCCTTCACTCTCAACGCTCCACCCTCCCCTGCTGACCCTGTCTTCTTTCCTCAAGAAAACCATGGGGATGAAGCAGTAGAGGGAGGACCAGCATTGAGTAGCGCCCAGAAAAGCCTATCCTGCTCAGTGGAGGTGAGCCCTGTTTACTGTCCAGGAAATACCACCTGAAAGAGGGCATGGTCTGAGAAGGGACAGGCTGAGGGGTGAAGGCAGGGCACATGTCACAGATATAGCACTTTTATGAGACATGCTTTGCCTTTTGCTGGAACCCAACCCTTATGTTGGAACTTCTAGGAGCAGAGGTTGCATCTGTTCACACTTTTCACTCCACTCCAACCCTCTATCCCAAGTGCGAAATACTTGTGCTGGACACAGAAAGAGCTTCCATTAAACGTTTGCTGAATTGCATGAGATTGAAAGTGCAGCCAAGGTTCCTGTTTTTCTCTTAGCAGCTGTGACTGAAGATATCATTTCCAACAGACTCCAGACCTCTCTGTGTCACAGGAGTTTAAATGAGACTGTGTAGCATTAATGTAGTTTGGAGATGATGCAATTAAATGACTGATTCCAATTTGAACAGTATTAGTTGGCTAATGGCCTTTGGGATATAATCCAACTCCTTAGCAAAAAATGATTATGATAACTAAACTTGTCCCCTAGCCCCTCTCACTCCTCCAGCTTATCTTCCTCTCCACTATGTACCCACGCAATGTCTCCTCTGAGCACACCAGATTCTTTTTGGCTGTTCCTCTGGCTGAAATGCCCTCCCTGCCTCTCCTAGTGTCTGGCAAATTCCCCACCTTTCTGGAAAATTCACATTCATTTTCTAAGACTCTGTCTTAGTATCGTCTCTACTAGGGGCTTTTCCTGACACTCTGGGCTGGTTGGGTGCCTCCTGCCCATGGACGCCTAGTTACCAATTACCTGTTTTGGGGACTGTAATAGTTATCTTTATATCATCAGAGCCTAGAAAAATTCCTGGCATTTTCAAACAAATGTAGAAAGTTTCCAACAAATGTCTGTTGAATAGCTGTTATTGACAGCTACTATTTATTGAGCCCATTTTCTATGCACAACACCCTATGCTAAGCTCTCTATACTGTCTCATTTAGTCATCCCAGCAGTCATGTAAAGCAGGCTTATTTTCTCTCATTTTACACACTCAGGGACTGAGGCCTGAGAAACATAAATAATCTGGCCAAAGTTACCTAGCCACCTAGTGAAGGAGCCAACATTGAAATCCAGAAGCTTTTTTTTTTTTTTTTTGAGATGGAGTTTCGCTCTTTTGCACAGGCTGGAGTGAAGTGGCGCAATCTCGGCTCACTGCAACCTCCGCTCCCCTGGGTTCAAACGATTCTCCTGCCTCAGCCTCCCGAGTAGCTGGGATTATAGGCATCTGCCACCATGCCCAGCTAATTTTTGTATTTTTAGTAGAGATAGGGTTTCGCCATGTTGGCCAGGCTGGTCTCGAACACCAGACCTCAGGTGGTCCACCCGCTGTGGTCTCCCACAGTGTTAGGATTACAGGCGTGAACCACCACACCCAGCCAGAAGCTTTTTTTTTTTAATTTTTAAAAATAGTAATAATTTCAACTTTTGTTTCAGATTCATAAGTTAAACATGCAAGTTTCTTACATGAATATATTGCCTGATGCTGAGGTTTGGGGTACGAATGGTCCCACCACCAGAGAGTGAGCATAGTACCTACCCAATAGGTGTTTTTCAGCCCTTACCCCTTCCATCTCTCCCCCTTCCAGTAGTCTCCAGTGTTTATTGTTCCCATCTTTATGTCCACGAGCACTCAATGTTTAGTTCCCATTTATGAGTGAGAACATGTAGTGTTTGGTTTTCTGTTCCTACATTAATTCACTTAGGATAACGGCCTCCAGCTGCATCCATGTTGCTGCAAAGGGTATGATTTCATTCTTTTTGTGGCTGCATAGTATTCCATGGTGTATATGTGTATTAGCCCATTCTTGCACTGCAGTAAAGAAATACCTGAGACTGGGTAATTTGTAAAGAAAAGAGATTCAATTGACTCACAGTTCCACAGGCTGTACAGGAAGCATGGATGAAGAGGCCTCAGGAAACTCACAATCATCGTGAAAGATGAAGGGGAAGCAGGCCCACCTTACATGGCCAGAGTAGGAGGCGGGCAGGGAGGTGCTGCACACTTTTAAACAATCAGATCTCATGAGAACTCCATCACAAGATAGCACTAGGGGGATGGTGCTAAACCATTAAAACCTGTTCCCATGATCTAATTGATGGCAGCAGTGGCCCATCTGTAGTGACCACTGTCATGATGCTGGCTGCAGTGGGGGAGGCAGGGCTGGGGCTGCATGCTCCATGGAGCCAGTGGGAGCTAGGAACAGGTGGAAGCCCTGCCCCCTCCTGAGTTGACAGGGCAGGAGCCTTATGCACCTCAGGCAGAGCTGCAGATGCAGACCTGGGCATCTCTGCATTCTTGGGGGTCTGGGAAGCCCCCCTTACCCCCACAGGCTCAGAAGTGCTAGCTCCTGCTGCCTGGCCTCTCCCCACTCCCGGCGCCTGCTCTGATCTCAGAGCAAAGTTGAGGATGAGTCTGGGTGCTGTTGTAACCTGGCTGGGTGTGCCCACACTTGGGGCAGCACTGACACACCAGCCCCCTCTAGACTTTGGGCACTGACAAGCATGGGAGGGAGGCTGAGAGGGTGCTGAGGGAGGCTCCACATGGGCCTGCAGGTGCCCCTCAACACAAACAGCCTGAGCAACAGCAGAAAGCAGACAGACTTCTGGGTGGAAAGGGGTGGGTCCTGGGTGAAGCCCCACCTTCAAGCCAGAGACAACCTGAAGCCTGGGGGCTGGACTGATGGACCAGAATGTGAACTTATGATGCCTTTTCTGAGCCTGCCCATGGCCATCCATGAACGAATCAGCACACACTTCCTCTTCTCTGAAGCCCATAAAAGACCAGACTCAGCCAGAGTTGAAGAGATGATGGGATGACCTGCCTGTGGAGAGGAGCTACTCACTGCAGGGTCTCCTGTCTGCTACAAGCTGAACATTTGTCGGGATGACCTGCCTGAGGGTCTCCTTTGAGCTGTTTGTGTCTCGGTAAAACTCCTTTTCACGTTGCTCATCCTATCCTTGTCTGTGCACCTCATTCTTCCTGGACACAGGACAAGAAGTTGAGACCTGCTGAATGGCAGGGCTTAAAGATCTGTAACACAAACAGGGCTGAAACACACCCCTTGCTTGCCACATTGTGGGTGACAAGGAGAGAAGAGAGAAAGAGAGAAGAGCTGTGGCCCTTTGGGGAGCCCAGATCTAGGAGCTCCCCGAGCCAGGACTGTGACAACCTTTTTGAGGCTCTGCAGTTCCTGGTGTCTCCAAGCCTCCAGGCACCACCACATTCCCTGGTGCCAGCAGTGGAAGCTGCTTGTGGTACACCTGGTCCAGCTGCAGCTTCGCAGAGAGCCAGTGTCAGTGCTGGCACTTGGAGCTGCCTATCCCACTGCAGCCTGCATGCCTGGCTGTGTTTAGTTGCCAGACTCCATACTTGCTTGCTCACACACCCCTTGCTCACTCGCTCACACACCCCTTGCTGCTCCATGCCTGGCTTGCCCTTGGCAGGCGTGAGATTTGGGCCAGTAGTGCTAGCTGAGTGCAGCCTGCCAGGCCAAGAGGGTGGAACAAGCCCAGTGGCCCTGAGTAAAAACTCAGGCAAAGGCAACACTGGCCACAGAGGTTTCTGGCTGGCAAAGCGACACTCCGAGTATCCTGTGACAAAATTACCTCCCACTAGGCCCTACCTCCAACACTGGGGATTACAATCCAATATGAGATTTGGATGGGGACACAGAGCCAAACCATATCAATATGTACCACATTTTTTTTATCCAATCCACAACTGATGGGTACCTAAGTTGATTCCATGTCTTTGCTATTGTGAATGATGCTGTGATGAACATACACGTGCATGTATCTTTTTGCTAGAATAACTTTTTTTCCTTTGAGTATATACCCAGTAATGGGGAAATTCAGAAGCTTATCTGATTCTCTGTGGGGTCTTCTAAGGTTCCAAACCTGGTTATAAACTATAGCTTTAGTTTAAAATAGAAAATATTTGAATGGTAGATTACATTACTTTTCCCACTTGCCCTTCAGCGCACACTCTTATCATGTGAGTTTGTGGTTCTACCATGGAAAGTAGGGTTTATTGTTTGGCTCCACTGATGTTAGGTTTGGCCATGTGACTTGCTTTGGCCAAAGGAATGTTAGTGGGTGTGAAGCAGACATAGGCTTTACATCTACCAGTGGGGTTGGGCTTGTTCATTTGTGCTTCTGCTTTTCCCCACACAGGAAGACCAGACCTCTGGAAGCTGCTGATCTGAGGAGAATGAAAGACAAGTAGAGTAGACCTGTCTCATCCCACAGCTTGAATGCCAAACTAGCTGAGATCAACCCAGGTTCATCAAATCTCTAACGACACACAAGTACCTGAGCAAGAACGAATACATTTGTTATACCATTGAGTTTTCAGATTGCTTCTTATGCAGTATATTTTTGGTAATAGTTGATAAATATGGTTAAGAAAATAACATTAGGGACACAAATAATAATACGAGAACAATATTTCCCTCCCAGTGAGGGCTGAAATAAGGCCTCTATCTTTTAGATACATAGAAGACAGAATTCGTTGATGGTATCTGTGTTGTCCTAGATTGGTTAATTGGGGGAACACTGGAAAATTTTGTTTCTGGATAGCTTAATGAAGAGTCATCTTTCCGGGATAATTTCTTGCAGAGACTCAGATGTGCTAAGAGAATAAGCTAGAGGTCCTTGAAAAATCCCTGAAAGCCCAGCACATTTTGCTAGCTTGTGATGATTTAGAAAAGGAGTTTAAAAGATTTTGAAGTCAGAAATACACAATTAGATAGAAAACGTAGCTTGAGCCTGGGAAGTTGAGGCTGCAGTGAGCTGTGATTATGCCACTACACACCAGGGTGGGCGACAGAGTGAGACCCTGCCTCACCAAAAAAATAAAATAAAATAAAATAAAATAAACTGGCAACATTTTGATTCTCTGACTAAATTGTACTGTTTACTTCCTGGCAAGGTTGCTCTTAGGTGCACCTGTATCACTTTGTGATTAAGGAAGAAGTATAAGAGGGGCCAAAAAAAAAAAAAAAAAGGATTTGGATTCAGAAACAATATGCCCCCAGGGACTTAGAATATGCAAGTTTCCAGGATATTTGCGTCACCCACACACACCTCCATCAAAATCTGTGCCTTCTAGTAAGTTTCTCCTGAATTCTGGGTTTAAAAAACACCATTCCTGGACACCCCTGGAGAGGGATGTCAACCTGAGAGAGGTCGGGTTCATTCCAGTTTTCTCTTCTTGCAGCTTGGTCTTGGCCTCTCCTGAAGCTGCGTCAGCTCAGACGCCAGGAGGGAGAATGAATGTCCGCAGTCAACCATGGCAGGCCATGGAAGCATCCATTGTATAATAATTGCGTCACTACCAGTGATTCTTTTGATAGTAATTTTAATGTTGATGGACTCACCGGGGTTAGAAATAGAGATCCTTGGCACTTCTGGAGCCTTTCTTTCACTACTGTAATTTTTCTTTAATTAATTGAAGGAATTATTCTCCCTCCAAGCCCTCAAATGTAACCAGTGAAAGTATTAAAAAGAATTGTTAAGATTTGTAGCAATACAGTCTGACCTACTTTGGAGCAAGCACATTCTGGGAAGGCAAGGTGCCCAGATTTCAACTATCTGTTTTCTTTGTGTCTAAATCCTTCACTCTTTTGGTTAAGAAAGGCCAAAGACAGACATTATTTCACTGAGATTTAGAGAATTTCATTTTCCGTGGCTGGTGATAGACTCACAAGCTTCCTTCCCATATGGGTGAAAGTCATTATATAAAGGAAGAGCTTTTGCAGCTGGGTCAAGAGAGCAGTGTTAATTTCACCTTTGTTAAAAAAAATAAAAACTCAGGGCAAGAATTTTGGTACTTGCTAAAGCGGGCAAAAATTGGAGGGATAAACATTAAGCTTTTTCAGAGGATCTTAAAAAACAGAAAGAGAGGATAAAACTTCAAATGAATAAACGTTACTTGATGGTGTTGCTTGAATTCTTCAAGAATATTCTCTTAAAAAACAGCTATTAAAAAACTTGAGGCAATGATAAAAAAAATTGTTCCTAATTCAGGCAATTAGTCAAACGTTTCAGAAGAACTTTAGCATCTATAGCATTTTTCATTTAATGATCAAAAAGACAAAGAAAGAGTTAGATTTAACCTTTTTTCAATCAATAAGTGTCTGAGTATATGACCTTCTATCTCCTACAGGCCTCAGAGCTCCTCCATGAAAGGAGTTTGGGAATTGATCACAGGGTGGAGTTGGGAGTACAGTTTCTCCTGGGATTTTTTTCCCTCTTCTATTTTCAGCAGGGGTTTTCCTACATGTATTTCCACCCGCCAAGTTGTTCTGGGTCCAACTCATTCATTCCACTACTGCTGTTTCCTTTCCACCCTCTCCAGGATGGCATAACACAAATTTAGTAGCTGCAGAACTGTAACCAGAATCTATGCATATCTGGGGAATAGCTCACGATCGCAGGCTACTTAGCTTAGTGAGCTCAGCCCAGGGAAAATTAGGTACAACATTCTTGTGCAAGAATATTCATTGCTGTGCCTCTGTGGTGGTAAAACATGTCCTAAATGTTCACAAGCCTGAGAATAGGTAAATATATTGTGACACATTCATAGTCTGGAATATTCTTGATGTTAAAATGTAGGTGAATCTTTAAAAGCATTGAGTGAAACAAAAAAAGTTGCAAAAGGGTCCCAAAGTATGATAGCAAGTATATGTAGTTTAAAATGTGAAAAAATATAATTTCAGCCAGGCATGGTGGCTCAAGCCTGTAATCCCAGCACTTCAGGAGGCCGAGGTGGGCGAATCATCTGAGGTCAGGAGTTCGAGACCAGCCTCGCCAACATGGTGACATCCTGTCTCTACCAAAAATACAAAAATTAGCCAGATGCGGTGGTGCACACTTGCAATTCCAGCTGCTCGGGAGGCTGAGGCAGGAGAATCGCTTGAACTTGGGAGGTGGTGGTTGCAGTGAGCTGAGATTATGCCATTGCCCTCCAGCCTGAGTGACAGCCTGGGTGACAAGAGTGAAACTACAACTCAATTTTAAAAAAATATGATTTTTTGTATGCATATGCAGTAAAGATATGAAAAATCTCTGTGGCATGAAGACCAAAAACTTGGGACTGTGGTCACTATTTAGGGGGAGATGATGAGGAAGGGTGAGAAATGGGAAGGGGAACTGAGGAAGTTCAGAGATATTTTTATTTCTGAAGTTGAGTGGGGGAAACAAAGTATTTGTCTTCTTGGATTACACCTTTCTGTATGCCTGAAAAAAAACTTCACTATAATAAAAGGAAGAGAAAGGAGCAAGCACGAGGGCCTAGGCCTGCGTTCCTGTCTCAGGGCTGCCCCTCACAAGCCCGTGCCTCCACTCTCTAGGTCTCTGTGTTCTCCCCCAGGGGGTGGAAAGAGGTGGACCTGAAAGTCTAGGATTTTAGGCACTGGCCTGCAGGTAAGAGACAAGTGCACCTGTTTGTCAGCCTTCCAGTCCTCCCAGGGCTGTATCTTGATGGCAGGGTGAGGGAAGGAGTAAAAACCTAAGGTGACTGGTTATGACCCCAGATGACTGGCATGCCTGAGAAACTTTTTTAAAAGCTGCACCCCCCACTGGAGGGGACTTTTTGTTCTCAAATTCTTCTAGAGAAAAAAAAGATCCCACCATTTCTCTGGGTAGCGCACCTTGGTAAATGGCAATCACTGCTAAGGAGTTCAGAGCACTAGGAAATCCAGCTACCATCAGCCCATTTCCCTTTGGCATTTTTACATGAATAGATTCATGCACTTAGGTAAAGGTCATACATGGAAAATGCCACTAAAACAGTATTTTTCTTTTGAAGAACACTTAATGACTTGACAATACATCCATGATAAATGATGTTAAATGACAAAGGAGGATATATACATACATATATATGGTATGATCCCAATTCTGTACACACACACACACACACACACACACACACACACGACTGGAAGGAAGTGCATCTAAGCAGTGGGATTATGGGTAATTTAAATTTTCTTATTCATACTTAAATTATTTTTTTTTCAATTTTTCTATAATAAGTATACATTGTTGTTACCTAGGCTATTTATGTATGTATCTGCATGGCTATATATTTTTCAATGTGGTTTGTTTTGCTGGAAGCCACATTCTTCTGCCCACCCTCCTGGCCCCAGCAGAGGGGAGGAGCCTATGCAGGCTGAATCAGTCGGCAGGGATGGAGAGTGACCTTCGCTGACGGTCATTCATACATTAAGCCACATTTTCAAAAGCTTGATCTCAAGAAGGCTTTCGAAGCTCCAGTTGGCACATTGCAAAGGAATAAACACATTGCCAGAGTGGATTCAAACATTTCCAGAGAGTTATAGAGTGGAACAAAGCTGGTTTTGACTGCCAGCATGAAGTCTCTGTCCAGAGGATGATAATGTTTCCTTAGGCAGCTCAATAGCCCAAAACCGGATGTGAGACATCCCTTAAAACCAAAGATCTCTGTGCTGGTCTGCTCAGGTAAAATAACAAAATACCACAGAATGCATGGTTTAAACAACAGACATTTATTTTCTCACAGTTCTGGAGGCTGGGAAGTCCAAGATCAAGGGGTTAGCAGGGCTTGGTTTCAGGTGAGGGCTCTCTTCTTGGCTTGCAGGTGGCTGCCTTCTTGTTGCATCCTCACATGGCCTTTCCTTGGTATGTGTGTGGGAAGGAAGAGGGCCAGCTCTCTGGTGTCTCTTCTTATAAGGGCACTAATCCTGTCAGTTCAGGCCCCAACCCTTATGATCTCATTTAATCTTAATGACCTTCTGAAGGCCTCATTTCCAAATACAGCCGTGTGCCTCATAACAATGGTTTGGTCAATAATGAACAACATATGCAATGGTAGTCCCACATTATAATGTCGTATTTTAGCAGGCTATGCCATCTAGGTTTGTGTAAGCACACTCTACAACGTCACTATGATAAAACTGCCTGGCGATGCATTTCTCAGAATGTATCCCCATTGCTAAACAATGCATGATTGTACAGTCACATGAGGGGTTAGGGCTTCAATATATGAATTCTGGGGAGGATACAATTTAGTCCATAGCACTAGAATGAATTTCAGAGAAAGCCCAATCTGCCTGTTCTCTGCGGGGTCAGACTGCCAAAGCCCTCACCATGGCTGCCCCTGTAGAGGTGAATTCTTTGAAGAACAGCAGTGAAAAGGGCACAGGCCTACGTGGAGGTAGATGAAGAGTAGACAACAGTTGTGGGAAGACACAGGGTGACATCTGGTGGCGAGGGCATCTGTAAGGGAATGCCACTGGGATTCTTTTTTTTTTTTTTGACACAGAGTCTCACTCTGTTGCTCAGGCTGGAGTGCAGTGGCGCTATCTCAGCTCACTGCAACCTCTGCCTCCCAGGATCAAATGATTCTCCTGCCTCAGTCTTCCGAGCAGCTGGGACTATAGGCGTGCACCACCATGCCTGGCTAATTTTTGTATTTTAGTAGAGACAAGGTTTCACTGTGTTGGCCAGGCTGGTCTCAAACTCCTGACCTCAGGTGATATGCCTGCCTTGGCCTCTCAAAGTGCTAGGGTTACAGGTGTGAACCACTGTGCTTGGCTGCCGCTGGCATTCTTAATAAACCACCACACAATCCTATAAGGTTGGAAGTAAAGGGAGAAACTCCAAGTGTGTGGGACTGGTTGGAAATTGGGACCCAAAGATTTATTCTTGTCTCTAAAAATCTCTCCCACCTTGCTACTGACAATCATCATGATGGTCTAGGGGATTTCTGTTGGCTCTTAACAATCCCATTACCAAAGGTATCCCCGACTTTCTTTTCTCTGTTCCCTGATGTATACAAGGGCTTTTTTCTTTACTTTTTTTTTCTTTTCCTTCCCTTCCCTTCTTTCCCTTTCCCTTTCCCTTTCCTTTTCCCTTTCCCTTCCCTCTTTCCCTTCCCTCTTTTCTTTTCTCTCTTTCTTTCTTTCTTTCTTTTTTCTTTCTCTCTCTCTTTCTTTCTTTCTTTCTTTCTCTTTCTTTCCTTCCTTCCTTCTTTCCTTCCTTCTTTCCTCCCCTCCTTCCTTCTTTCTTTCTTTCTTTTCTTTCTTTCTTTCTTTCTTTCTTTCTTTCTTTCTTTCTTTCTTTCTTTCTTTCTTTCTTTCTTTCTTTCTTTCTTTCTTTCTTTTGTCTTTCTTCTTTCTTTTTTGAGACAGAGTTTTGCTCTGTCACCCAAGCTGGAGTGGAGTGGCACAATATTGGGTCACTGCAAACTCCTGTGCTATCTTGCACACCCACGGTTGACTTATTCTCAGACTGAGTCATCTTGGAGGCTCCTTGGTTGACAACTTAGGGTATTTACTCAGTGTTGTCTCTTACAATGCTGTTCTTGAAAAAGAAAATAACCAGTTGCCGGAGGCTGGTTAAGAAGGTGGGTGTGAAATGAGCCTGGATTGGGGTTGATTTCTGCAGATGCCTGTCACTGTGTTAGGTCTATTATTAGTACTAACCTGTGACTGCCAATAGCCATGGAGAGGCCTACCATTCTTGTGTTAGAATGACAATAGGCTTCAAATGATCCAGGACTAGTCAAGCATCTGAACACATAGTAGGCTGTCCAAAAATTACTTGTTGAATATACACATGAACAAAGCGGCCAGTCAGGATGTCCCTACATCATCAACAACTGTGACAATACTTAATATTTATTGTGTATTTACTATATGGCTAGAACTTTTGAAACTACTTTTGAAAGGGAAAGTCATTCCTAAATTGAAAGTCCTCAAAAGTCATGTAATCCAGTGATCTCACCTAGGAGCCTTAGGGTTGTCCATATTATCTCAGAGGGTTTGAGTGGGAATAGCTAGGAGGAAGATGAAGTCCCCAGAGCTGGGGCTCAAGCCCTGCTTCAATTAAACCAGAAGCACTTTTATCTATCTTCTGTATTGATAGTGTGAAATGTATGTATATTTAACAATATATTTTAGCAATGACATATATATTAGGTACTTAATTAGATATATATATCTAATATATATAATTAGAAAGAGGGTTTCATTGCTAAAACAATATATTTAGGCAATCCACATGCTTTGATCATTATGTATAATGTTATATATAATATATAATATAATATATATTTTATTTTCATTTTTATTTATTTATTTATTTTTATTTTTATTTTTATTTTTCATTATACTTTAAGTTTTAGGGTACATGTGCACAAAGTGCAGGTTTGTTACATACACATACATGTGCCATGTTGGTGTGCTGCACCCATTAACTCATCATTTAGCATTAGGTATATCTCCTGATGCTATCCCTCCCCACTCCCCCCACCCCACAACAGTCCTCGGTGTGTGATGTTCCCCTTCCTGTGTTCATGTGTTCTCATTGTTCAATTCCCACCTATGAGTGAGAACATGCGATGTTTAGTTTTTTGCCCTTGGGATAGTTTGCTGAGAATGATGGTTTCCAGCTTCATCCATGTCCCTACAAAGGACATGAACTCATCATTTTTTTATGGCTGCATAGTATTCCATGGTGTATATGTGCCACATTTTCTTAATCCAGTCTATCATTGTTGGACATTTGGGTTGGTTCCAAGTCTTTGCTATTGTGAATAGTGCCACAATAAACATACGTGTGCATGTGTCTTTATAGCAGCATGTTTTGTAAACCTTTGGGTAAATACCCAGTAATGGGATGGCTGGCTCAAATGATATTTCTAGTTCTAGATCCCTGAGGAATCGCCACACTGACTTCCACAATGGTTGAACTAGTTTACAGTCCCACCAACAGTGTAAAAGTGTTCCTATTTCTCCACATCCTCTCCAGCACCTGCTGTTTCCTGACTTTTTAATGATCACCATTCTAACTGGTGTGAGATGATATCTCATTGTGGTTTTGATTTGCATTTCTGTGGTGGCAAGTGATGATGAGCATTTTTTCATGTGTCTTTTGGCTCCATAAATGTCTTCTAGTGTCGAAAATCCGCTGTTCTGCAGCCTCCGCTGCTGATACCCAGGCAAACAGGGTCTGGAGTGGACCTCTAGCAAACTCCCAACAGACCTGCAGCTGAGGGTCCTGTCTGTTAGAACGAAAACTAACAAACAGAAAGGACATCCACACCAAAAACCCATCTGTACATCACCATCATCAAAGACCGAAGGTAGATAAAACCACAAAGACGGGGAAAAAACAGAGCAGAAAAACCTGAAACTCTAAAAATCAGAGCTCCTCTCCTCCTCTAAAGGAACGCAACTCCTCACCAGCAATGGAACGAAGCTGGACAGAGAATGACTTTCACGAATTGAGAGAAGAAGGCTTCAGAAGATCAAAATACTTCAAGCTAAAGGAGGAAGTTTGAACCCATGGCAAAGAAGTTAAAAACCTTGAAAAAAAATTAGACGAATGGTTAACTAGAATAACCAATGCAGAGAAGTTCTTAAAGGACCTGATGGAGCTGAAAACCATGGCACGAGAACAATGTGACGTGAGGCACGAGAACTATGTCAGATAAATGTACAAGCCTCAGTAGCCAATTAGATCAACTGGAAGAAAGGGTATCAGTGATGGAAGATGAAATGAATGAAATGAAGTGAGAAGGGAAGTTTAGAGAAAAAAGAATAAAAAGAAACAAACAAAGCCTCCAAGAAATATGGGACTATGTGCAAGGACCAAATCTACATCTGATTGGTGTACATGAAAGTGACGGGGAGAATGGAAACAAGTTGGAAAACACTCCACAGGATATTATCCAGGAGAACTTCCCCAACTCAACAAGGCAGGCCAACATTCAAATTCAGGAAATACAGAGAATGCCACAAAGATACTCCTCGAGAAGAGCAACTCCAAGACACATAATTGTCAGATTCACCAAAGTTGAAATGAAGGAAAAAATGTTAAGGGCAGCCAGAGAGAAAGGTCGGGTTGCCCAAAAAGGGAAGCCCATCAGACTAACAACTGATCTCTCGGCAGAAACTCTACAAGCCAGGAGAGAGTGGAGGCCAATATTCAACATTCTTAAAGAAAAGAATTTTCAACCCAGAATTTCATATCCAGCCAAACTAAGCTTCATAAGTGAAGGAGAAATAAAATACTTTACAGACAAGCAAATGCTGAGAGATTTTGTCACTACCAGCCTGCCCTAAAAGAGCTCCTGAAGGAAGCACTAAACATGGAAAGGAACAACCGGTACCAGCCACTGCAAAATCATGCCAAATTGTAAAGACCATCAAGGCTAGGAAGAAACTGCATCAACTAATGAGCAAAATAACCAACTAACATCATAATGACAGGATCAAATTCATACATAACAATATTAACTTTAAATGTAAATGGACTAAATGCTCCAATTAAAAGACACAGACTGGCAAATTGGATAAAGAGTCAAGACCCATCAGTGTGCTGTATTCAGGAAACCCATCTCATTTGCAGAGACACACATAGGCCCAAAATAAAAGGATGGAGGAAGATCTACCAAGCAAATGGAAAACAAAAAAAGGCAGAGGTCACAATCCTAGTCTCTGATAAAACAGACTTTAAACCAACAAAGATCAAAAGAGACAAAGAAGGCCATTACATAATGGTAAAGGGATCAATCCAACAAGAAGAGCTAACTATCCTAAATATATATGCACCCAATACAGGAGCACCCAGATTCATAAAGCAAGTCCTGAGTGACCCACAAAGAGACTTAGACCTCCCACACAATAATAATGGGAGATTTTAACACCCTACTGTCAACATTAGACAGATCAATGAGACAGAAAGTTAACAAGGATATCCAGGAATTGAATTCAGCTCTGCACCAAACGGACCTAATAGGCATCTACAGAACTCTTCACCCCAAATCAACAGAATATACATTGTTTTCAGCACCACACCACACCTATTCCAAAATTGACCACATACTTGGAAGTAAAGCTCTCCTCAGCAAATGTAAAAGAACAGAAATTATAACAAACTGTCTCTCATACCACAGTGCAATCAAGCTAGAACCCAGGATTAAGAAACTCACTCAAAACCGCTCAACTACATGGAAACTGAACAACCTGCTCCTGAATGACTACTGGATACATAACGAAATGAAGGCAGAAATAAAGATGTTCTTTGAAACCAACAAGAACAAAGACACAACATACCAATATCTCTGGGACACATTCAAAGCAGTGTGTAGAGGGAAATTTATAGCACTAAATGCCCACAAAAGAAAGCAGGAAAGATCCAAAATTGACACCCTAACATCACAATTAAAAGAACTAGAAAAGCAAAAGCGAACACATTCAAAAGCTAGCAGAAGGCAAGAAATAACTAAAATCAGAGCAAAACTGAAGGAAATAGAGACACAAAAAACCCTTCAAAAAATTAATGAATCCAGGAGCTGGTTTTTTGAAAGGCTCAACAAAATTGATAGACCGCTAGCAAGACTAATAAAGAAGAAAAGAGAGAAGAATCAAATAGACGCAATAAAAAATGATAAAGGGGATATCACCACCGATCCCACAGAAATACAAACTACCATGAGAGAATACTACAAACACCTCTATGCAAATAAACTAGAAAATCTAGAAGAAATGGATAAATTCCTCGACACATACACTCTCCCAAGACTAAACCAGGAAGAAGTTGAATCTCTGAATAGACCAATAACAGGCTCTGAAATTGTGGCAATAATCAATAGCTTACCAACCAAAAAGAGTCCAGGACCAGACGGATTCACAGCTGAATTCTACCAGAGGTACAAGGAGGAGCTGGCACAATTCCTTCTGAAACTATTCCAATCAATAGAAAAAGAGGGAATCCTCCCTAACTCATTTTATGAGGCCAGCATCACCCTGATACCAAAGCCGGGCAGAGACACAACAAAAAAAGAGAATTTTAGACCAATATCCTTGATGAACATTGACGGAAAAATCCTCAAGAAAATACTGGCAAACAGAATCCAGCAGCACATCAAAAAGCTTATCCACCATGATCAAGTGGGCTTCATCCCTGGGATGCAAGGCTGGTTCAATATACGCAAATCAATAAATGTAATCCAGCATATAAACAGAACCAAAGACAAAAACCACATGATTATCTCAATAGATGCAGAAAAGGCCTTTGACAAGATTCAACAACGCTTCATGCTAAAAACTCTCAATAAATTAGGTATTGATGGGAAGTATCTCAAAATAATAAGAGCTATCTATGACAAACCCACAGCCAATATCATACTGAATGGGCAAAAACTGGAAGCATTCCCTTTGAAAACCGGCACAAGACAGGGATGCCCTCTCTCACCACTCCTATTCAACATAGTGTTGGAAGTTCTGGCCAGGGCAATAAAGCAGGAGAAGGAAATAAAGGGTACTCAATTAGGAAAAGAGGAAGTCAAATTGTCCCTGTTTGCAGATGACATGATAGTATATCTAGAAAACCCCATCATCTCAGCCCAAAATCTCCTTAAGCTGATAAGCAACTTCAGCAAAGTCTTAGGATACAAAATCAATGTACAAAAATCACAAGCATTCTTATACACCAATAACAGACAGAGAGCCAAATCATGAGTGAACTCCCATTCACAATTGCTTCAAAGAGAATAAAATACCTAGGAATCCAACTTACAAGGGATGTGAAGGGCCTCAAACCACTGCTCAACGAAATAAAAGAGGATATAAACAAATGGAAGTACATTCCATGCTCATGGATAAGAAGAATCAATATCGTGAAAATGGCCATACTGCCCAAGGTAATTTATAGATTCAATGCCATCCCCATCAAGCTACCAATGACTTTCTTCACAGAATTGGAAAAAACTACTTGAAAGTTCATATGTAACCAAAAAAGAGCCCGCATCGCCAAGTCAGTCCTAAGCCAAAAGACCAAAGCTGGAGGCATCACGCTACCTGACTTCAAACTGTACCACAAGGCTACAATAACCAAAACAGCATGGTACTGGTACCAAAACAGAGATATAGATCAATGGAACAGAACAGAGCCGTCAGAAATAACGCCACATATCTACAACTATCTGATCTTTGACAAACCTGACAAAAACAAGCAATGGGGAAAGGATTCCCTATTTAATAAATAGTTCTGGGAAAATTAGCTAGCCATATGTAGAAAGCTGAAACTGGATCCCTTCCTTACACCTTACACAAAAATTAATTCAAGATGGATTAAAGACTTAAACATTAGACCTAAAACCATAAAAACCCTAGAAGAATACCTAGGCATTACCATTCAGGACATAGGCATTGGCAAGGACGTCATGTCTAAAACACCAAAAGCAATGGCAACAAAAGCCAAAATTGACAAATGGGATCTAATTAAACTAAAGAGCTTCTGCACAGCAAAAGAAATCACCATCAGAGTGAACAGGCAACCTACAAAATGGGAGAAAATTTTCACGACTTACTCTTCTGACAAAGGGCTAATATCCAGAATCTACAATGAACTCAAACAAATTTACAAGAAAAAAACAAACAACCCCATCAAAAAGTGGGTGAAGGACATGAACAGACACTTCTCAAAAGAAGACATTTATGTAGCCAAAAAACACATGAAAAAATGCTCACCATCACTGGCCATCAGAGAAATGCAAATCAAAACCACAAAGAGATACCATCTCACACCAGTTAGAATGGCAATCATTAAAAAATCAGGAAACATGGAGGAGCCAAGATGGCCAAATAGGAACAGCTCCGGTCTACAGCTCCCAGTGCCAGCGACGCAGAAGACGGGTGATTTCTGCATTTCCATCTGAGGTACCGTGTTCATCTCACTAGGGAGTGCCAGACAGTGGGCGCAGGTCAGTGGGTGAGTGCACCGTGCGCCAGCCGAAGCAGGGGCGAGGCATTGCCTCACTCGGGAAGTGCAAGGGGTCAGGGAGTTCCCTTTCCAGGGGTGACAGACAGCACCTGGAAAGTCGGGCCACTCCCTCCCGAATACTGTGTTTTTCCGATGGGCTTAGGAAACGGTGCCCCAGGAGAGTATAGCCCGCACCTGGCTCAGAGGGTCCTACGCCCACGGAGTCTCGCTGATTGCTAGCACAGCAGTCTGAGATCAAACAGCAAGTCGGCAGCGAGGCTGGGGGAGGGGCGCCCGCCATTGCCCAGGCTCGCTTAGGTAAACAAAGCAGCCTGGAAGCTTGAACTGGGTGGAGCCCACCACAGCTCAAGGAGGCCTGCCTGCCTCTGTAGGCTCCACCTCTGGGGGCAGGGCACAGACAAACAAAAAGACAGCAGTAACCTCTACAGACTTAAATGTCCCTGTCTGACAGCTTTGAGGAGAGCAGTGGTTCTCCCAGCATGCAGCTGGAGATCTGAGAACGGGCTGACTGGCCTCCTCAAGTGGGTCCCTGACCCCTGACCCCCGAGCAGCCTAACTGGGAGGCACCCCCCAGCAGGGGCAGACTGACACCTCACATGGCCGGCCAGGTACTCCAACAGACCTGCAGCTGAGGGTCCTGTCTGTTAGAAGGAAAACTAGCAGAAAGGACATCCACACCAAAAACCCATCTGTACATCACCATCATCAAAGACCAAAAGTAGATAAAACCACAAAGATGGGGAAAAAACAGAGCAGAAAAACTGGAAACTCTAAAATGCAGAGCACCTCTCCTCCTCCAAAGGAACGCAGTTCCTCACCAGCAACGGAACAAAGCTGGACGGAGAATGACTTTGACGAGCTGAGAGAAGAAGGCTTCAGACGATCAAATTACTCCGAGCTACGGGAGGATATTCAAACCAAAGGCAAAGAAGTTGAAAACTTTGAAAAAAATTTAGAAGAATGTATAACTAGAATAACCAATACAGAGAAGTGCTTAAAGGAGCTGATGGAGCTGAAAACCAAGGCTCGAGAACTACGTGAAGAATGCAGAAGCCTCAGGAGCCGATGCGATCAAATGGAAGAAAGGGTATCAGCCCTGGAAGATGAAATGAATGAAATGAAGCGAGAAGGGAAGTTTAGAGAAAAAAGAATAAAAAGAAATGAGCAAAGCCTCCAAGAAATGTGGGACTATGTGAAAAGACCAAATCTACGTCTGATTGGTGTACTTGAAAGTGACGGGGAGAATGGAAACAAGTTGGAAAACACTCTGCAGGATATTATCCAGGAGAACTTCCCCAATCTAGCAAGACAGGCCAACATTCAGATTCAGGAAATACAGAGAACGCCACAGAGATACTCCTCGAGAAGAGCAACTCCAAGACACATAATTGTCAGATTCACCAAAGTTGAAATGAAGGAAAAAATGTTAAGGGCAGCCAGAGAGAAAGGTCGGGTTACCATCAAAGGGAAGCCCATCAGACTAACAGCGGATCTCTCGGCAGAAACCCTACAAGCCAGAAGAGAGTGGGGGCCAATATTCAACATTCTTAAAGAAAAGAATTTTCAACCCAGAATTTCATATCCTGCCAAACTAAGCTTCATAAGTGAAGGAGAAATAAAATACTTTACAGACAAGCAAATGCTAAGAGATTTTGTCACCACCAGGCCTGCCCTAAAAGAGCTCCTGAAGGAAGCGCTAAACATGGAAAGGCACAACCGGTACCAGCCACTGCAAAATCATACCGAATTGTAAAGACCATCGAGACTAGGAAGGGACTGCATCAACTAACGAGCAAAATAACCAGCTAACATCATAATGACAGGATCAGATTCACACATAACAATATTAACTTTAAATGTAAATGGACTAAATGCTCCAATTAAAAGACACAGACTGGCAAATTGGATAAAGACTCAAGACCCATCAGTGTGCTGTATTCAGGAAACCCATCTCACGTGCAGAGACACACATAGGCTCAAAATAAAAGGATGGAGGAAGATCTACCAAGCAAATGGAAAACAAAAAAAGGCAGGGGTTGCAATCCTAGTCTCTGATAAAACAGACTTTAAACCAACAAAGATCAAAAGAGACAAAGAAGGCCATTACATAATGGTAAAGGGATTAATTCAACAAGAAGAGCTAACTATCCTAAATATATATGCACCCAATACAGGAGCACCCAGATTCATAAAGCAAGTCCTGAGTGACCTACAAAGAGACTTAGACTCCCAAACATTAATAATGGGAGACTTTAACACCCCACTGTCAACATTAGACAGATCAACGAGACAGAAAATCAACAAGGATACCCAGGAATTGAACTCAGCTCTGCACCAAGCAGACCTAATAGACATCTACAGAACTCTCCACCCCAAATCAACAGAATATACATTTTTTTCAGCACCACACCACACCTATTCCAAAATTGACCATATACTTGGAAGTAAAGCTCTCCTCAATAAATGTAAAAGAACAGAAATTATAACAAACTATCTCTCAGATCACAGTGCAATCAAGCTAGAACTCGGGATTAAGAATCTCACTCAAAACCGCTCAACTACGTGGAAACTGAACAACCTGCTCCTGAATGACTACTGGGTACATAACGAAATGAAGGCAGAAATAAAGATGTTCTTTGAAACCAACGAGAACCAAGACACAACATACCAGAATCTCTGGGATGCATTCAAAGCAGTGTGTAGAGGGAAACTTATAGCACTAAATGCCCACAAGAGAAAGCAGGAAAGATCCAAAATTGACACCCTAACATCACAATTAAAAGAACTAGAAAAGCAAGAGCAAACACATTCAAAAGCTAGCAGAAGGCAAGAAATAACTAAAATCAGAGCTGAACTGAAGGAAATAGAGACACAAAAAACCCTTCAAAAAATAAATGAATCCAGGAGCTGGTTTTTTGAGAGGATCAACAAAATTGATAGACCGCTAGCAAGATTAATAAAGAAAAAAAGAGAGAAGAATCAAATAGATGCAATAAAAAATGATAAAGGGGATATCACCACTGATCCCACAGAAATACAAACTACCATCAGAGAATATTACAAACACCTCTATGCAAATAAACTAGAAAATCTAGAAGAAATGGATAAATTCCTCAACACATACACCCTCCCAAGACTAAACCAGGAAGAAGTTGAATCTCTGAATAGACCAATAACAGGCTCTGAAATTGTGGCAATAATCAATAGCTTACCAACCAAAAAAAGTCCAGGACCAGACGGGTTCACAGCCGAATTCTACCAGAGGTACAAGGAGGAACTGGTACCATTCCTTCTGAAACTATTCCAATCAATAGAAAAAGAGGGAATCCTCCCTAACTCATTTTATGAGGCCAGCATCATCCTGATACCAAAGCCTGGCAGAGACACAACAAAAAAAGAGAATTTTAGACCAATATCCTTGATGAACATTGATACAAAAATCCTCAATAAAATACTGGCAAACCGAATCCAGCAGCACATCAAAAAGCTTATCCACCATGATCAAGTGGGCTTCATCCCTGGGATGCAAGGCTGGTTCAATATACGCAAATCAATAAATGTAATCCAGCATATAAACAGAACCAAAGTCAAAAACCACATGATTATCTCAATAGATGCAGAAAAGGCCTTTGACAAAATTCAACAACCCTTCATGCTAAAAACTCTCAATAAATTAGGTATTGATGGGACGTATCTCAAAATAATAAGAGCTATTTATGACAAACCCACAGCCAATATCATACTGAATGGGCAAAAACTGGAAGCATTCCCTTTGAAAACTGGCACAAGACAGGGATGCCCTCTCTCACCACTTCTATTCAACATAGTGTTGGAAGTTCTGGCCAGGGCAATTAGGCAAGAGAAGGAAATCAAGGGTATTCAATTAGGAAAAGAGGAAGTCAAATTGTCCCTGTTTGCAGATGACATGATAGTATATCTAGAAAACCCCATTGTCTCAGCCCAAAATCTCCTTAAGCTGATAAGCAACTTCAGCAAAGTCTCAGGATACAAAATCAATGTACAAAAATCACAAGCATTCTTATACATCAATAACAGACAAACAGAGAGCCAAATCATGAGTGAACTCCCATTCACAATTGCTTCAAAGAGAATAAAATACCTAGGAATCCAACTTACAAGGGATGTGAAGGACCTCTTCAAGGAGAACTACAAACCACTGCTCAAGGAAATAAAAGAGGATACAAACAAATGGAAGAACATACCATGCTCATGGGTAGGAAGAATCAATATCATGAAAATGGCCATCCTTCCCAAGGTAATTTACAGATTCAATGCCATCCCCATCAAGTTACCAATGACTTTCTTCACAGAATTGGAAAAAACTACTTTAAAGTTCATATGCAACCAAAAAAGAGCCCGCATCGCCAAGTCAATCCTAAGCCAAAAGAACAAAGCTGGAGGCATCACGCTACCTGACTTCAAACTATACTACAAGGCTACAGTAACCAAAACAGCATGGTACTGGTACCAAAACAGAGATATAGATCAATGGAACAGAACAGAGCCCTCAGAAATAACGCCACATATCTACAAGTATCTGATCTTTGACAAACCTGACAAAAACAAGAAATGGGGAAAGGATTCCCTATTTAATAAATGGTGCTGGGAAAACTGGCTAGCCATATGTAGAAAGCTGAAACTGGATCCCTTCCTTACACCTTATACAAAAATTAATTCAAGATGGATTAAAGACTTAAATGTTAGACCTAAAACCATAAAAACCCTAGAAGAAAACCTAGGCAATACCATTCAGGACATAGGCATGGGCAAGGACTTCATGTCTAAAACTCCAAAAGCAATGGCAACAAAAGCCAAAATTGACAAATGGGATCTAATTAAACTAAAGAGCTTCTGCACAGCAAAGGAAACTACCATCAGAGTGAACAGGCAACCTACAAAATGGGAGAAAATTTTCGCAACCTACTCATCTGACAAAGGGCTAATATCCAGAATCTACAATGAACTCCAACAAATTTACAAGAAAAAAACAAACAACCCCATCAAAAAGTGGGCGAAGGACATGAACAGACACTTCTCAAAAGAAGACATTTATGCAGCCAAAAAACACATGAAAAAATGCTCACCATCACTGGCCATCAGAGAAATGCAAATCAAAACCACAATGAGATACCATCTCACACCAGTTAGAATGGCAATCATTAAAAAGTCAGGAAACAACAGGTGCTGGAGAGGATGTGGAGAAATAGGAACACTTTTACACTGTTGGTGGGACTGTAAACTAGTTCAACCCTTGTGGAAGTCAGTGTGGCGATTCCTCAGGGATCTAGAACTAGAAATTCCATTTGACCCAGCCATCTCATTACTGGGTATATACCCAAAGGACTATAAATCATGCTGCTATAAAGACACATGCACACGTATGTTTATTGCGGCATTATTCACAATAGCAAAGACTTGGAACCAACCCAAATGTCCAACAATGATAGACTGGATTAAGAAAATGTGGCACATATACACCATGGAATACTATGCAGCCATAAAAAATGATGAGTTCACGTCCTTTGTAGGGACATGGATGAAATTGGAAATCATCATTCTCAGTAAACTATCGCAAGAACAAAAAACCAAACACCGCATATTCTCACTCATAGGTGGGAATTGAACAATGAGAACACATGGACACAGGAAGGCGAACATCACACTTTGGGGACTGTTGTGGGGTGGGGGGAGGGGGGAGGGATAGCATTGGGAGATATACCTAATGCTAGATGACGAGTTGGTGGGTGCAGCACACCAGCATGGCACATGTATACATATGTAACTTACCTGCACGTTGCACACATGTACCATAGAGCCTAAAGTATAATAATAATAATAATAATAATAATAATAAAAAAAAAAAAGAAAATGAAAAAAAAAAAAAATCAGGAAACAACAGGTGCTGAAGAGGATGTGGAGAAATAGGAACACTTTTACACTGTTGGTGGGACTGTAAACTAGTTCAACCATTGTGGAAGTCAGTGTGGCGATTCCTCAGGGATCTAGAACTGGAAATACCATTTGACCCAGCCATCCCATTACTGGGTATATACCCAAAGGACTATAAATCATGCTGCTATAAAGACACATGTTTATTGCAGCACTATTCACAATAGCAAAGACTTGGAACCAACCCAAATGTCCAACAATGATAGACTGGATTAAGAAAATATGGCACATATACACCATGGAATACTATGCAGCCATAAAAAATGATGAGTTCATGTCCTTTGTAGGAACATGGATGAAATTGGAAATCATCATTCTCAGTAAACTATCACAAGAACAAAAAACCAAACACCGCATATTCTCACTCATAGGTGGGAAGTGAACAATGAGAACACATGGACACAGGAAGGGGAACATCACACTCTGGGGACTGTTGTGGGGTGGGGGGAGGGGGGAGGGATAGCATTGGGAGATATACCTAAAGTATAATAACAATAAAAAAACCCATCCTTAAATAATAAAAATTGTTCCACAGTTTAAAAATTAAAAAAATTAATAAATAAAAATAAATAAATAAAAGTGGGAAAATCATTCTTTGCTTGCAGACCATACAAATACAGGTGTCAGGCCAGGTTTGACCTGCTGGCGTTGTTTGCCAACTGCTATTCTAGGTGTTGGACAAAAACAGCTGTAAGGTGAGCTAAAACCTTCCTGGGCCATCCCCTTACAATTTTGTTTAAACTGAGCTTTCTGGCTACAGAACTACATGTCAGTATGATCATTAATAAGGTTTTGGGACCCTTCAAGTCTTCACTGAAAAGTCTACTTAATTCTAGCTTAATGTCATAATTGTTGCTCTCTGCCTTGCAAAAGCTTTCAAGTTTATGGGTTCTATGGTCAGATTTAATGTTTAAGCTATTATATAAAAGATGGTAAAACTTGTCCTGTAGCATTTGAGATTTAATCTGAGTCTGTGTTGAGGAATATATGTTTGGACCAACGTTTTGGCAAAGTAATCCTGTCTGCTTTCTTGTAGAACAATGGTTCTCAAAATGTAGTCTCCACATCAGTAATATTAGCATCACCTGGGCACTTTCTAGAAATGCAAATTCTTTAGCCCCAGACTTGCTGCATGAAAAACTGGAAGTGGGGCTCAGAAATCTGTGCTTTAACAAAAGTCCTCCAAGTGATCCTGATGCGCACTAAAGTTTGAAACAGCTGATATAGGGAAAAGTCTTGGACTTTCCAAAAAATAATCATGTTACAAATAGGACATGGGGTTACCACTTGATAAGAGAAAGTCAATACTTTCTATTTGCCAGTGGGTGAAGGGCTTCTGACACCAGCTTCCTTACATTACAAGCAGAGAACTCTATGTGATAACAAGCTGCAGTAACGGAAAATCCAGGCATGCACAGGCAGTTTTGATTTGTTCCACTTCTCCACTTTCCCAGGTGTCTCCTCCAACTGATGTATTGACTGGTAGAGGGGACTTAGGAATCATAGGATGCCTGTATGGGCATAAACAAGTTGCAAACAGGGTGAAGGAAGCAACATGCTGTTTTCCTGATGGCCTCTTTCTAATCAGGGGCCTCATTCTTTTTGTTATATGGTTGTTTTATGGTTGGCAAGTGGCAAGAGGAAATAAATGGTCCTTGAGAGAAGCAGCTGTAGCAGCTGCAACAACTCAAGCAATTCCCCGACTAAGCTCATCCATGTAATTGATGTGGGCTATTGGTCATAGTGGAAAAGGTAAGAGGAATTATGAATGGGAATGTACTGGTGAGGAAAAATAATGTATTGGCCAGATAAACAACAGAGACCTGAGTTGGAATCCTGGAGACGATGATATTAGAATTAGGAATTATAGAATGAACAAAGCTGGCATATCCATTAAGCTGGCATAAGTTCTCAACCAAATAGTAGACTACCTGTCTGCCATCAGAGTTAAATGTCCTGACTGCTTTACCACGTATCTAGAGGTACATGGACTCTGGGCTAGAACAAAGACACCCTCTTTACGGAGGTTTATTCACAAAAGGCTTCGTGCCTTTTATGCTTATTGTAAATATAAGTATTAAGACATCGAAGTGGCCACATAGGAAATTTGACTTTGGTTTTAGCAGGAAGTGCTCTAAGCTAATTCTCATTAGGGCAGCTACCCACACAGATAGGACTTCTGCAAGAGGCAAGTCTGGATAGTCCTTGTGGCTTAGTCATTGTTAGTTTATCACTCAAGATGGTCCAGGTAGGAAGACCTGATCAGTCTATACCATGTTCAACCTGCAGTCCATTGCTGCAATTAATGTGCAAAGTAAATCTCAATTCAAAACACACACAGGTCAAGAAGAGATGTTCTTCATGAAATGTTCAGGGATGGCTTGAGGCCAGGAAACTGTACAGAGGCATACTCTGGTGGGCATATGGGGAGTGAACCTGCTGAAAGGCTTTTTCAGGCCCCTTAGAAGGCTTCTTCCTCAATGTTGACTCAAATTTGCAGACTTTCTAGGGTATTTGTGTGGGAAGCACTCGAGCATTTTGTCTTTCATGTAAGTTTCTCCTTCCACTTCCACCTTACCTCCATCTGCTCAAGATAAATCTTCTTCAGGTTTCCCTACATGATGGCCCATCAAAAAGAAGGCGTAATTTTGAGTCCTCCTGGTTGTACTTGTTCCATATTTTAACCAACTTTCCGACCAGGCAATCTAATGGATTAGCAAAAACTAAGCAATGCTGGAAAGCCCTATTAAATCCTTGGACCAGGAAGTGCCCCCATGGTCAGCTGATTCAGGCCAGGGATAAAAACAGGACACTCAAATGTTTTATAAAGTCTTATAGAAAAAATATTGTAGGCCAGGTGCGGTGGCTCATGCCTGTAATCCCAACACTTTGGGAGGCTGAGGTGGGCAGATTACTTGAGGTCATGAGTTCAAGACCAGCCTGGCCAACATGATGAAATCTCGTCTCTACTAAAAATACAAAAATTAGCCCTGCATGGTTGTGCGCACCTGTAATCCCAGCTACTTGAAAGGCTGAGGCACAGGAATCCCTTGAACCCAGGATGCGGAGGTTGCAGTGATCTAAGATCATGACACTGCACTCCATCCTGGGCAATAGAGTGAGATTCTGTCTCAAAAAAAAAAAAAAAAAAAGAAAAGAAAAAAGAAAAGATATTGTAAGTGGAAATAAGTGACACAGAGAATAGACAGACAAAGGGCAGGCTTCATTTATGACCTAGAATTGAAATGACAAAGCCTTTCAAACTGAAACTGTTCAGGTCCAGAGACAACTGGGTCAGCCCCAGACAGCAAAGAGGAGTTCAGAAGAGGAACTGAAAGTTAGATGGCAGGAGGCTTCACTGTGTGCCGCTAGTCCTTATGATGCCAGTCCTCTTCACTGGCCTCAAGGGCCACATGGCCACAGATCCTGCAGACTACACCAAATTGATAAAGAAAGCCATACCAGCTGTTCAGGTGTTCGGGTAAACTACATCATTCACTAAAATCAAGCATCAAATGGAAGGGGGAAGCACATAATATCCAAAAGTAAGTGGTCCAACTTGCCAGTCTTGTTAAGACCTTAAAGCAAGGGTCAGACAACTTTTCTGCAAAGGATCAGATAGTAAATATGTCAGGCTTTGTGGGCCGTGCTGTCTGTTTCACAGCTGCTCAACTCTGCCCTTGTAGCAAGAAAGCAGGTGTAAAATAAGTGGGGCTATGTTCCAACAATACTGATGTGAATTTCATATAGTTTTGACATGTCAGGAAATGTTACTCTTCTTTTGATTTTTTAAAAAAATGTAAAAGCTGGCCAGGTATGGTGGCTCAGGCCTGTAATCCCAGCACTTTGGGAGGCCAAGGCGGGCGGATCACTTGAGGTCAGGAGTTTGAGACCAGCCTGGCCAACATGGTGAAACTTCATCTCTATTAAAAATACAAAAATTAGCCAGGTGTGGTGGCAGGTGCCTGTAATCCCAGCTACTTGGTAGGCTGAGGTGGGAGAATCGCTTGAACCCAGGAGGCGGAGGCTGCCCTGAGCCAAGGTTGCACCACTGCACTCCATCCTGGGCGACAGAGCGAGACTCAATTAAAAAAGTCGAAAAGCCATTTTAGCTTATGTGCTGTACAAAAACAGATGGCAGCTAGATTTAGCCCATGGGGGGTTGTTTGCTGACCCCTGCCTTAAAGATACAGTACCATCATTGTTTTAGATATCCTCACGTGGAACTAAAGTAATACTTAATCCATTATTTTATGTAATATCCACTAAGTAAGGTATATATGATGATCAACATTTTTTAGAGATGGAGAAACCAAGTTTCACACAAATTCATTAATATTCTCAAGATTAGGTTCCACAGCTAGTCAATGTCAATACCAGGGATCTCTGTTTTTTCCTGTGTACCTTTCCTTAATGATTTTTTTTTTTTCTTGAGACAGAGTCTTGCTCTGTCATCCAGGCTGGAGTGCAGTGGCATGATCTCGGCTCACTACAACCTCTGCCTCCCAGGTTCAAGTGATTCTCCTGCTTCAACCTCCTGAGTAGCTGGGACTATAAGCGTGCACCACCATGCCCGGCTAATTTTTTTGTATTTTTAGTAGAGATGGGGTTTCAACATGTTGGCCAGGCTGGTCTTGAACTCCTGACCTAGGTGATCCGCCTGCCTCGGCCTCCCAAAGTGCTGAGATTACAGGCATAAGCCTGAAAATTCTAAAAGCAAACACATATTGAGCATTCAACATGTGCCAGATGCTGCTCTACATGCTCTAGACCAGCGTTTCTCAACCAGGGCCAAAAGTGGGTATTTGGCAATGTCTGGAGATATTTCTGGTTGTCACAGTGCTGGGGAAGGACTACCTACTCACTGGCATGTAGTAGGTCGAAGCCAGAAGTGCTGCTAAACATCCTGCAGTGTACAGGACAGACCCCATCACAAAGAATAATCCAACCCAAACACCTATCACACAGAGGTTAGGTAACCCTGTTCTAGATGTATTATCTCATTTAACCCTCACAGCAACCCTAAGAGGTAAGTATGATTATTCCCCATTTAACAAGCTGAAAGTCATCCCTTTCCATTCCAAAACTTGTTTCTCCAATTTTGGAGAGAACTATTTTTAAATCTTACTGTACATATTCCTTTTGCCTTAAACACTGAGCTGAATAATTAAACTCAAACATTTATTCAGTGCTTTTAAACTCACAGAGAACTTTCCATCTATATTATCTTGTCTTCACTACAAGCCTGTAGCCAATGTCCTATTATTATCATGCACCTCACCCCCATTTGGCAAACATGACACTGAGACTCTAAAAGAGATGATGACTTGCTGAAAGTCACAAAACTGGTACATGGTGGAACTGGGGCTGACCCCAGGTCTTCTCAGTTATCCTCTCATTTTCCTTCCACTTAGGCATGCTGGTTCACCTTGTGTTGAGAACACAGGGTCTCCTTCTGCCCGTGCGTTATTCTGCACAGGGTCTAGGTGGGCTACAAAGCCATGTAGCGTGGTTCTGCTCCCAGAACACTCTGAGCACTGTTTTCTATGCATGGGGCATTTGTTAAGGGTAATGTCTCAGGTCCTCCTTCCTTCATAGTCTTGCAGTCAGCATGCTTGTCTTCAGCAGCCTCCAGACACACCCTCCAATCCCTTTTAATTCAGGCTCCTAATCTGCTTCAAGACAGAAAGCTATTTGGACTGATCAAAGTCATACCTAATATGAGACTTAGCAGGATCTCAGGGAGGG